>NW_008796046.1:4763988-4772881 GCF_000699145.1 Aptenodytes forsteri | reverse complement strand
GCCCCAGCCACTGATGCTTCAAGGTGCACCTGCTGCAGCATGGACCTACCTTTGGGCCACAATCCCTTCAGAGGCATACCTGCTGTGGCACAGACATAACCACGGCCACAGACGCTTCAAGATGTACCTGCTCTGGTGTGGGACTTATTCACAGACAAAGATGCTTCATGGTGTCCTGCTCCCACATGGACTCATCCACAGGTCACAGTCCCTTTGGCTCGAGTTCCAGCCTGTCCAGTACAGCAGCACAGAAGCAGCAGCGATGCCCTGGCCATCTGCCAGCCCAGGCACATCGCCATTGCTGTTATCAAAATGTTCCCAGGCGCAGCAGAGTAAGGCTATGATCAGCAGTACAGCAGTACAGCAAGCAGCGAAAGCAAAAAGCAGCCACTAACGAGCACTAGACTCTAATATACAGCAAGGCAAGCAAGCCCCATGGCAAGCACAGGAGCCTGCCAATTAATAGCTAAACAGCTATAACAGGTAAAAATTCGATCTAGCACATTCCAGTCAAACCTGTCGTTATCTCAAACCCTTCGAGACCCATGTTGGGTGCCAAAAAGGACCGTCGTGGTTTGACCCCAGCCGGCAACTAAGCACCACACAGCCACTCACTCACTCCCCTCCAGTGGGATCGGGGGTGGTGGTGGGGGAGAATCGGAAGTCCCTTACTAGCTACTGTGAAGAAAATTAACTCTATCCCAGCCAAAACCAGCACAATGACAAAAGACTACAAGATTATTGCAGACAAAGTAGCTAAGGTCATGTGAGTTTTATAATCTATGCATTTAGCAAATAAACCTGACTGCTGCAGCTGTCGATTATTTCTTTCATTATTATTCAGAAATGTAGGCTTTTCTTTGACCAAGCATTTATGCTTATTTTATTTTTGAAGTTGTGTGTGAGCTAATGGTATGCTAATCAGGGTAATGATTTCAAAAAGACACTTTAGTAGTCCTTTAAATTCTTATTCATATTAATTGAGCTAAGAGGAAGCACGTTATTATTTGTCATTAGAGTTAGAAGGCATACTTACTGCTGTCCCTCCTTTAATTCAAATTATTAAGGAATCTGTGATATAATAAGCCCAGCATCAAAGTTGTGACAATTAAAGCTAGTAATTCTTTCTTCCCTTTTTTTTTTTTTTTAAGTAAACCCAACTTTTTTCTTTTCAAGTGATTGGAACATATAACTGATAGGGAAATGTAAATGTCTTTTGCTGTTTGATTAAAGTCAATGATAATATCAAAAAGATAATACAGCTCCAAGAAGGTTTATGTTGTAGTTCATGCAAGCTTTTGTTTTTTCCTCAACAAAAATTGATAATCATGATTAAGAATCTTTTGCAGTTACTGTTATGAATATATTAAAGGTAGAACTGCTCAAAGAACCTTGAAGTCCCAAGTGAATTGTTGAAAACAATAGGAATCTTTCCATTAAATTTTGTAGCTGTGATCTACATTTTAAGGTGAAGAGGTGTCTAGCCTTTTGCCATTGTAATTCCAGTTGTTTTGGGGAAGATAGGGAATGGGTTTGAAAATTCTTAGTTCAGAACTTTCATTCTTACTGCTGTGAGCAGCTACATGAAAAGTACTGGAACTCCTCATACAGCCACAGAGTCATATTGTTTCATATATAGTTTTATATATAGTTTTGTGTATAGAGTTAAGGCAGGAAGCATCAGTTGAGCATCTCTACTCCATGGTCACAGACCTCAGAAGAAGACCACAGACTTGGCTGACCCATGTTAAACATAGCATCTCATCCAGCCAAGGTGTAACCTTCCACCTTGGTGCTCAGACTCTGCTATTAGCTACAGAACTGAGGTTTGTTAGCACCACAGTTGGCAGCATCTTGTCTACCCGTACCCATGGATGACAAAGCCAAAATTCTGGTCCTCTCCCACTCCCATACTCTAAAACTGGAAGCAGGTGGTGTCTCCACGGAGATATATCTTTACCAGTCAGTCTCCTTGGCTTCCTATGGGTCTGTTTTGGGCAGGCCCTGAGATGTCTAACGCTTACACCAGTACTGAGAAGCCTAGCTGGTGTTCTCTGGGCATTCATACAGTAGATGTTTCTTCAGCTGTTGTACTTGGAGGATGCAAACCAGCTGGCATCATGGTGCATCTTCTGAATTGAACCCTGGTAAACCACAAGCAGAGGCTTTCTCATACCCACCATCCAGTGTCCTAGAGATTGGTGATTCACCTGAGATGCTGGAGAACCAGCTCTTAGTTCCACCTGAGGTATTTTTTGTATCTGTTGTGTTTGTATCTGCTATCAGCCAGGTAAAAGCTTTAATCAGTAGTCTACTGAGTATTCTGATATTTGGATTGCTCATTCCTTCCAAATGAAAACATTGCCTGGGATAAGCAGTAAATATTCACGTCTAGGAAGAGAGAAAATGTGGCAGTGTAGCTAATTCTGTAGACTTTTAGTTAAAGCATATAGGAAAGAAGAGATCTAGAGGTCAGTTCAGGTTCAGTAAATACTTAATATAAATCTACAAATATCTGATATTTCCTGGATTCTTCTATTCTTCTGTCTCTCATGGAATATTTACTTCTTCCAAAACAAAAAAAAACCTGTAGAAGGTGGCTAGGACAGGAAGTATTTTAGAATAATCTAGCTCATAGCTAGCTATTAGATATGCAACCGAGGTGATCTGCGGACTATCAGTTTGGGTGAAATGGCTACCTTCTTATCTTCCAGATATGATCTGTAAGGAAGGACTGGTTTATATTCCTGTCTCCAAGGGAAACCTGATGGTTGTGAATCCAGATGACAGAGCACATAGGAGAGACTGTCGTCTCCTAAGCATTTTGAGCTGGTTCATCTTTGCTCAACTTGCCAGTGGATTCCACAAGGCAGCAGACGGTAATTGCCGGAGGCTTTGGCATTGTTTTAGCTCTCCTTCTGTGAGTCTGGACATTTATTACATCAGTCACACTGAAGAGGCTCCTGCTTTCTGCTTTGGAGATCTTAGTCCAATATTTGGTTATGATAAAGGTGCTCTGTGCACTTATATGAGCAAAAGCTTGTAGGATCAAAGCTTTCTGTAGTTGTGGGAGTGAGAACTACAAGAGGGTTTTCCAATGTTTTGAGCTTAACATAAACAGCAATTCTATCTGCATCTTAAAAATTTGGCATAAACTAAGATATGGTGGTCAAAAAACATTGTAAGAATAATTAATGTAGTTAGGATGGGATGACAGAGTGATGTCTATTATGTCCAGACTTTTTCTGTATTAAGGGGAATTTACATTTTACCTCTATGCAATTGCTGAGACATGAAAACCTCCTTTACATTTTTCTGGCTTCTGTAACTTTTTTTCCCCGTTTCCTTGCTGTAAAAATCAAATAAATGCTACCTAGTACATGCTTAGTGTTCATATGATTATTGGCCCCATTATAGTGCATTTCACCAAAATTCATTGGACTGATTTTTATGGTACTGTACAGCTAGCTATTAAGGAACATAGCGATGAAATTGCGTGGCTACAGAAAATGCAGTCCTATCATTCCAGATTGGTAGATTGATAGGTCAATAGGCTTCTGCGCCAAGGCAGTGATTAGCTTTTTTGATATACTTATGCATCAAGTTTTCTTACTGCGGTCAGACCCGTTACATTTAGAGGCCACAAGAAGAACGGTAAAATCAGAAAAAAAAGACAGCAGTGGTGCAAACAGGAAAGAAACACAAAGAAGAAAGACTTGTAACGAGGGGCACATTTATATTTTTGTCCAAGAATGACCACCATTAAATCGACACATGGTGTGGAGCTGCAGATATTGAGGAGCTAGAATAATTTTCAGGGTCAATAGCAGAACAGAAAAAAGTTCTCGAACCATTACAAAGCTGTTACTATACATGAGGTGTTACGGGACCCTGTAGCAGCATCCTCAATGAAAACTGTTTTAGGCTTCAGTGCTGTGAGCGTTTTGTTTATTTAACTGAACTCCTGCGAATAGTACTATTTATGTGAGCATGTGAAAAAAAAAAAGAGGAACATTTGGAGTAGTGACTGGAAGCCTCAGAGCTTATCTGTGGAAGTGTGAATGAGCTGAATGAGCCATGCATGGGGCTTGGCAGGGCTGACTGTAGCACAGCTTAAACCCTGAGTTCCTCTCTTAGGTTTTTATGTTGCTTGCTTTGACTGTAAGATATGAACAGCTCCTACAGAGATAAACTGCCAAGTTCCTACAGTGTCTTTTCTCTCTTTTAGGATACAAACTCTGTTTGAATTAGGAGTCTTGGTTTATATCTATATTTGATTTTCAGACTTTTATGAATTAATTCTTCAATCAACCTCTATATCTTGCTTTGCCTTTGACAAAAAGCCATTTGTTTTATTGTTGGTTGTTGGGTTTTTACTGTCCTTTTTGTGGGGGTTGTGTGGAATTTTATCATTTATGCATTTGGTCAGTTCTGTTTTCTTCTGTATGATCCTGGAAAGGAGCATCTCATCTTCTGAACAAAAACATGCAGCTTTATTACTGCTGCTGTTGCCATGTTGCCATGTGGAACTATTGGTGGTCTTTGTATAGCCAGAAGTTAATTGTGCAACAGAATGGTTAGATCTTTAAAATACGATGTGAACGTATGAAAAATGTGAATTTTTTCTTCATCTTGTTACTTTTATATTGTTTTTATTGCTGACATAAATTCAAAATTTTTTTCTTTAAAGTATGCAAAATAAACTCTTCATTTTGATATTTTATAATATCCACCAAAAGTTAGTTTGTAAGTGTTGGCACTGAAGGGACATGAATATCCCATACCCTAAGGTGCTTGCTTCTTCCAGACTTCTTTCAGTATCGCAAGTCGTAACGAAATGTAATGTCATGAACCTCAAAAAAATTGGGGGGGAAGAAAAAGATTAATTTTAAGCTTATAAGTTTTCCTGTCAGCTCATAATCTTGTCAAGATAGAACAGAGTAATTCAAATCCAATGGGGACTGCATCATTTACTTATGTTTTTGGGAGTAGACGTAAGTTCTTCAGGTACTTTCACACATTTTAAAAAAGCTGTGTCAAATTTCCACAAAGATCAAGCATTTCAGTACATACATTTGAAATGCCTGAGCTTTCAGAGGTGGCCAGAACCCAAGTCTCTGCAATCCATTCCTTCCAGTAGGTTTTTGTCTGAAAAGGAGTATCACTGACCCTAACAGCATATGAACTTACTCCCAAATTTCATCTCAATTGATAAGATGTAAGAATATGCTTAAAGTGAAGGCTGGTCATTTTTTCTGTCTTTCTACAGATAGATTTAAATACAGAGTATGTTGGAGACATGAAATGGAACTTGAATTCAGTCTTGTAATTGAGCTCAAACTTAAAACCTTTGCTAAATTGAAATAATAGTAGCCAGACAAGCTCATTCAGCATGAAAAAGAAATACCTGACTGAGTAAACTTTTGTGTTACTGCCTCACTTACTTATCCTTATGCTTCAACCATACTCCAGAACAGAAGCAGTGAAGAACACATGGGCTTCACAGTGCAAAACCAGAGTCCTTTGTCTCTCTCGGAAACAAATTCCACTAGAACTATCTGTCTTCATATTCTCACACTTTCCTGAAAGTTGTACACTTGTACGATATCATCCTATAATTAAACTTTGTTTGCAAAAATATTAAGAAAAATCGCTTAACAACTTTTGAACTATGGAAAGATGTTCTGGGGAAGTGAAGACTTTTCACGTGATGAACTAGTTCTTTTGCAGTGAGTCGAGAGGATAAGCCATCCAAATTCTTCCTGACTGAAATAATGTTAACACCAGAAACTCTGAAAGAAAAAAAAAAAATCCTGAAAAAAAAAAAAAAAAATCCTGATGAGAATCTTGTGTGGCATACACAATTTGCCTTGGCTTTATACTTTTCACTAGAAGCTCCTCTGGGGTGGGATCCACCTTCTATATTGCACTAAAACCTTTTCAGTGTCTACAGATGGTACTGCAACATCAGTCATTCTCCTTCACAGAGAAACAATCTGTATTAACGAATACAGTCATAGCTAACAATACAGACAAAGGGACAATGTGGGTGGATAGTTTACAATTCATTTACTCTCACAGATTCACTAAAGTATTTTTGACTAAATAATTCATATTAAAATATCAAGAGGGAAAGAAGAAGAGGGGGAGAAACAAATAACACATTAAAGTCTCATAAAGAAACAAATATAACAATCACAATGCTAATTACACATACGATCCTGCAATTCTCAACAGGCTGATTTGGTTTGAGTGGAGTAGAAATAGATGAGTTCTCAAATTGCGTTTGATTTGCTTTGCTTCTCATAAGTGTTGCCATTTGATCAGCAATAATAAAATGAGTGTGTGTATATATAATATATATTTTTGTCAACTCAGAAAAAACACCAAGCTGTCCAAAGCCAAGATATGCAATACTTAAGATTTCTTGTGCAACCAGCTTAGACACATGCTCAAGTGAGGATATCCTAATCATCTTAATGGGTTACCATATATCTTATTACCTCTTGCTACAGTCTGCACACACGATGTTAGCCCCTGACAAATGTGAAGTAATCCAGTTTGGCCCAGTCTGTGATGAAAAAGGTTTAAGGACAGTCATGTTACATCTCATCTGGGAAGATTTCACAGGCACAGAGCTGATACATGACGATTTGATAACTCTTTTTTTAACTTGGATGTGTAACTGAGTCCTCTTTTCAGAACCATTGGGTGTTTGCATTGTGAGATAATAATTTCTCACCTTTCTTTTGCCCTGTCTTAGCACAGCCTGGTTTACAGGCTACCTCTGCTCTGTAGATGATCTGAGGTGATCAGACAAGCCTATTCTTTACAAAATCCCAGCTTTATTCATCCAGAGGTTAAAAGACATATAGTAAATGAAGGAAAGAAGAGTAGAAGGACAGATTACAATCTAAAGAGTCAGTTTCTGTTCCGAACTGAAGTAAATATTCCATGGGTTACTGATAAAATTTTTAAACCATCTAAGTTTGCTATTACAAGGACAGTTTTCCTTTTCCTGGCACCCAGTCTGATATTCTGGGTCTGTTGGTAGTGTACTCACAACTGCATCTAGAGGTGGTTGGAATAGTGCTCTGAACAGAAGTCATACTGCAAAAAGGCTACATTTGTTGAAAAAGTAAATATGTAAATGTCAGTTCGTAACCCAAGAAGGTTGACACGTTTGGTCATTTTTCATTAAAACCTCTAAACTCTAATGTTCATCTGTAAAAAGAGAGGGATAAAAGCACCTCACTGACCATGCGGTAAGAATAGTTAGAGCCTGCAGCACAATAATTTCCAGGGCTTTGAAAGGGGAGAACATAAAGGCAGCCAACATTAGCCAAACAATGCACATTTTCTGAGTGGAGCATACTGGAGGGAGCGTGAAGTAAATTTACCCCCATATTAGAAAAAACTGACGTCTTGCATAGTCCTTGTGTTCTTCTGTGTTGGACATGGAAACTAGCCAGATTCCTAAGGGCTAAGGAAGCCAGAGCTGACAGCATGTGAGCTTTTTTTTCTTTGAGAAAAGTGTCACAGTGTGACAGACACTATACAAATTATCTGTATATTATCTGATGACTAATTGCTAAAGATTAAGATAATATCCTGCAGTGTTTGTGATGGGAGAGCTGCTTCCAGGCTTACGACCAGCAGAAGTTGACCTTCTGATTTCACTTCGTGCTAACTATCATAATCTCAGCTGGAAGAAAATGAAAAGAAATGACTGGCATTATGCATTCAAGCAAAAGATTTCAAGGCTTGCCATGCAGGGATGCCTCACTGTTAACAATCCTCCACACTCATAGGTTGTTCTGGAGTATTGGGCATAGCCAAATATCAATGCCAAAGTTCTGTTTGGATAACCACAGCTCAAATAGTAAAGTCTTATACACATGTGAAAAGCAAACAAACCAACACCCCAACTCTCCAGTGTGAAAACAAACATCCCTAAATCTTCCTACCTCTATTCAGACGGAAAAGCCATGATTTTACTTGCAATACACAAATCACAGAGAAACCAACTAATATGGCATAAACCTAAGATACTGAATTACAAACGATCTGGGTTTGCCAAGGATTAAATTATCAGTCAAGTGAATTTTACACAGAAAAGGAACATGAGCAGAATTTCTTTGGAAAGTTCCATTTGGATGGGCAAGTTAAATTAGTCTTTTAGAGATGCCACAGGCTTCATTCTTCATGACTTTGCTGTTGTGTCATCATTTGTACCTGTACAGTTTTGTTTTATTTTATTTAGTTTCTCGGTAGCCCTTGTAAAAATAGAAATAATTACAGAAAATTTTTCTAAACAATAAAGAACTGTCCCACAAAAAAAAGAACAGATTATTGTTCGGGCAAGTTAAATTAGTCTTTTAGAGATGCCACAGGCTTCATTCTTCATGACTTTGCTGTTGTGTCATCATTTGTACCTGTACAGTTTTGTTTTATTTTATTTAGTTTCTCGGTAGCCCTTGTAAAAATAGAAATAATTACAGAAAATTTTTCTAAACAATAAAGAACTGTCCCACAAAAAAAAGAACAGATTATTGTTCTGAATTCCAAATTGCAGGTCATAGCTAGTGTTAAACAAGACTGATTATTTATGTTAAACACACTAGTAGTTTCTAAAATCTGAATTTGTTTACATGATGCTGTTGACTCCCTAAGGTAAAAATGCTGTTAATATTTAATTTGCAATTATATGAAAAGAAGTTATGTATGTGCATAAATGGAAAGCAATACATCTAACTGGTCATTTCTCTGGATCAATATATAGTATGAACATGCAGTTGAAAATATCTTCCAAAAAATTAGGATTGCATCAAGAATAAAAATGGTGTGTTGGGGGTAAATACAACTCTGGGGACAACTGCACTGTTCAAGAGAG
>NW_008796046.1:4763396-4763879 GCF_000699145.1 Aptenodytes forsteri | reverse complement strand
ATGAACCTAAACATGAAGGAAATAAAAAAAGGATCAAATAAAAAGATTTCATTTCAAAAATTGACTCTTCAATATATTTTTAACAACTGCATAAAATAGAATAACACAAATTTCAGGTAAATGGTATTTGAAGCCAACATTGGAACTTTTTAGATTTAGAAAGCATTGAAGTGGCAAATTTCTCTTAGAAGAAGCTTGAAATGTGAGACTTTGCTCATAACAGTGGTCTCTGTAATGAAGTTAATGAATGAAAAGAATTTCAGGAAGAAACTGTCTTTGAAATGGGACTTCCATTTTCCAGTCAAGTCTAATTATATTTTCTCCTGAAAGTTATTTCTTTCTTCTAGTTGCTTCCTGCTATACCTGAACAGAACTGTATTCAAACCTCCTCTATATGCTCAGGAATTCCAAAATGTGGCCAAATGTTTGTAATATTTTCTGATGCAGTGTCATGGTTTAACCTCAGTCGGCAACTAAGCACCA
>NW_008796046.1:4760150-4763165 GCF_000699145.1 Aptenodytes forsteri | reverse complement strand
TAGTGTAAGCATTACCTAGCAACAACTAAAACATCGGTACGTTATCAACTTTGTTCTCATCCTAAATCCAAAACACTGTACCAGCTACTAGGAAGGAAATTAACTCTATCCCTGCCGAAACCAGGACATGCAGGAAAGGAAGAGAGGCTGTACTATTAAACCCTGCTCAATTGCTGTTAAGAGCTAGAAGTATATTCTGAAAATTTTTTTTAGCAGAGACTCTGGCATGGAAAGGGATACGCGTGGCACAATTTTAACAGCTTTTCAGAGGTATACGTACCCTGTAATGTGCAAACAAACCTGAGGTGGTTCAGCTCTGCTGCATATGGAACCTCAAAGGCAGAAGCACATTTTAAAAAATATCCAAATCTGAGCATGTAGCTCAGACATTTGGTACTGCACCTAGCTAGACCTGAATCATGTTATTATAAACGACTGCAACTGGGATACCAGCTTTTGGCAGTGGCAGCTGGTTCTTATCTGTCTGTGAAGACTCATTGAGGAACACAAGGAGCAGAAGAAAGGAGTAGGAGTATTCATGAAAGAAGACACTCTTCTTGAATCCCTTAGGAGTCAGTCTGTGCCCGAAATTTCATCTAGTGAATGCATAAAATATAAAAATCTTGTTCACACCTCTTCAGCTACCCACATTTTCAATCCATGTGCAGCATTTGTTTCTGACCAGTCTAAATAGCAAGTCCCCAAGGTGACCAAATTCTCAGTATATTTCTTATATATATTCTCAATAATTATTTCCTCTGATTTACTGTAAATTTACCACAGTGGTACTGGACAGTCCATCCATCAAATCCATGCCTCTCCAGTTTAGAGAGAAGGATGTTGTGGGGGACCGTGTCAAAGGTCTTACAGAAGTCCAGATAGATAATGCAAAATTATTTTGTTTACTAGACTGTAAAAAGTGGATAAGATGATCCCTTTTAATTCTTGTCTGTGTCATCTTTAACACTCCAATCAGGTCTTCTAGATCTTTTTTTCAAATTTAGTCGACTGAGTAAAGATTACATTTCTTCACTGAACTGCTTTGGTTCCTTGCAATCCCAGACAGCTATTTCTTAAAATGAGACAGCTAGGAGAAGACAAGTCTTTGGATGATGAGGTTGTGTGTATACCGTTATTGTTCTCCATGATTCTATTGAATTTAATTTCATAAAATTCTACTTCAGTTAAATAAAACAAAACTAATTCTTGAAAAACATTAGGCATGCTGCTGTCTTGGAAACCTACTGTATTTACTCACTGCAAGATATCTTTTTCATTATGCTTTTCAAATGTAAGCAATTTTTTTGCCAGAAAATCATTTTTTCCTTTTTTGGAATTAGGCTTTTGCACTGGTAGGCATTCATGGGCATACAACATGTCTTTGTGAATAAACATTTTTTGAATAAACAGTTTACAAGGGTTCCAAGTCTCAAGCTGAATTTTCCTGGACATTAAATAGGGCTTTGTTCTGGGTAGGAACAAACCAACCTAGATTTCCATAATAAATCCAGATTCCTTACACTGGTGGTTTATAAATAACTGAAATTTCCAAAACAATTCCCAATAACCTTTCAGTTCTCCTTTCTAAATTGTAACAAGGAAAAAAAAGAAACAGATTATATATTCTAACACAGCTGACTGTGGAACTTTATCGACTATTGCCCATCTTCTGAAATAATCTGTGGAAAAAGAAGAGCTGGTCCAACAATTTGGCAATACACAGCTACCCATTCAGATGATGATTCTTCATCATTTGTTCCAAGGCTTTGCCTTTCCTCAATTTTCTTGTGTAACATTAAGCCAAACATTTTACCCCAGATTTACAAGGAGATCTAAGCACTGAAGTCTTGTTGCATGTTAGAAAGACATGTGTCCAAGGTAGCTTAAATTCTCTACAGTGTTAATGAAGAAGATGGGGTACCTAAGGACAGGATCCATAGACGCTAACTTGCTGCTTCAGGGACATCTGCTTTTGCCTTAGAGCTACTACATAATACAAAGATGACATTTTGGATTCTACGCCTTCTTTGGCATTCTTTCTTCGACTAGGTGTGCCTCCACTCAGTATCTGGGCACTTGACTCTCCCCTTTCAAAATCTAGAGGAACAGTGTGCTCTGCTAATAATGCCTTCTTGTCCCTTTTCTCTTAGGTAGTGCACACCAATGCCACACAGGCGAAGTGAAAACCTCAGGATTTTCTAGTTGTCCGAAAATTGCATTTATTGATCGCTCATTTTTGCAAATACTTTATAATGCCATATGCTATGTGTAAATCTGTAATTTCAAATTTTATGAGTATTGTCAAATGTGATTTTTGTGTGCAAAATGTTGTGTGGCTTTAGGGGAAAAACTCTTCTGAAGCTTGGCCCTTTCTGGGAGGCAGAGATGACGGTAGGGTTGGGTTGGGTTGGAAGGTCTGTTGTCCATTCCTAGCACCATTGCAAGCCTGCAGGATTAATCAGGACAAGGAACTTTGCTTTGATTTGCAGTCTTTTCCAATATGGGATAACCAATGTTTCCTCTTAAAAAGAATTTCAATTTTACTGGTAAAATGTGCTAAAACCTGATACATAGAATCATAGAATCATAGAATGGTTTGGGTTGGAAAGGACCTCTAAAGGTCATCTAGTTCAAATCCCTCTGTAATGAGCAGGGACATCTTCAACTAGATCAGGTTGCTCAGAGACCCCTCCAACCTGACCTTGAAGGTTTCCAGGGATGGGGCATCCACCACCTCTCTGGGCAACCTGGGCCAGGGTTTCATCACCCTCAGCGTAAAACGTTTCTTCCTTCTATCTAGTCTAAATCTACCCCCCTTTAGTTTAACGCCATTCCCCCTTGTCCTGTCACAACAGGCCCTGCTAAAAAGTCTGTCCCCATCTTTCTTATAAGCCCCCTTGAAGTACTGATAAGCTGCAATAAGGTCTCCCCGAAGCCTTCTCTTCTCTAGGCTGAACAACCCCAACTCTCTCAGCCTTTCTTCATAGGAGAGGTGTTCCATCCCCTGATCATTTT
>NW_008796046.1:4757383-4759767 GCF_000699145.1 Aptenodytes forsteri | reverse complement strand
CTCTGGTGTGTCAACCACACCACTCAGCTTGGTGTCATCTGCAAACTTGCTGAGGGTGCACTCGATCCCGCTATGTCATCGATGAAGATATTAAACAGTACTGGTCGCAATACAGACCTCTGCGGGACGCCACTCGCCACTGATCTCCATCTGGACATTGAACCGTTGATCACTACCCTCTGGATGTGACCATCCAACCAATTCCTCACCCACCGGACAGTCCACCCATCAAATCCATACCTCTCCAGTTTAGAGAGAAGGATGTTGTGGGGGATCGTGTCAAAGGCCTTACAGAGGTCCAGATAGATGACATCCGCAGCTCTTCCCTTGTCCACTGCTGTAGTCACTCCATCATAGAAGGCCACTTGGTTGGTCAGGCAAGACTTGCCCTTGGTGAAGCCATGCTGGCTGTCTCAAATCACCTCCCTGTCCTCCATGTGCCATAGCATAGCTTCCAGGATGATCTGTTCCATGATCTTCCCAGGCACAGAGGCGAGGCTGACAGGTTGGTAGTTCCCAGGGTCCTCCTTTCTACCCTTTTTAAAAAATGGGTGCAATGTTTCCCTTTTTCTAATCACCGGGGACTTCACCTGACTGCCACGACTTCTCAAATATCATGGATAGTGGCTTTGCAACTACATATTTCAGTTCTAAAATACTGGTTTATTAAATCCTTTCTCTTAGAAACAAATATATGCAAAATATGGAATATTTACTGTGAGGTGTATGTAGAAATCAGAGTCCCATTTGCAATTCTATGGCCTAATTGCTGGGCAGAAAGACAGATATACTGAGAAGGTATGTGAGAGAGAAAGAGTAACAGACAGTGACTCTAACCTTGAATCTGTGCTTGTTCATTGAAGCTTAGGATGTTCACTTTATTTCTTGTTCCGTGAGGTTTTCTGTTGGGCAAACAATTAAATCATGCCTTTACATTAAGATTGGTTTTCTCTTGCCCTGAGTGAAAACTTTATTGGGAGTCAATATAATTGTCTGCCCAGTTACTCCTAAATTCAACAGTCCAGGTCTGTCAATATCTTCCTATCCTGCTTTTCACTCTGGATAATTGCACACTCTCCCTGAGGAATCCCCCAGCCAGTATCTCTCCATGGCTGTATTTTGTATTTCAGTGCTCAGAATATCGAAGATGCAGTTTTATGCATTTTAGAACTGGCTTTGAACGACTATCCTGGGGGATGAGGTAATATTGTATAACAGATATAAAACTAGGTGTAGAAGTAGCCAGCTTTATAACGTTACCATCTTCACTATGGAGGATTCACACAGCAGGTTTGTCATTCTGAATTCGTACTGGAAAGTCTTCATCTAAGTGTCAATTCTAACTGGATGTGGATATGTTGGCATCCTTTTCTAAATAAAATGTGGAGTGTCAATCTGAATAATTTATTCAGGGCTTGCAAAATTTCGAATATGCCATGATTCATAATAAATAATCTTCTTTGAGTTGCAGCAAAAAATATGTGATACACAACAGGTACATTCAGAGCCAATAACAGAGCTGTCATTTTTAGGGAAGAAACCTTACAAGACAACAAATTCAGTTCCCTGGTATCACAGGCCACCACACCCTATATTGATATTCATAAATGAAAATAATTTCATGTATTTATAACACTATAAGATTTAGAACATTTAGATCATATTGGATTTTTTCCTGCCCTCACTACTGCAAAAATGGATCCTCACTGCTCTGATGGCTAAGCCTTCTGGTTTTTTGAATCATATATTGAAGCTGTTGCTTGCTCCAGGAGAGGCAAATATTTCATATGTCTTAAAACATATGATATATATATACCACGCACCGATTAATTAGGATTTCTATAGCGTCTGACAGTCAGAGGTTTTCTTCCTCCTACTCTGAATATGAGAAAGACTGTCACAAAAAACCAGTAACAATTGCATTGCAAAGACACTTGGTCCTGGTTGGAATATGGGAAAACATCTGCAAATTCAATTTACAATTGCAGAAAGGAACAACTATATTGAGAATTTTTTTTTTTTCTTTTTTCCTTCCAGTTTTTAACATAATAAATGTAGAAAGTCATCGCTTCTTCCTGGCAGTCCCCACCAGGAGAAGTGAAGCTGGAGAGCACCTTGGGAACGGTTGTAGCACATTTTATTTCAATCAGACATGGCATTTATATGGGGCAAGATAGGAAGGTGTTTGGGCGAATTAATTGCATGCAGGTAGACTAACAGTCTACCAGACTAACCTGGTTTGGTCATTTAGTACCTGTCTCCAGCTAAAAGGACAATATATTATACTGAATTAGAGTTGGTCCTGTCTTTTGTGTTTTAGAATCATAGAATCATAAAGGTTGGAAAAGCCCTCTAAGATCATTGAGTCCAACCATCAACCCAAC
>NW_008796046.1:4753497-4756644 GCF_000699145.1 Aptenodytes forsteri | reverse complement strand
GTCCCTCTGCAGAACCTTCCTACCCTTGAACAGAGGGTAGCAGTTTGTATAAACATCATCTCATCTGGTTAATATATCAAATATCCCAGCTAATTCTTTCCATAAAGCTAGGTAACTTCTTTTATAAAAAACTGCTCTTATTAAAAAATTCATTATCAGGTTATATCAAACTAGGCATGAATGCTTTTAAACATTGTCCTTTATTGAAAACTACATGAATTATAATCACAAGAGAAAATGGTTACTTATATGATTCTTTTGACTTTTCTGGAAAGCTAATGTGAGATCTCTATAGTTTAAATCATTACTCTTATTTTAAATGACTGACACCTCTATCCACTCCTATCCATAGCCAGTGTCATCTTGATAGACAAGTGTTTCCCTAGCAATCCGGATACATAATTATGTACTATAGTTGTGGTATAGAGGTTAATTTAAGAGTGGTTATATGGAATATTTCTTTTTAATGCATCATCATTGTCTAGAAATGTTATCATTTTTATGCTGGTCTTCCTACTTTTTCATCAAGTTTTTATTCAAAAGGAGGAAATATTCAGATGTATAAGCATACTGAGTATGAAGGGTTACTTTCTGCAGCTTATATTTCATTCTTTGTGAACATACAATATATGTTAATCTCACCAGGAACTTTGCATGAAACTTCAGCATGGAAGTTTTAATTAAAATGAAGGGACAAGATTTTAAGCTAACCAGTGAATTGTATCCTTTGCCAGCTTTATTTCAGTGAACAGCATGTCCTGTTCTGGAAATCTCTGCTTCAGGGCTGGATGTCCCAGGAGCAGTCCTAGGCAGAAAATGCCTTGACAATGAAACATTCCTGAGATTTGGGGTGAAGTGAAAACACTTGATAGATGAGTATAAGCCTCCAGCTTAACCCACAGGGGATGTATTCTCATATAGAAAAGCGAGTTATGGTTAAGGGGACAGTCCTCATTGCTCCATCGCAAGAGAAAACATGGCTGAGTAGGGAAAATCGTGCCCTTAAATTTGCCTAGAAAATGGAAAGAGCTGACCAAATCTTTTCTCCTCCTTCCCAGGATATATGTTGTTTTCTTTCCCCAGTTGCTGGTCAGCTAGGCTTTGGGCCAAAGTATTTCTTATCTGTAAGATGTTGTTATTTAGTGTGGTTTTAACATTGTCATGGCTCACTGCGTGAAGAAGACAGTATTTTCAGCATTTTGTGATCGAACTTTTCTTTTTTTGGAGTGCATCCAGTTGGAATGTGAAAGAGGGAAAGAGAGCTGAATAATTTATTAAGGCAATAGTGCTTGGTTAGATTTTACTTATCATTATTGAAGGAGAGATCAATAAATCTGTGCTTTTACCCAGGATTTTGTTCTTTCCCTTAGGGAACCTGTCCTTCATTCAAAAACTATTGTGTCATATGCTTTATGAGTTAAAATGGAGACATAATAAGAAATGACTTTTATTGCAATCTACCTATGAAATAATGCTAAAAGAGATCAATAGAACAATGCATAAAAAGTAAAGATCCATAAGGATGATTGATGTCAGTTCACTCCTGTCTTTCTTTCTGCTATATAACTTAGGTTGGGAGAAGTGGTTCAGTGTGAAGGTGAATCTGATCCCCAGCCTTTCTCCTTCTCTTTTCACTCCCCCTCCGTCCCCACCCCCATTTCTATATATCTAAAATGAAAGTCAAAGTGCAAGCCATTTTCAAGCTTTACTGGTTGTAGAAAGGAGTTTTTAGGGTGAAAAGCCTGATTAATTAGACTTAGGGATTCTTGTTCCAGTATCCAGTTTCATCTCTGTCTTCCAATACCATTGTGAAAAAAAAAAACCTACTTAGCTGTTAAGTATAAATAAAACTTTGAGTGTTGATGGCAGGATAAGATTCTTTCTGTAACCATTAATAAACAGATCAATGACTATTCCTCCTCCTGTACTCCAGTTTTCCTTTTCTAAATAGGTAGTGATAGCGGCTGCGCTTTTCCACTAGATGCTATTTATTTGGTTCATTCAGAGCTTCCAAACTGACTTTCTCTGTTTATTATTTACCTTTCTGGGCAACACACCTGTCAATGAGGTTTCTTCTTTCCCCATGGGAAAGCCTCATGATACTACCATAATACAAGGTATTAATAATAATTTTCATCTTTTGGGGATCTGAATGCTTCTGGGGCAATAAGTTTACAACTGTAAAGCTCTTGATGAAGTCCACAGTCATCTTCCTTTGACCTATTTTGTACAGGTCTTCCTTCTTTCTCCTCCTCCACTTTCTTATTACAGAATTATAGGCAAATACCCGTTATTGCAGAAAATTGAAAAATCCCACCAGCAAATTATAAGGTTGGAAAGATTGCAGGTTGGAAATATAAGATGTTTTAGGGTGCTTATCTGGAATCTCAACACTCCTTTTAAGTGATGATTCTTTTAATTTTCCTTCTCATTATGGGTGGAACCCTATCATTGCTCTTGGGTAATGAGGTTTCCACCAAATTACTAAATGGCATGTTAAGATCCACTGAGAGGCAGCCAGAACGTAGAACCGCAGTAAGACGGGATAGGCTTGTTGATGCATTACTGTCATAGCTCTTCAATAATTACCCATATGTTCGGAAAGGTTTAGAATGTGCCTGTCATTCCCATGCTAATTACAGGCTGTTGCAAAGCTCATTTTTCATTACTGGGATCATGCCATGTTTATGGGGTTTGATGAGTTGTTTGTTCTGGGTTGATGCACTGCAGTTTTGTTGGAAGTTTCACATTTGAATTGCAAATGGATTAGAGGGATGTACTTTTTTTTTTTTTTCATTCCCATGCTAATTACAGGCTGTTGCAAAGCTCATTTTTCATTACTGGGATCATGCCATGTTTATGGGGTTTGATGAGTTGTTTGTTCTGGGTTGATGCACTGCAGTTTTGTTGGAAGTTTCACATTTGAATTGCAAATGGATTAGAGGGATGTACTTTTTTTTTTTTTTTAACCTAGAATGCATTTCAGGTAACATAGTGGGCAAAATCTTGACTCAAATAAACTGAGCTCCATATGTAGAAGCATAACCCTTTATTTGAAAATATTGGCCTCTCAATGAAAGAAGCAGAATTCTCAAACTTTTACACATTACCATTGTAGTTAAATTAAAAAAAAAAAAACTTTTCATC
>NW_008796046.1:4746381-4751549 GCF_000699145.1 Aptenodytes forsteri | reverse complement strand
TACACATTACCATTGTAGTTAAATTGAAAAAAAAAAAAATCTTTCATTCTCCCATTCCACCCTTCTTCTCCCTCAAAGCTGCGAGATCCTTATTGCCATCAGAATCAACTTTCCCATTAATCCTCCTAAATGTTTAAGGGAATTGGAAATTCTGATCCCACTAAAATTAGTTTGACTGGATCTTCATATCTTCTAAATAATTAATATAATTATGGTTATAATATTTTACAGCACCTTTCCAGTACTATGCATGTCTCACATCTTATATAACATCTTACAATTAGATTATCCAGTGATCCTCTGAGTTATTGATGCTCAAGTTAAAACCAAAAAGTTTATTCTGAACCTTGCATGTGCGTACATAGAATATAATGCGTGTATGCATGCACACACAGCTATACAAGGCTACCACTGAAGGAGAATGACTTTGGTAAAAAAAGCCATTTGATAAGTGGATCAGATTTCAGGTTCTACATTTACAGTTAGTTTCCTAATTTTCATGCATTGAAAGAGGAAACTGGTATGAGATGATGTCGCTTGCAGTTTTCCTCAATGCTACGAGGGTGCTGCATGCTCCAGGGACCCAAATATATAGTGTTTTGTTGCATGGACTGCAGTTTCTGTCCTGCTGCATGTTGTGGTAGACCTTGCATGAGGGAGTCCATGGGCGATAACAACAGAGCTCTACATTGAAGCCGGTGTCCTGGAGGGACACCCACACACAAAATGGACTGCTGGAAGGTACTTTCTCCTGAGTGCCTATGCCAGGCACTTTCAGATGAGGAGAGAGCTGCCACATCTCTGTTGTATGCCCCAGTGCCTCCTTGCTTGAGCTGCCATGTGGCATCTCCTGCACTGGACTGGAGAAATATGAAGTCTAGATTCCTGTGTAAGATTTCCCTGGATTTGCTTCCCCTGGAATGTCTCCTCCACCCCTATGGTGTTAAGAGTTTGTTTCTATTGACTTGTTTAAATAAATGAAAATGAAACCCAAGAAAAAAAAAAATCAAAAGTTTGTCCAGCTTTAGAATTATCTTTAAAAAAACACTTTTAAGCTGATACTGAAATGCAGTATCTTTTTTTTTTTTTTTAATTTCAGTGTCTAGGCAGGACAACACATTAAAATAACTTGGTAGGAGATGCTATTCTTGTTAAGCTTCCAGCTGTGACTAAAAATGGAAATGCAAGAAATTTTATCAGTGATTCATTTCTTACAAGATTGCCAGGTTGAGGATTGCAAATTCAAAAGACTTGATAATTCATATGAGCATCTTTTAAACGTTAATTCGAAACTTGAACTTCAGATGTAAGCCTTGCAGTTAACTCTTGCCCTAAGTCCATTGTAGTGTAATTTATCATCAGGGAAGTGGTGCGGAATCACATACTACAGGGGTGTGAGGAGATGTGTTTGTTTACTCCTTTATCTGGTAGAGGTTATATTCAAGTGTTTGGCATTTTTATGTATCCTTTACATGGCTGAGCAACAGGAAGGGATATAAAGATCATGAGAAAGCAAGTATTCCAAGATAAAAAAGAGAGGAAATGGCTATGAAGGGTCGTTACCCTTTTGCCTTTCATGTTATTTCACTGAGATCGGTAAGGAGAAAATGAGAAGAGCAGCACAAGAAATATGAAGTCAGAGCACAGTGCAATGCAGAGCTGATAAATATTAACTCTTTTCCAAGGACCTGAAGTTGCTAGAACAATCCAGAGAGTGCTGAATATATGGATTTTCATTCTTTTGTTGTTTTTTTTTTTCTCTCCCCCCCCCCCCAAATTATCTACAAATGGAAACAAGATTACTTTTGGTTTTGTTTGTTTGTTTGTTTGTTTTGTTTAATCCCACCAGGACACATTCCACACCTCATTGTTTCAATGCTGGTTAGTAATAGCGTTTAATAGCATGACAGATTTTTAGATTGCCTGACATTTTTCTCTCCAAGATCAATGATTATTAACCATTTAATATTATTTTTAAAAATTAATCAGACTGTTTACAGGAACACAATTAGGGGAGAATGGATTATAAATTTTCAAACATTTGTCTCTTTTTTTTTCTCCCTTTCTTTTTTTAAGTGCTTTAGTGCAAGTATTTTAAATCTGGGAGGATAAAAGGGAATTGGTTGCACCCAAGAAAATCTGAGCAAAACTGGTTAAATGTAAAACCAGATTAAAACCATTTTCAGAGATACCTGGTAAAGCTTTACAGCTAATTCCCTGAAAATTAATCCAGATGTCATGTCTAGGCACTTGGGGCACTGCCTAGTCTGGATTAAAAAAGCAGAAGATGGAGCAAGGAAACTATAGGACCTAATTTATCATTAACTGTCTGGAGGGCTCATCTGAATAAAGAGGGGATAAGACCTGTGTAGAGATGTTGTCCCATCTGACTATGTCTAGCCAGACAATAAAAGCAGAAACTCTCAGTTAGAAATACATTATTAGATATTTGAAGAGAAATTAAAAATTAAAGAGAAGAGGAAAAGAAGAATTGGAAACTGAAACTGGGAACTAGAAACAGAGTATAGACCAAAAGCCAGAGGAGAAACCAGATGGGAGACAAGACTGGCAAAGCAAAGACACTAGGATGTGAGGAGAAAACGGGAAACAACGCCTATAAAACAATATTTAACATTATTAAGAATACAATATGAAGAACAAAAAACTTGGGGAACACCACAATGAAAGTTTCCCATACAATTTATGTCCTGACATATGCACTTTGAGAGAGATTTCATTTATCTAGTCACCTACTATTTTATTTGAAAACCTCCAAGGAAGTTATGTTCTGTATAAACAAGACAAACCCAGGAAAATAGTAATAAAAGTCACTGGACAGTTTCATAAAGCACGTAGCTGAACTCTGTTACCCACAACTTTTGGAGCAGCACAGTGTTGTAACACACAGGGCTGTCTTCCAGGAACTGTGATAGTGCTCAGGGAGGATAACAGACATCTGAGGATGGATCCAGTTGTCCAAAGTTATCTCTTATTATTTGAGATCCTCTGGGCTATCCCATCTCACCCACAATTGCCAGTCCTTCAGGGCAGAGTTCATTTGTAGGTCCTGGGTTGTACGCCTCAGCCTGTGGAATTGATGTTCCACATACCAAAGTGTACCTCAATAATATGCAATGAATATACTTAGGTAATAAAATTGAGCTTATAATGTTCTTGCAGTGTTAGGGTAGGGGTTCCATTGCTCTTTATGCTCATGGGATAATCCAGGGAGGTGGATTAGGCCATTGAATCTCATGATATTGTATACTCTTCTTCCCTTTCAGAGATCTTTATGTTATTGTGATGATCCTTGTAGATCAATAAATATTTTCTTCCTCTTCTGTGAGCTCTGTTTACATGTAAGCAGGGGAAAAAAAAAGAAAACAATCTTTGAAATCATGTCAGAGTATAACAGGGAATAAAGACTTTTTTCTTTAACCCATTGTGTAATTTATTGCAATTGTGCTAGTTCAAAATTATGAACTTAATTTGAACTATGCAAGCACAGGTGCTTCCTAATCACAGCCCAATGGGGAAACATGTCTTGCATTCTGCAGGTTATTAATGACCCAAGTGGTTTAATCAGTGGTTGGCAGTTTCAGAGTCTGATGCTTAGTGCTAATGATGCATTATTGCTGCAGCTGAAGTTTTGAAAACTTAAAATACAATTGCTACTTTTTTTCCCCTTCCTCTGATGTGTGATGTGTGATGGGCTCAGTCGGTTCTGTACACTGTAGAAAGAGGTGATCTGTTTCAGTTTCATGTTCCACGGGATATAAATCTCTCATTTCCAGCTTAAATTTATTAAATGAGTTCTCATGCCAAGCTAATCCTTAAACTTCAATACTTTCTCTAGCATTTGTCATTTTTTCCCCTTATAGAGAAATACTGATATACAGTTTGGCATCATCTGCAAATTTTTTTTGTAACTCTGGCATTTTGTACCCATATCACCACGAAAAACTGAGCCTTGAAGAGCTTCTCTGGTAATCTCCCTTTTACCAAGGTTACCTTTTCAGCATCATTTTTCTAGTCTTCTTTGCAATCGGCTCTTCCTATGACTAAGAGTTCCATTTTGTCCTGTTTTAATAAATGGCTTTTTCTGTTAACTGTTTTCAAAGAGTCTAGATCTACTGCACTTCCTTTGTCAAAATATTATACAAAATATATTTCAAAAATATGGTATTTATCCATGATATTGATTAAGTCTGTACAATCTGCTTTTGGCAAGCCTATTTCTCATTCATTACCTTGTCTGTAATCATTATCTCTTCAGAAAGTATTCTGCTATCTTGCATGTTACTGATGTCAAATTCATAGGTTTATGGTAGTTGAGATCACCGCCTTTCCTTTCTTAAGGCACAGAGATAAGAGCTGTGCACCCTGTTGCTAAGCAGCTTTCTAATCTTCTTATTCAAAAAAAAAAAAAAAAAGGTTAGTCATGACATGGGACTCAGTACAGATTAAAATAAGTGTGAGTTTAAAATAGAGAAACTGCAGTGCAAATATTTCAGGTTGTGGCCATTTTACTCCAGAACAAAAGTTCATTTTTCTGAGGGAGTTTAATCCCCTTTACTATTTTTTGTCCTTTCTTCCTTCTGTCCTCTCTTCAGTTGGCACTTGCACTGGTTTGATAATGAACTCTAGAAACACTTGCAAACTCCAGTGAACCCAGTGCAGCTCCTGTTGGTTCCAGTTCAGGCTGTCCTTTCCTTGACTTTCTTAGAAGAGCTGCTGCCAAGGAAGGGACAACTTCTGCGCTGCATTTTGCAGAAGTTATAACAGAAGGTACAGCTCAATGCAGGCAAGAAAGAAGATCCAATCCACTTCTGCATCCTCTGAATTCTGGTCTATTCAGTGACTAGTTCACAGTGGTCCTGACTGATCAACGTTAAGCTGCTCGGGACAGGGTGCGGGGACCCATGTGCTTGGGGCACACACAGGAAAAGCAGGACAGAAGTTCTCTCCAGCATTAGCAGCCCCCAGATCTGTCGTGCAAAGGGTATTCCCCATGCACCAGATTTAGCCCCTTTTGCCTCTCCCCACCACCATCAGTTGCTACACCCAAAAATTTTATTGTGGCAAAAGGGAATGTACCATATATATGTGGAGCCAAGAGTTTCTTGTTAGTTTAATTTGTCGGTCTAATCCAAATCCAGTAAAGAGTT
>NW_008796046.1:4745919-4746329 GCF_000699145.1 Aptenodytes forsteri | reverse complement strand
TAACCCCAGCCATAATAATGCTACCATTCATAGTCCAAAATAATACAGAAAAGCCTCAATAATACAAGTAAAACAGTTATACATTAAAACCTTCTTAGTACCCACCCCTTTTCTCTGGTGTTATTCACACCCTCACAGTGTCCCTCTGAGACCCAAAGATGATGGAGCCAGAGGTGGGACGGGGTTTGAGCAAGTTGCCTGCAACCCAACCTATTTGTTGGGAGGATTTTGATGACTGCAGTGGGGTGTCCCTTCATCCTCCATCTTGAGGAAATAAACTTGAGTTTATTTTTATCATTTTCCTAACATATTCCGCATATGTGAGCTTTCTCTTCATTTCATAGAATCATAGAATCATAGAATCATTAAGGTTGGAAAAGACCTCTAAGGTCATCGAGTCCAACCATCGA
>NW_008796046.1:4722000-4745438 GCF_000699145.1 Aptenodytes forsteri | reverse complement strand
ATAAATGATGGAGAGCGGCTTGGCGAGCACCTCCGCCAGCTCCCTCAGCACTCTCGGGTGGATCCCATCCGGCCCCATAGACTTGTGAGCGTCCAGGTGGCGTAGCACGTCATAGCATTTAATCTCAGTTATTCAGTTTTGTGTTCTTTTTGTTAGATCTAAGCCAGTTTATTAAGACTGTGCTCCTGTAGGGGCTACTCGTTGACCACTGTGATTTGTATTAACAGTCTGAGAGCTTTGGTAACGTCTTGATTTTATGGTCTTGAAAACCATATTTTTTATTCTAGGATCTTAGGTAATTCAATCTACAGAGAATAACTACTTCTTATCACTGTGAACTAAAGCCAACCGTGCCTAAACCTGACAGCTAAACAATTGCTGTCACAGCTAAACAAATTAAAAACAGTCAAGACTAAGACAAAGCCCAGAAAGTCCTGAGAACCTGCACTGTCAGGTCAATGCAAATTGTGTGGCCTTTTGCTAGTAATTAAAAAAAAAAAAGTCTTGTTTACTAGACTACACAGTGGACCACGCCAGCAGCCTAAAATTGCAGAATGGTCTGGTGGGAGTGTAAACCAGCCACCTATACCTCTTTCCTTCACACTCATGGCTGTGACAACCAATTTATTCTGTCATCAAACATCATGTTGAAAGACACATTGGGTGCCAAGGAACAGCAGGTTGTGCAATTACAGGGGAACCTCAACCAAGACCAACTATGCCTGACTACAGAGCAACTCCAGATCTGGGATGAAAAAAGGCCATCCATGAAAGGAGAGGATGGATGCCTCTTCAGGGGGTATGACTCCAGAATGCGCCTAACTTCATAACCTGTGATGCATAATGTATTTATTTTCAATAATTTGCAGCTGAAGCTACTCCAAAGAGTATGGCATAACGTTGACACAAAAAAGTGTAGTTTTTCAAAACAGCTTGTACATTGCATTAAGGCCATCATGATTCTCTAAATTTTAACATTTCCATAATCTGTCGAGAATTAATGTTAAATACGGAAACAGATCATGCTTCTAGAGTATCCATTAATCTTTTTTCCCCAAGTTAATATATTCCCTAGGTAGATCACAGATAAAATTGAACATGCATGAAATTACTTTTTTTTTTTTTTTTAAAGTTTGTTAGATAATTACAGTAATGGCATAATAATAAAAAAACTATGAAAATAAGAAATATGAACACATACACTACTTATATGATAAATTTAAAATATTTGGAAACTGTGGGCAACAGAAATCTTTCAACCCTCAGTCTGTAGTACCTTATGTTTCATTTTTACAAAGGAGACAGGCACATGCTTAATTGTATTCTGTAATGTAGCCTTGCTGGATATATTATATGTTAACTGTTATCAGTTCAAGTAAGAAGCTAATGAAGCAGTTGTGAGACTGATGTACATTACTGTCTTCACTCTTCCCTGACACGTAGCTTCTTCACAGACAGTTCGGTTCAGGTCACAAAGTTTTTTGCTGCTTTAATAGTTCAAGTTTGTCAAGTCAGGAAAAAAACACAGGGAATGGCAAGGGCAAGCTCCAATCTCAGAGATTCATAAGTGCAAGAAAATGTTCATTTCATATTTTAGTTCTAGTTCTGGCAGCCCAGCTAAATTGTTATGAACTCAGAGATTTGATATTAGACCAATGATGATGTGCAATGAAGCAACTGAACAAAAAAGAACACTAGAAGTAATATTGCAATCAGAGCATTAGATTCATTGAAGAATATTAAGGTTTTATTAATTCAGAGCCTTTAGCAAATAGTGTCAGTTCTCTGTGCATCAACACTTTGACCGCCTGCTCTTTTCCACGGGAAGTGCTGAGTGCAGTAGATCTGGTGCGGAGAATGAAAACTGCTGTCAGAAAGCTGCCATTTCTTTGTGCACAGATCTACATCTTTATATTTTGCTTACAGAAAAATGGTGTGGTGCCAGAAAAACAGACTATCAGTTGGGCCCAAGCCAACAGAATTAAACAGACACATGGACTCCAGTATCAATTTTTTTTAAAAGAGCTACCCCTTTGATCTGTAGCAGATAACAAATTATAGCCAATACTTTTAATGAACTCGACTAGCTTAAATTAATACCCTAAAGAAGAGTCCTCTATTCCTGTAATACTGAGTTCCCACAGATCCTTTGAAAGAGATGCAGGTGCTCAGCAGCTCTCCACATGAGTGTGTTTACTCTTGACTGGTCTCAACATTGCTGGAAGTGGAACTTCAGGTTCTGAAAGAGAAGATGGTGGAAACTATGTGAAGAGTAATTTCCAGATGAGAAACGTATGTTACGTTGTCTGCTGGAGTGGGCTAGCTTTTCTTGTAAGGTTATGGCAAACTGCACACTACTTGTACAGTGTTCTGAATTTCCCAGAAAAGTGTCTTATTTGGTGTTGTACCATTGGAAGGGAAGAAAAAGACCAAACCAGATCTGGTTTAGGGTGTTATGACTTTCAAAAAAGGGTTGAAATACCTTTTTCTGAAATAGAGGTCCTTGCCAAAGGACTTAAGACAGGCAAGTAAACCAGCGATCATTTTTTTAACAACAAAGATAAGTACATTTAACCTCCTGGAAGAGATCAAAACTGCAGCTGTGGGGGAAGCAGATTGTTGAGGCTGTCACAGCACTGACTGCTCTGTGCAATTCAAAGATTGGTGATGCAGTCAAAACTGCTCAACTCGTGGTTTGTATTAAACCAGGATCAAAGCGCTGTATCAATATATTAGCAACATGTAATTTACTGGCAATCAGTGAGCTATACATTCAGGAGCAATATCAGCAATACAACAGATAAACCATGTTACCAGGTGCTTACAAAATGTTAACAAGCACCTACGAATTTCAAAACATCATTCTATAACTAATTCCCATAAATTGTGATCACACACACGCAGAGTTATGTCCACGCTGCCCCACCAAAAGTGCAGGCTGCAAGCACACACTGGAAGCACACCTCCTACTTGCTCACCCCTCCTGTAGGAGTGGTGGGTGCTCCATCTTCACGTGCACCTGTGAAACTACAACAATCTGCTAATCTACCTGCCGATAAGAAAGGCCTCCTTTGTGCACTGACACCGTCACACCCCAGGTGTGGGTCCCTGCTTGTTGCCTCTGGCCTGTCAACCCATCAGCAAGGTGCAGGTTTTTGACAGCATCTGTCAGGGAGGATGCTCCATCAGGCCTTGGTTAGAGGTCATGGTGCCAATGGCATAACTTCTGGAAGTATCAATCTAGGCTTGACCGCCACTCTGTTCATACTCTAATGTATCTCCCCACGGTCACAAATTTTCATGCTTCTTTTACACTTCTTTTCAAGCGGGGTCCTTCGTTGCTTAGAGAGTCCCTTGGTAATCTGGTTTAGTATGGTTGGCGGTTGATTTATGCAAACTTTGTCATTTTAATTTCTTCTCAGTGTTACCATTTTTGTGGAAAACACTTTGTCAGGCAGTTTCAGATATTACATTCATATATGCTGTGTACACGCACAGTCTTATCATATCATCTGTTGTTATCCAAGCCATTTTGCCAAGACAGGATTGTTCAGACTCCCCCACAGACATAAAAAAAAGAGTTTTGTTGGACTGGACACTTTGTGAGTGTGTGTTTGTTCGGATAATTTTTTCCATTCTGAAATCAAGGGCAGAATATCTGCCCTGTGGAAGAAGAGAAACATAGGTAGATCCACCACCAAAACATATTCCAGATAATAGAGTTCACGTGGGACTTTGCATGTGTGCAAGACCAAGCCTTGCCCCGGATCACGCAGTGTAGAAACTGTACCTTGGGGCTCTGCTGCTGAATATAGTCCATTTCGGGGCCTCCCTGTCTCTCTCTTTCTTGTTGTTTAACAGCCTGTTTTCTTGCAAATGTGAATAAAGCCTTCTCAAATTTCAAACCTCAATACATTCTGTGAATCAGAAATCTTGGGTTTGGGTCAGTACAACAAAGCAGCCACTATTTCTCCCAGTGACCTGTTCTCAGTAAATCAGCAATTCTGAGCTTTATGCTTAGCTGGCAATACAATGGTGAAGACATTTGGATTTTTCATAGCTACAACATTCTCTCAACTAAAGCCTTTCAGACTCATTATTACAATAGTTTTGCAGCTCTCCAATAACAAATTTCTTCACTTTTCTTTCTTAAAGGTTCATACCTGCATATCAGTTTCTTTTAAAATAACCTATAAATTATTAAATGCTGTCTTTTTTTCCCTCTAATTTTTTTCCCAAAAGTACAGTATGCCATAACTTCAAAATGAAAGTATAGCTATTTTCTATCCCTTATACACAGAACTTTGAGCTTTACACTTTAAAGGCTAAACCCTGTGTCACATTACCTGTCTCAAACATAAATATTTCTTTAGTTTTAAACCTGGTCATCACCTCAGTAAAAATCCATCCATCTTTCATTTCTCTCACGAAAACTCCTGGTCCAAAGTCTCTGAGTTAATAGAAGGACTTCAGTATTTTATCAGGTGATGTGAGCTAAAACCTTTTTGTTCTCATATAACAGATTTATGGACTATAAAAGCCAAAAGTACCCATTAAGGTGATCTAGTTTTGAGTTCCTCAGTAAAAGAGACTGTAGTACTTCATCCAGTACTTCTTCCATGAAGTTTAACAACTTGATCAGATTATGGCTCCAGAAAAATGGCATTTAAGACTTGTTCATTTTTTTTCAACCTTTCCCTATCAAATAGCTGTAGATTTTAGCTGGCCCATGAGTAAGTTGGTTTTAGGCTAGCATATTAAGTACCTTGAGTATGCTGGGGGCTGTGAGCTCTGTTATGGGGAATTTAACATCTCTAATGCATAGTTTAGGGGGTTTGCGTGACTGATACTCCAGAGATTCTGCTCCAGGAACAGGGCACCTGAAGAAAAATTTTGCATTTGCTGACTGTTTTGCTAGATCTAGCATTTTGCCTTTTGGAACTTCAAATCTTCATCTGAAAATCAGGAATAACAGGTTTTTGTCTCTTATTAGAGGAGTTTGATGTAAAGCCATTAGAAATTATGTAGCGGGGCAATAGATGCCCTAAAACCACCCACCATTGCAATCTGGCACTGTGTTCAGAAAATTGATATTCCATTTAAAGAAATGTTGGTAAAATGCGTAAACAGAAAAAGCTTGCTGTTCAGAGCAAGCATTTCAAAATGATATCCTGTGTTGAAAGAATGGGTCTATGTCTTTCCAAGATGTAGGGCTTGTTTTGAAATTTGAAGTCCATCTTGATCCCTATAAAACATTTGCACAAAATTCAATGTGGTGTGCATTTTCCATTTTTTATTGAGAATCAGCACAACCCTGTGAGTTGTGGTAGTCTTTACAGTAAGTGTTGTCCTCTGACAGAGGAAGACAGAGTCTGTCTATCACATATACCATTATTAATAGCTCTGGTTTGGTTAGTAGAATTTGTGGGTATGAATTGACCATTTATTGCCCTTCAACTATTTTTACTCTGCTGTAAATGCAATCGATACATGTATTGTATTTTTAACAAAATAATAACTCTGTATCTTTTCTGTTACAAAGCATTTGATTGATTGATTGATGTAATTTTCTTTTTATTGTGTAGACAAAAGAGATGGAATGAAGATGGAAATAATGTTTTTATTATTCCTTTTGTAGGATGTTCATTTCTGGATTCACAACAAAACCGATACAAATATTGTTATGTCAAAATAAAGACCAGAGTTTCTCAAGGCATTCTGGGATTAGCTGACACATGTAAGATGCTGATAGGTAGAGGCTTTTCCCTTCTGCTGGAAGAAGTGGAAGAACTGCTAGATGAGCTGCTAGGTCTCCCTCTCTCCAAGCACAGAACATAGAGAAAAAAGTAGGTGTTACCTTCCCAAAGTCATGGGTAGAATTAGGATAGCGTCCCAGATCGTATTCACAAACAGGTTAGCTATTTTATTGAGGTATATATAGCCAGGTATGCTTCACTTAGGATATAAGCCTGGGAATGCAACTGAATCTTGTTAATGAATTTGCACAGTTGTGCTTTCTGATTTGTCTTGAAGTCATTCATGGGCCTAATCCTTGGCTTCCATTCAAGACCTCATCAAAACAAAGTGGAAATTCTCTTTGTACAAATATTTTATGTGACTTGAAGGTAAGCTGTGAGTTTTGCATTTTTTCTGACTTTTCCAGTTTTCTTCCCTTTTTGAAGCTAGGGACCATGCTTACCCTTTTCCAGTACTCCAGGGCTTATCCTAGCTTTGCTAAATTCTCAAAAGCTCTGAGATGCCATCAGCTAAGATCATTAAATATACCAGGAATAATTGGTCTGAAATCACCCAACATGTTTAGCCACACCAAAACCTGTTCCTTTCATATTCAGGGTCCTGGCTCTTTGTCATTACTGTTAATTGTGACAGCCTCTGGATTGTAGCTGACTTGAGAAGAGAAATGGAAATAAAAATACAAAAAACTGTATAATCATCGGTTCAGATCACTTCATCCATTGGTACTAGAGAAGAGATTGCTTCTCCCTAGAGATCTTGATCAAACATCTTAGCCTTTCAAGCATCTCTTGTCAGTAGTTGTTTTTCTCCCTCGGATAGATCAACCCTTTTTTTAGCCTTTCTCTTTGCAAAATACTTGTAGACTGATTTCTTGGTACTCTTGAAGAATAGAGAACGATGATAGATGGAAGACCCCAATTTCAAGGTTGGAGGATGCATTTCATAAAGTTTTTTAGCAAAGAAATATGTCTTAAGGGTGAATTATGGAAGGGGAATAGCAGACTGGCCACCTTTTTTTAATTTTTTTTTTTTTTTAACATGTTGCAATGAAAGATATGAGCCAGAATGCAAAATAGGGCAACACCACAAATGCAAATTAGAGCATGGTCCTCACCCAAGAAATCTCTAGTTTGTCCAGGCCAAGTGACTCCCCAGGAACTTCGATCACTTTCTGCTTTCCAGATTTTTTCTCCTCCTCCTTTTCCAAATGTTCACCCATTGTACACACTTGAAAGGTAGGATAACCTGTTATACATCAAGCCACAAGCTGTGTTCCTTTGCTTCCTTCACAGACTGGACATGCAGACAATAAGCACCGATGTTTTATCTAAAAATTGTTACAATTGTGTGTACTTTTCTGTCACTACTTTAAAGAAGTGGTACCCTAAGTTGTGTCCCCAAAGACAGAGACAGATTCTGTTTAAATGTGTAAATCAGGAAATCGTACCCCAGATGGTAAAAAAAAAGGTAACGAACCACAGGTATTTGGCTGATGAATGAGATTCATTGCCATGCAATTTCTGTGCAGATTATAGGTCTATTTTGGGCTTAAGTCTTCTTTTATCACACCTTAGGAGTAACATGAAGTGCGCTGAAAAATAAATAGAATTTTTTAGTAACACAAAGGGAGATGAATTATTTTAATGCTTTAAATATTTTTCTTTTGGAAGTGTGCGTGACTTGGCAAATGTACCTAGTATCTTGTGTTGGCTCAAAGCTTATCATGTTAATGAAGCTGAGAGCCGGATAAACTATTCTAATGCTGCATCTTTTTTGCCCTGCTGCTATGTTGAAAATGCTGTTTCTTCAGCTACTCTCCATGTGTGGTACTGACATCAGTACAGGGCAGTTGGAAAGCAGCTTGCTGGAGAAATGGGCCAGGAAGCCAAGAAGATGATAAACACTGTGGTAGGGAAGTGCAGGATGGGATAAAAAAATCTGTAGTGATGGCTTTATGTTTATGAAAAGAAAAAGGAATGTCCCTTTCCTACATTCCAGTGCAAATGTCTTTTTGAGAAACAAGTAACAGGAGGAGGAGAGAGCGGCTGGGGTGATAACAGAAGATAGGAGGATTGACACTTGTGATTCCACAAGGTGACTTCAGGATCAGTCTCCTCTAGGGTTTTTTTTTGTAATGGCAGGTGGTCAGAGATGTGGGTCACAACGTACGGCAGCTGAGCAGGATCATTTACAGCAAATATACGATCCGGCTTCTCAGAGTAGTTGCAAACTCTGCAATCATTCACCTGTTATTGGCCACGCGACTTTTGTTTTTCTTTCTTGTTGCCACAGTCTGGAGCTTTGGCTGAACCCCTTCCCCTTGTCTTGTTCAGGGAGTCCCATGTACATGAAAACACTGCAGCGACAGGAATTTATATGGGCTGATTCACAGTCCTCTTCCCAGAGGGCAGCGAGTCCAGACCATCAGCACAGGACCATGCTGAACATGAGGCATGACTGCCCAGTAATCAGAAGCATATGGCACAAGCATGCAATCGCCCCATGAGCTGAACCAGCAAAGGAGAGCTCTTGGCTGAATGTCAGGGTTGAAATAAGTAGGTGACAGCCCATCAGGATGACCCTACATAGTAGAGGACGCACAAATAAAAAGAAAAGAAAAGCAAGGTGGTTGGCAAAACAGTGGAGTAACTGTGAAAAAAGTGTGCAGAAGTTTTAGCCTTTAACTCTGCTGTTGGTGAATAGAGCCAGCACTTCAGTAAGCAGTCCCAAGGAGGGCTTTATTCCATGCGTTAAAGCAATAGTGATTCACAGCAGGAAAAATCTGTGGATGCAAGCCATTTTAATATGAAAGCTTATACCCCATGATGGATCTTAAGATGAGACACACTGCAAGGGCTTTAGTGGTAGAGTAGACCAAAGCTTCTCTCTCGCAGCCAGCATTAGCCACTCAGCTGCTGTAAACCAGCCAAATTCCACTGACTTTAAGGAAAATTGTATGAATTTTCACTAGCTGAAAAGTTGTTCTAGATCTTCCAAAGCAAACCCTATTGCTTATTTTTCTTCAAATGACTATACTTTAAAAAGTGACTCTGTAACCAGTAGGTGACAGCATAGTGTCACCAGGAAAATGGAAATTATTAAAACTAACAAGGTGAAAATGCAGGGGTTGTTTGTTTGTGGGGTTTTTTTATTATTATTATTTTTCATTATATAGTAAGACCTTGCTATCATTACTTAGTCATGGGTTTTTTCTTTATTAAGCAATTTTTTTTTTTTTTTTTTTAATTTCTAAGTAAAGTTAACCCATGGGCTTTTGTTGGCAATGTCTCTCAGGGGATATTTTCCTGCCAAGAAAGAAAGAACTGATGGCATTTTCCCATAAAGGGAAACCTCATTACACTGGAATACATGTCAATAAAACTTTACAATTTAATAAAAAGGACTCTATATTGTTGTATAAAATTCTTGCTAAATGTGTCAGGAAAGAAAATAATAAAAAAAAAGATTGTGTATATATGTATACATACATGTACGTATTATGTTAAAGCACTAATGAGAACCAAAAAGTCAATTTTCCCATAAAGGGAAACCTCATTACACTGGAATACATGTCAATAAAACTTTACAATTTAATAAAAAGGACTCTATATTGTTGTATAAAATTCTTGCTAAATGTGTCAGGAAAGAAAATAATAAAAAAAAAGATTGTGTATATATGTATACATACATGTACGTATTATGTTAAAGCACTAATGAGAACCAAAAAGTCAATTTTTGGAAAGTTGCTTTGCATCTTATTTGTTTCCCAAAGCAGATGTTTGCCTTTGTTTTGTTTGGGGGATTTCTGAGACAGCATAAAAGGCTATTTAACAAAATTCATTTAGCAGGATTCACACTAGGTGAGATGCACAAAAAAGCAGCAGACAAAATGCTAAGCTCTCTGAACAATAACAGACATTCTGCAAAAAATGACAAATTTCATTCCCTCATGCAAATTCCCCCTTTACCTCTTTTTTCCTTTACAATATCTGGTGTAATAATGCCTCTGAATATCTATTTAGCATCCGCTATGGTATGTGATTTTCTATGACAAGTGAATTGTTTCAGGCTTGGTGGAGGCAATACCGAGGGACTTGGAAATTCTGAAGCTGCCTGACTTTGTTATGTACCAAGCAACCTTAAGCTGTAGCATGGTTAATTAAATTGCATTTAAAGGCATTTCACACTTGAATTATGTATGCAATGGCATGGTAATATAGTGCTAATACAATTTCTCTACCTAAGGACCAAATTGTACGGCTGTGTTTAGGTTTGCTTGTTTGTTTGTGGCTTTTTTCTTTCTTTTTTGGATGGTAAATGGGCTTTGCTGCAGTCTGCATGAGGGAGAAGGGGAGTGATTAGCCATATTCTACAGCCATATTTCCACTAACTTTTTAACTGGAGCATCTTCTGCCCTGTACCCAGTAGCTCTGGCAACTACAATAAAGAATTGTCCAGATGTACAGGGACTACCATTCTGCCCCTTTGAGTATCTAAGGAGCAGAGGCTGATTTCTTGACAAAATGTTTTTTTGTGTGCGTTGCATTTCTCAACCTGCTAGCTCCACTGTATGTTTAGTCACTCTGGAGTTCCTCCATAGGGTAAATTATGATGGAAGCGAATCTCTAAAAGAAAAGAAAACAAAACAAAACAATCCCCCAAATCCCACCCCTCTCTTCTGCAATGGGTGCATTTTTAAGAAAATACCTCCATGCAAAGCTGTATGTCTATATGTGTGGGTGAAAACTGGGCAGTTCTGCTGTAATGAAGATGAAGACCTTGAAGGTCACCTCATTACATCTTGGCAGGTTTCTCTGCGTACTGAATAACTGCAATGTGGACAATGGAGAAGGTATATAATGATTTTCTGCAGCTGTGTGCATCAAAATCCCTTTCACATTGATAGTGTTCCTTGGAATGAGCACTAGAGTGATCGTTCCTCTTTTCCCCTTCTAACTGAAAAGAAAGCATAAGATAAAACATAATGGCAAGGTAAAAATCAAAGGAGAGAAAACGTATTCAAACAGGAAGTGGTTTACAAGAAGCTACAAAGGGCTAAATTGCAGTTTTAAGAGCTGCCTCAGTTAGTGGTAGGGGGTAACTACATGGGTGCAGACACTGACTTTTTGCTCCCCCCCAAAAAATCTTCTCTGTAATCTCCTCTTTCATAGGGGGCTCAGCTTTCTGTGTGGGTCAGAAAGGAATGAATGAGTGACCTCCATGTGATCAGATCCATGCAAAGTCTCAAAGGTGAGAGACAGGGTGGTATTTGCTTTCTTCCAGTCTTCGGGAACCTCCTCCGTTTGTCATGACCTTTCAAAGACAGTAAAAAGTAGCTTTGCAATGGCACCGACCAGCTCCATCAGCACTTGTGGGTGCACCTCATCAGGTTCCACGGTCTTGTGCATGTCCTGTTAATTTAAATGTTCCCTAACCTGATCGTTCTCCAACAAAGGTAAGTCTTCCTTGTTCCAGACTTTCCCTCCTGAAGGCTGGTCTTACTAGTACAGACCAAGGCAAAGAAGGCATGGCCTTTTCTTTGGCCTTTTCAGTGTCCTTTCTCACCAAGTGAGAGAGGAGGAATGGCTGGAGAGCAGCCCTGCAGAAAGTGACCTGGGGGTGCTGGCTGACAGCAGGCTTAATATGAGTCAGCGGTGTGCCCTGGCAGCCAAGAGGGCAAACCGCATCCTGGGGTGCATCAAACACAGCATAACCAGCCGGTCAAAAGAGGTGATTATCCCGCTGTATTCGCAGTTCTTGGCCCCGGCAATTTAGGAAGGATGTGAAGGTCCTTGACCTCCTCCAGAGGAAGGCAACAAAGCTGGTGAAAGGGCTGGAAGGGACTTCTTATGAGGAGTGGCTAAGGACTTTGGGTTTGTCTAGTTTGGAGAAAAGGAGGCTGAGGGGCGACCACATTGCTCTCTACAGCTTCCTAAGCAGAAGAGGAGAGGGAAGGGCTGATCTCTTCTCCCTGGTATCCAGTGGTAGGACATGTGGGAATGGTTCAAAGCTGCACCAGGGGAGGTTTAGACTGGACGTTAGGAATCATTCTTTACTGTGAGGGTGGTCAAACACTGGAACAGGCTTCCTAGAGAGGTGGTCGATGCCCCAAGCCTGTCAGTGTTTAAGAGGCATTTGGACAATGCCCTTAACAACATGCTTTAACTTTTGGTCAGCCCTGAAGTGGTCAGGCAGTTAGACTAGATGATCCCTGTAGGTCCCCTCCAACTGAAAATATGCTGTTCTATTTTCTTCTGTTCTGTTCTATATAAGGTGCTTTTCTCCATTCAGCAGCTGGCCCACATTTTCCCTAGTCTTCCTTTTGCTGCTGCTATAGCTGTAGAAGTCATTTTTGTTGCCATTCATGTCTCTCACCAGACTCAACTCCAGGTGAGCTCTGGCTTTCCCAACCACGTTCCTGTATGCTGAGACAGTGTTTCCATATTCCTCCTGGGTCACTTGCTCCTGTTTCCATCTCTTGTAAACTTCCCTTTTATGCAGAAGTTTAGTCCTTGAGTCCAGGAGCAACTTGTTCATTCATGAAGGCCTCCTGCTGCCTTTGCTTGACCTCCTGCTTGTTGGGATGGACTGCTCGAGCTTGGAGTGGATCCTTGAATATTAACCAACTTTCCTGGATCCTTCTTCTCCCCAGGATTGTATCTCATGGGATTCTTTGAAGCAGTTCTTGGAATAGTCCAAAGTCTGTTTTCCTGAAGCCCAGGGCCATGATCTTACTATTTGCCTTGGTCCCTCTTCTCAGGATCCTGAACACCACCATCTCACAGTCACTGCAGCCAGAGCTGCCCCAGCCTTCACATTCCCAACCAGTTCTTCCTGACTGTAGGTATGAAGTCTTGTAGAACACCTCTCCTCATCAGCTCCTCGATCCCCTATGTTAGGCACTTTTCATCAATGTACACCAGAAACCTCTCGGATTGTTTTTTTTTTTCCATGTGTTGTCATTTCAGCAGATACTGGGCTGGTTAGAGTCTCCAGTTAAGTTTGAAATGTAACTTACTTTCTTATCTGCATGCATATCTGAGAACTGAGGCAGCCATGCCTTCTTCCAGAATATTTGATTTATGGTCATAAGGAATTGTCTCAATATTGCTTCCTAATGGAGTTAACGAAGCACATTACTATCTTCCACAGCCTCTTTCCAAACTTCACTCAATGTATATATTAACAATAAAAGGCACCTCTTCTTTATATGAAGAAGGTAAACACTTTCCCATCTACCTAAAACACAAATTAAAAACTAAACACTATAATATCACCTCCTGTGACTGTATCAATACATTTCAGTAAGTAGGTTCAAACTCATTAACTTTCAATAGCAGGTGTTTTACCAGAAATGGGATATTTGTCTGTAAGTAAGAGGAGATCAGTGCTTTGGTAGCAAAGAATGTGGCATCACTAATTCGGTGTGTGAATTCATCTGACAGTGTTTGTGAAGTAACAACACAATGTGTATGTCTATGGATTGTGATGTATTCTGACTTGTGAGGTCCCTAAGTAATAACTTTCAATGTTGCTTGGGAAAGTACAGTGTAGAAAACACAGCATTCCCTTCCTCTGCTCAGAAATTTCTTTCAGCCCATGTCTCAAAGGTCAGTGCATGCAAAGATACTACACCAGGTATTGTAGACTGGATGAATTGCTGAACTCTGTAGGAGAAAGTAATCCCTTGCTATCCAAATGGGTGATTAAAACTTCCATAATGCCATCCTACAGGTAAGAGAAGTCTAGGTGAATTCACAGTTATGAAAAAACTTGCTTATGAGGTTGTATATATGTAAAATATTAACTAGGGCAGATCTGAGTCTAAAGTTTTGGGGGAAGAGAGGCCTGAAAAGATACTTGAAACTGAAAGAAACCCTCATTTGTTTCCATAAGAAGAATTTTGTGGACATTTTTAATCTGTAAATAGGATTGCATAAAAGAAAAACCTGACTGTATTAGCACTGGGGTTTTTTTTGCCATATTTTTTTTGGGGAAAAAAAAACCCAAACCAACAAACCATGTAATTTTTCTGTGTGTTTGCCTTTTTGTCTCCCTTTGTCTCACCTCAGTAATTTCTGAGCTTTTTGGTCATTTTCAAATAAATTTAATAGAAAGTTAAAGTTCATTAAGATAGTGATTTTTACCAGTTTCATGAAAATCAGCAGTCAAATAGGAGACTGTCTCATGGCCCCATTGAGCAAAAAGTAGTAAGAAATCAACCAAACACACATACATATATATTTGGCAAGGTCCAGATAGCAAATCAGTGTTAATGCAGTTCTGTATTGGCATGGGGCCCAGGTGAGGACTGAAGCTATTAGACGTGCTGGACTCCAGGATAAACTTGGAGGTATTGGAGTACATAGGTTCTTGAGAAAATGTGGGAAGTTTGAAATGTCTTGGAAGAAATATAGGAATATAGGAGACAAGTCTTGAGGAAGGTAAGCTTCATTAGTTTTAACAGTCATTGGAGTGTGTTTTCTTGCTAACAGAAGCAACTTGTAAGACCTTGAATATTGACTCTGGCTGTAAGTGATGTCATTCAGGTGTCTTGCTAAAAGGACAAAGACAAGTTGGAGTTGCCACCGTAGGCCACACTGTGAAAACATCAGGTCTCATCAAAGATGTAGGCAAGACTACTGGAATATACATAGCATGCATGCTACTGCTTTTAAAAGGCTGCATAATTTTCTATCAGAATTTTGTATTAGTCAAAAAAAAAAAAAAAAGGTCTTCCTTCTATTTCCTAGCACTGTTGCTAAGGGAAGGCAAATCTGAGGACTTCTAAGACCCAAGGGATTTTTCCACCTCAGTCTTTAATACTACGGCATCTGTTTGCAGGTTTGGACACAAGCAAGGCTGAGTCTACTCTAAAGATGCCAAGATGTGCAATACACACACGTCCAGCCACACAGACCAACACAGACAGGGAACGGTGCCTTTATTGTCACCCACATAAACACCTACGACACTTTCACAGACATGGACAAGGCAGATGGCTGACCCTATTACTCCTCTCTGGCTGATCAAAATTTACGACATGCACACATCCTCAGTCTCCTGACCCACAGCCACATGCGTGTCCACAGGTCCCTTGAAAGCAGACCACATCAAGTCCTTTCTGAATCCATGCCCGGACTCTGTGACCCTTTTCCAGCCCTCAGCTCTGGTCTTGCGAGTTTCCTAAGACTGGTCTCCACCTACCCGCTAACTAATCCTGCTTAACTTCACTGGCGAGTCATCCTACATACCCACACATGTAATAGAGAGCAAGGTCATCTAGAAAATATGATCATTCAGGTGGCAGTAATCAGGTGTGGGGCTTGGCCTGATCTGCAGCTTGTTTACATACAGCTTACTCCTTTAATCCCTTTTTCCTCCATTTTTTCCATGGTTGTTCCTACCCAATTGTCTTTGATCCAATCCTTTACCCACATTTGGCTCTTCCCCTAAACATCCCAGAATTTTTGCACATTACCACAGTCCCAAAACATCCTATAACAAATTTTACACTATCCCATCAACCTCATCAAACATCCAATAATAGTTTGGGATTATATCCCAATAAAGCTTGCTTTTTCCCACAAGACCCATGGTAGTCAAGCTACACTTGAGAGGATCCTTTACTGGCCCATCCATCCGTGACCTGAGAGCTCTTGTCCTTCATACCATCTCCATTGCCTCAATGTTGTCATGGTTCAAACACTTGAGTGTTTAATTTATTATTCTCCTTGTCTTTTCTTTTTAATTTTGTTTCATGTTAAATGGTTGTCAACCTCACTGACTGGATGTCCTTATGTTCAGGATATCCACACATCTTTCCATGCCACACACCCTTACAACTACAACTGCCATCTTCACTCTCATCCTCTGTGCTCTTTTCCTTTATTTTCCACCTTTGTGTGTGTGTGTGTATGTTTTGTTTCTCCCCTTTTAAAAAAACTCTTCATGGATCTTTTCTGCCTTTAGAGGCTATTAGAAACATGTTTTTCAATTACAGTTATTTTAAATTTATTGGTTTGATTACAAAGTGTTAAGAAGTATTGAACCTGACTGCCAGAGGGACAATCATAGAATAATAATCATAGAATAATTTAGGATGGAAGGAACCTCTGGAAAACACTCTGTCTAAGCTCCTTTTCAAAGCAGAGTTACTTTCAGAGTTAAATCAGGTTTCTCAGGGACACATCTAGTCAAATACTGAAAATCTCCAAGGGTGTAGCTTCCACAACCTCCCTAGGAACTCTTCCAGAGTTTATCCAGTCTCACTGTGAAACCAAAGCTGATTTCTCCCCTCCCCACTTGTTTTAGTAATATTTACAAAAGTGGGAGAAAACACTGGCTTTTCAGCAAAAATCCCAAACAGCTTCAGTATTTGTGATAATACATTGTGACATGTCCTGTAGAGAGAAGGAAAAATCTGAAACACAGTTCCAGTAAGAGTTTTTAATCTGTTTTGTCATTTAAAACAAAATTTTTAATTTCTAATCTGTACACATAGCTATATAGTTAATGTTTTATTTTTAAAGTCAGACTTTTCAGGAATAAATGTCAATGAAAGCACTTTTCATCTTCAGAATTTTTTAAGAGTGATAGACAATCTCTGGGGGTGGCTGAAGGATTTTAATTAACCAAATAACAGTTTCCAGGGATTGCATTACGTCCACACTTATATCTTTTGAATTTGAGTTGATTTGATTATGCATTGATTTAAAAATCAGTTAACTCCTTTTTCTTCAATAATTTGTGTTAGGGAATCTTTACAAGCAGATGGTTTCTCTGAACTACGTAAAAATGACATAAATTTTTTGAAGGAATGGATTAAAGTAACTCCTGGTAAATGTAAGTACAGTTTTTACTTTGATAACATTTACTGTAAGAGATTAAAATTTATTTTTCAAGTATTTATTTTAGATATTTATATTGCCTCCATTATCACAGTTCCTAAGTGCACCTAACCCTCCAAGTTTATTTTGACAATACTTTTTGGATGCTCAGATACTATCCTTTTACAAGCAGTCTGGAGAGCTGAAGTGAAGAAAGTCAAATGGCATTTCTAGGACAAATGAACGAGTGTGCAGATCCTGTTGCACAAGTGCCAGTGAGACGACCTTAGATCTAAGACCAAGATGGTTATTCCAGCTTGTGTATAATGTCTGCTAATATAATTAGAGTCATTCAAGTTGTCTGTCTTCTACTCAGGACGCACAGTGTCCTGATAAACCTTGCTAAGAGAAACCATGTGGCAGAATGTGAGACTAAGGTAAAAAATGGTATCATCTGGGTTTCTCTTTAGTAGTATAAAGATGCATTTTGCATCGTGCTCTACTGTGTAGTGCTGATGCATCCTTAATACATTCCTAAAGTGTCAGACACATGATTGTAGTGGACCTGGGAGCTAGATACAAGCCTGCTAAGATCCAGGCTCAAACCCTATTTAACTAGTCCATCAGATACAGGCCACCTGTGCTTTCCAGGTTAATATTCACATTCTGGAATGATTGAATGTATTTGTTATGTAGTCTTCAGCAGATATATTGGGTTGTGTCATCATCGTTTCCCCCTCATCCTGGGAATTAAGTAAAAAACTACTCTAGTGAATTAATGGTAAATATGGAGCTCTACCACTCCATGCACAGAGAGTAAAGTTCAGTGCAGAAGTTCACAGTTACTGACTTCTCAACCTTCCTTTGAGAAAGGGGTAAGTCTCCTTCTTCCTTTATTTTGTGATCCTGGTCAACTACTTTGGCCATTGATTTTGGAGGATTAGATGAATTAGGGTTTTTTCATTCTTCTTCACTTCAAGCCATCACTGTATGAACCTGCTAATGGTATAATTAGCAAGCTCTGTAGTCGAAGTCAAAACCTGAGCAGAAAATTAAACAAGGACCTTCAACCTACTGCATTTCAAATAGGGCTGTAGAGAGAGAAAAGGTTGTTTTCTATGGGAGGACACAGGTGTTGGGTTCATCTTGTGGCAAAGATGGTGATATTAGCCTGGGACTTAGAGTCTTCTGTTCTATCTCAAAGTTCCTGTGTGACCTTATACATTCCTATAAATGAATCTATAAACCTATTGCCAATGCAGATGAAAGTCTAGTGTGCTTTTCAGAAACCTCTGAGTACTTATGGAAAACCCTTGAGATTGCATCTTTGTCTGATCTAGCTGTAGCAGTCAGATGTGTTATCAGCCGTACATTTAGATTTATACAGCACAGGTTTCTACATTTTCACCTTAAGCTAGCTTTGTGTTCAGCTGGTGAAAGTCCTTTTATGGGTCAATCCCTCTGACTGATTTTAGGATGGGACACACTGTGCCATAGAGTTCTATTCTTCCTCCATGAAATCCAAAAGAAGTCTAGCAGGAGGAGAGCAGTTACAGAGGTCTACATTTCCTCCACTGAATTTCTAGGACACCAGGTTTTTTGGATTCTTTCTTCCTAAGTATCTTAGTTGTTTTCTGTAAAAATTAAATAACTGTGTATTTCAAAAATGATAACACTATTTCTCTATCTCACTGGGATTTTGAGAGCCTAGACAGCTAAAAAGGATAGGATAATAAGGGCAAGAAATCTGTTTTAACTAGATCTTCAGCCTATTTGGGTTTCCTGTATCCTTACTGAGATATTGATAAAAACTGTCATAGTTTAGGGGTTATATTTAATATACATAATCACTAACCAGAAGTTATATTTCTATATGTAGTAGACAAAGTATGGTTACATCTGATGTATATTCTTGCCCTTAGCTGAAATATTCTCCTCACAATGTAGTAATCTACCAAAAAGGTAATTTTAGGATAAAATAAGAGACACGTAATGCTGTTTTTGTTATAATTTTGTTAAGCATTATGGTCTGCTGGGTGGAGAACTGACCTGGGCCTTACGCATTGGTCTGACATTCCTCCACAATTCTGCTAGTGATCTAGAAATAACCTTGGCCAAATCACTTTGTCTCTTTGTGTGACTTTTCTCATCTGTAACACTCATAATTGTACTTTTCTCTTTTGCAAAGTGACTAGAGATTACCAATTAAAAATCTACTGTGCAAGTTATGCAATCTATTATTACCCATTTCAGGACAGGTTTTAGTTAATATTTAAACTTGATTAGCTTGCCTCTTGCTATGTAGTCAGTGGGACTACTCTTGCTTAAAGATATGTATATGCTTAAGTACTTTACTAAACTGAGACTTAAATTTTAGTTTATGGGAAAAGCTGACATTTAATGTCACATAGGGGTGTACTTTCATATTGATTCTGCAGATATTCATAATAAAGCTGCTGTAATTAGAGTGAAGGAGGTAGACCCTAGTGCTTTGGCAAATGATTTTAGTTTAATTCTTCCATGCCATCAGACAGTGTTTAACTATTCATCAAACTGTGACTTACATAAAGGCCACAGAGAAATTCAGCACTAGAAGAATTCAGGCATTCTTGGCTTTTGGTTTTGTGTCTCATGCTATCCTTTTTTCACAGTATTCAGATGTGTTTGCAAAACCAATGAAAAACATCACTATTTTGTGAAATCCCTGTAATAATTGGCAAATATCCTTAAGAAAGCAGTATTGGTATTTTTTAATATTTTGGTTCTGCACTGATTTATCTTAAATCTTGTTTAAAAGCTCAGATTAATTTTTCATGCTGACTATCACAAAGTGTAATGCTCCCTAAATTACAGCCTCTTACAGCGATAATTGGAAGGTATATGGCTGTCCATGAATTCATTTTGGGCTCTCAGGAGATGGAGGTCATGCCTTATCTCATCAGAAAAGCAATTTACACCAGATTTGTAATAAAGTTTCACATTAAACATGTGATAGTTTGATAGCTTGAACACGTGTTGTACACCTTTCCTTTAAAGAGTAGCTCACTTGCATGCTGATAGGTACCACGACTAGGAAATGCCTTCCCCTTATTAAGCTTTATTTTACAACTCTGTTTAGTGGAAAACTATTCTTTATTCACATTATGGTCCTCCTAGAATATGCAAATGTATTCTCACATTCCCAAGGCAAATATCAAACAGAGACATGAGCAAAGCATTTTCATCATCATTATATTCCTATCCTGAACAGATGTGGATTAGTGACGCCTTATTGCCAAGATCACAATCTGTAGTGGAATAAACTGATGTTACTCTGAAACTCACCATGTCATTTAATTTGTTATTTTCCTCAGTTTTTCCAGCGACTGAGGAAGAGGAAAAACAAGATAATAAAGTCTGCAGCTGATAATGAATACTTTGGGATTCTGTTCCAAAGTCTTTGATCTTTCTGACATCCAACAGTTGTCGCTTGGGTCAGTACACTTTATAATATATACTTTATAATATAAACTTTATCATTACACTTAAGATTATAGAGTTATTTTAATTAGTAACTTTCAACCCACTTTTACTAGTAGGCAATAAGTCCCGTCATCACCAGATCATCAAAGTAGGTTTTAGAAGCTTTTAACTCTGGAGGATAAAGAACAGTTTAGGTAAACATCTCTTGGAGACTTTCTAAGTATAATTAAATTTTTCTCAAAATGGAAGGATGAGCAAGGTGATCTCCTGAGGTCGTTTCTGTACTTACTTGGCTATATTTGCATCGTACCCATAAAAATTGATAATTTGGAGGCGAGACGATTGGTTTAAGGTCATCAGCAGGCAAAGAGCAGAGCTGGGAATACCACTCTCATCTGCCCCTACTTCATCTTTTTTTTAATGGATGTTTATTTAAACTATGACTGCATTTAAAGATAGCAGAAGAATTAATTCTGTGGAATGTAAATCAGTCATATGAAAGGAACATTAAATCCATCTATCAGTTTCCCTTCCTCTGTCATTTCTTAGTATACAATGACTATAAAATACTGGCTAAACCTGAGTGTTCAATTTGAGAAGAACAAGGACAGTAGCAATCACTGAGTTAAATTTATCATTAAATTAAGAAATACGTTATGTCTGAGATTCACTATATTCTAGGATATCAGCAAACAAAATCTTTATTGTAGATGGGGGAAATTCCCAGAAGAAGGGCTGTGTTAGAAGTAGATTGTTTTCTACTGACATCTGGGGTATCTTTCTACCCTCATTAGCCCTTCCAGTCACTTTCATGTTTGCATAATGGAAGTTTGTGCTAGCTTTGAGTCTGACATTAGATATTAATGAGTGGTTCTTACACCTATAGTCAAATTAGGGCAGTCACCAGAGCTTTTTTTGGCATAACAAAGCAGCACTAATGTGCCTCGAGTTTTACTTTACTAAGTATCATGCATAACTACAAATAATATGAATAATACAATCTTTAAGCCCCATTGCAACATATTGCTGAATATTGGAAGTTTATTGAACTATAAAAAAAATAAATCTTGGTATATTCTGAATACATAAACATGAGCAGGGAATCTGGAAGGAAAATGGGGAAATTTTTGAGGACTTGCCTTTAAAATATATAGTTTAAGACAAAGTATGTGGACCCAGGTGAGTTTTGCTTCTCCAGAGACACTGACATGTGTACCGACAAATGTACCGACATTGATTACTTGACTCCATATATTAAGGATAAATTTAGGCCTGTTTCCTATCTGAAGATATAGAAACTGTACTCATGTTAATTAAGAGAGAAACTAGGAAATTTAAACATTAGAATTTGCTACAAAGACAACAAAAATTAAGTCTAATAAATCTATATAGTAATTTGAAAACTATAGGGCTGTTCTGTTTCTGCTTTTATCAGAACATATTGAAATAATTCTTCTCATTTCTCTCCTGGTATTCCTGATCTTCAATCTGGCAAGAGACATGAGTTGCATGTTCCACTTGATTTATGGTGTTTTATATTCTTGCAAGATATAAAGATCTCCAATACTCTTGTAGAATTTGAATGAACTGAACTGAATTAACTTGTAAATGGAAGCAGGATTTCTTGAAATCTAGATAACTAAGAAATCTGCAGATGTTTAATTTAAAATTACAGAACATTCATTTCACATCCTGTGTCATAAAAATGGTCCCAGGACACATGGCTTTTCAGGGACATCTGTGAGTAATGCAAATGAGGATGCCGACTGACAGCCCTGAAAATTATCCAGAGAGCAGCAGGGAGGTGGCAGCAGGCAGTTTCTGCAAAGCTGCTCGCAACGAGCCTGCCGCACAACTCTGTCAAACATCTCGCCTCCAGATCTGGCCAGTGCTCTCTCGTAATGCAGGCTGAAACTTTGGATGGCAATTTTAAATCTGATCACTCTGCTCAGTCATCAGGAGACCACAGAAGTTTATACTTTCCTGCGTGCCTGAAATTCAAACAGGGAGACATTTCAGACATGGAGGTTGCTATTCAAATAATCTCTTGTACTCTCGGGTAATGAGACCTGCCTGTAGCCGACATGTTGTAGTAATACAGTCTGAAAAGACACCTGCCAAAATGCAGCTATTAAAAATTTTAGTTGGAGGATTTTTTCCTGTACTCAAAAGTCAAAACAGGTTTTTTTTAGATTGCTACAAAACCTGTATTGCAAAATTAATAAAAGTGTAATCTTCCTTAACAGTCTTAATTATTAAAGAAATAAAGTAATAAGCATTCTTTACTGTTTTCTTATCATTTATGCACTGTTATGTATTAAAACTTTGTGCCTGCTCCATGTCACACATTTGAAAAAACAGGCAAAAAAGATGCTTAAAACTTCAATGACGAGGTCTTCTGGAGTCATGGCATGTAAGAGGGTCTCACTCTTGTTAAGCATCCTACAAGCTTCATCATGTCTTCATCTGAAGCTTTATTTTCATCAGTGTTACAAGCTTGTTTCATTTCTAGATGTAGCGCAGTTTGGGCACAGCCTCTTTTCTTTTGCATTGATGGGTAATCTTGTTCCACAAGTGAATGAAAAAGTTTTGATCCTTTGATAATCCAAACCATCCCTTTCCAGTTTTAATGTCCAAAAAGCCTGCAAAGACAAAGTTACTGTTTTTAGAGGACTAGTAATGCAATTAGGATAGCATATTGAAGAGAAGACAAATACTCTTTACTGAAAGATTTAACCACTTGTGCTGGAGATCCAGACCAAAGTCAGACAAACAGTTATATGAGAGAGTACAAGGTTGTGTCTGACAATGGAGAAGATAAGACATATGTGACTATTTAAATCTCATTATTGGGCTCTCATTGCAGTGTTCATGGAGCAAGACTGTCATAGAGAGTAAAGTAACCAGAATGAAGAGAATAGAATAGTTATTTGATGTTCAGGAGGAAAGACTCTTTCAAACACAGAATGTAGCTGTGGTGGGTTGACCTTGGCTGGACGCCAGGTGTCCACCAAAGCTGCTCCATTACTCCCTGTCCTCAACTGGACAGGGGAAAGAACATATAACGAAAGGCTCGTGGGTCAAGATAAGGACAAGGAGAAAGTATTTAGCAATTATGGTCACGGGCAAAACAGACTTGACTTGAGGAAAATTAATTTAATTTATTACCAATCAAATCAGACTAGGATAATGAGAAATAAAAATTAAATCTTAAAACACCTTCCCCCCACCCCTCCCTTCTTCCCAGACTTAACTTTACTCCTGAATTCTCTACCACCTCCCACCCAGCGGCGCAAGGGGCTGGGGAATGGGGGTTGTGGTCAGTTCATCACACATTGTCTCTGCCGCTCCTTCCTCCTCAGGGGGAGGACTCCTCACACTCTTCCCCTG
>NW_008796046.1:4703939-4721688 GCF_000699145.1 Aptenodytes forsteri | reverse complement strand
TCGCCATGGTCTTCAGCATGGGCTGCAGGGGAATCTCTGCTCCAGCGCCTGGAGCGCCTCCTCCCCCTCCTTCTTCACTGACCTTGGTGTCTGCAGAGTTGTTTCCCTCACATATTCTCACTCCTCTCTCCCAGCTGCAATTGCGCAGGTTTTTTATCTCCTTCTTAAATATGTTATCCCAGAGGTGCTACCACCGTCACTGATGGGCTCGGCCTTGGCCAGCGGCAGGTCTGTCTTGGAGCTGGCTGACATTGGCTCTGTCAGACATGGGGGAAGCTTCTAGCAGCTTCTCACAGAAGCTACCCTTGTAGCCACCCTGCTGCCAAAACCTTGCCATGCAAACCCAATACAGTAGCATGGGGAAGACGTGCTCTGTGGTGTGTGTTTGGTGTTGGCCTCAGCTGCCCAGCTCGGGGGCCTTTTTGGTGTGCTCTCACCTCCTGCATGTCTCATGTGCCCAAGCCACATTCTGATGGAAAGCTGGTGGGACAGAGGAGGATGGAGAGAGGAGAGATTGGCCTGCATCCTCCATGTCCCCAGCATGTCAGCTGGAGGTAACCAGCTATACGTCCAGCCCCGGGAGGTGGGGAGCACTTCTGGGCCTCACAGTTCAAACCAAGACTTTTTGCATCCTGACTTTCCCTCTCCACTTCCCAATGAAGTTTTCTGCCTCAGCAGAACAAATACAATTGCGTTAAGATTCCTTTTGTGATAGGTCAGCCCTGTTGTACAGGAAAATCTTCTGTGCTATTTTATTACCCACATTGAAATAAACCAGTGCTGCTCAGCAAGAATATAATGCACCTGGATATACTCAGCTCTCCTATTGAACACTAATTTTGTTGAGATCTTCAAACATCCATCAACCAATTGTTTTTGGTCACTCGGTATATTTCTTCCTATAATTTCAGCATTTAATTCTATAACTACATTTTAAAAGGAAGGAAGGAAAGGAGGGGAAAGGGTGGGGATTGGTATTGCAGAAACTAATCTGCACAGAATTATTATCATCATTATTTTCAGACATGGAGATGGAATAGACGATGCAGTACATCATCCCTATGTTTTGTTTTTGTTTTGTTTCTAATGTTCATTATCTTTTTTTAAACTTTCAGTTTCTTGCAGAGACAATGAAGCAATTGCTGGATTTTACTTTAGAATAGCTACTGTCTAACAAGATAGAAATCAAGTCTTACAAGTCTGATTTTACGCTAATAGTAAAAAGTTCATGGGAATTTTTTTCCTGTTCACACAAAAACATTATGAAAGAAAACTTAAACTGAGAAATATGATGGATGAAAAGTGATGGGGCCTGTGGGAGTACTGGAGAGCATGCAACTTCTTCAGAAATTATTGCATCAAATAAATTTTAGAATCCATTTTGTGCAGACCAAATGAATCTGCACAGTTTTTATGTTAAGTAAGCTAACTAAAAATATATATGTATTTCTTACGCTGTTCCTGGAGATATGACCAGCTGAGGCATGTGCTGAACTCCTTTATATAAAGGAGTTGTCAGTGCGTATAAAGGGTTCTCCTTTGTTGCCCTGTAACTTTGAAACTCCATCTTTTCCCTCTTCTTCTGTATATAAACCAATGTTTTAACCCTCAGGAAGTACTATAAAAAATGATTTTCTTTTCCTTCTTCTCTGTGATAAGCATAAGTGTGATGGGTGAATATGAGATGACAGTGATTGTTATATTGGTATGACCTTTTAGGCCTTTGGTACGAGTATGTTACTTACAGAATATGCTATTTTGGAGATGCCACTAAAGTCTCTCCTCTTAAAGTACCATAGGGCTGAGCTAGGTGTTAGGCATGATACAAATTTTAATGAAGATGTAATACAGTCTGGGTAGCATTTCCAGCTATACAGGTGTCTGCAAGATATCATCTTGGTTTTTTTCCTAATCAGATTGAGCAATGAACATTAAGACAATGCTGGTTACTGCCTTCAGTAAAGCTTCCATTGCAGAAAGTCCTGGCGAGGGCTCTTCCTCTTCGTGGCTTTTATGCTTTACAGAGCATACATCCTCTAACCTCCTCTCTCTGTATGACAGGAACACCACAATGATGGAAGATTGATTCACCTTTTAGGATGAAAGATGGTCTGGCTGTATCTACGGCAGTAAATTAAACAGCGCTAGAGAACATTGCTGGGCACTGGAACGTGACTGTGCGGACTGCAAAATTGCTCAAGCAGTTCCTCGCAGGCTTTTTGCCCTTGCCAGCTTGTGCTCCCTTATATAGCTCCTGAGCTCAGTTTGGAAGCAGGATCCTTTCAGGGACCTTACCCAGGAGGCACTTTCCATGCAGACTTTCTGTCCGCAGGCTGGGATTTTACTAGAGCAGTAAAATCTGGGCTCTTCTGTGTCAGCTGGCCTCAGTGCCAGGCATGTTCCCAGGCATGTCTGCCATACCTGAAGAGGTAGATATAAAAAGTGCCCATGGGTTTCTTTGTAGGTAGAATCAAATAGTCTTTAGTACCTTTGACATGTGAGGCCATTCTTTTCTTGTGACCTGTTTGGCTAAACTAGGAAATTTGTATAACACCTGTGGCCAACATTTGGCAGAAACCTAAACACGTATGTTGCAGGTAGATTTCTCAGTGATGCACAGCTAAAGACTATGTTTAAAGATGAACTGGATTTATTTTTCATCCTGTCAGTGTGTGATTGTAGGGATTCATTTTTTTGTGTGAAGATTTTAGTTGCTCCACCTAGGTAGGATTGCTTATCCATGTCTGAAGTCTGCTTACACACGATGTGTTCTTGAAACAATATTTGTGGGAGCAGGTATTGCCTTCATACCTTGCTTCTGTCCAGGGATGTTTTCAAGAGATTTCAAGAGATTTCAAGATGGCCGATGTACAACCAAGACACCATGATCAGGGGCTATGAATGAGAAGGCGTGTTTTCTCTCTCTCTGCCCTAACCTTCTCCAGTTCCTTTGTGTGTTTCATCTGACAATAGCAATATTTTGGAAAGACAAATGAATGGTGTCTTCAGTAAATACCCTGGGGGTGGTCTTTGGTGATGTGGCTTACAAAAAATCAGAAAAGTCTCCAGAGGAGCACCTTCACGGAAGTGCCCCTTCCTTCCCCACAGGACGATCTCGCCTCTCTGGTTGTATCAAGCAGTGTTTTTTGCAGAGAACCAGAACACCAGGCAGCTCCCTTGTGAGCTGATGCAAATAGTAGCTCCACAAACCAAAGGAAGTCCAGCTGGCTCTAAATTTGCATGGGGTTACTGAACTACCGAACTGAATGGTTCTCTAGCACAAGGTTCATATCCATTATCAATACTAGAGCCAGAGGCTTTAAGGGAAGGTCTAATGGTTAGTGTAGCTTTCTGTGGATCCAGATGCTTAGTACTGCCTTTTAAATATAAGTTGATATCTCAATCGATCCAAAATGCTCCTGTGCACACTGACAGGTGATTCATTTCTAATTCATGTCATGGGTTGCACCTGAAAATTAGAAGTTATACTGGAAAATTTCCCAAGTGCCTGTGGTTGGGAAACTCAGTGGTTTGTTTTTTGTTTTTTTTTATTTAGGGTTTTTTTTTTTTTTAGAAACAAGAAATCTTAAAGATCCAAAAGCACTCTGGGGGTGCTGGGTGGAATTCATCTTATCTAACCATAATGCAGATGTTTACATCTCAGGCAGTCTCCCAGGAATATCTTCTTTTGTGGAGGGAAGTAGGCTCTGTAAGACGTGCTTCAGCTCGTCCTAATGTAGCTGTCTGCAGAAGACAGGTGAAACACATTCTACAAGTGCCTGTTTCACTGTACTGATGATGGAAGAAGGCTTCAAGAAGTATGTTGTAGGTGTCTAAAACTGAGATGAATCCCATCTGCTGTGCTTATAGGCTGTTTGGCCAGACTAATCATGAGCTCCAAGTCAGCAGAGATTTGTTTAAAAGGCTGTGGATATCCCATATCTTATATTTCCCTCTCAAATTATATTTTCTTGATTTTGGGGAAAATATCAAAGTTATGAAAGACTTCTATTTCAATACAAATGACATTGACATGATGTATATCAAAGAATGTACTGTAGAAGGACACTGGGAAAAAATGCCACAAAAATACTGCCTCTGAGGATTAGCCAAATTAAAAAACAATCAAACAAACACACACCAAAATCCCAAACATGTTAACTAAGACCCCTAAATAGTTGCAAATCCTTAGGAAAGGGACAGCAAGAGAAGAGATGAAAAGTGGATTACCCTAATTTTGGAATATAGGATTTAGGGGAAAAAAGAAAAAAAAAAAAGAAAGAGATAATTTAATTCCTCATGTAATTAAGAAATAAAATATTAAAAGATCTCTAGAAAGTATTTTACTTGAGGTTATAATTTATAGGTATAAACTCACATTTTACTTAATTTAAATATGTTCAGCTGTGCTTGACATAACTATTTTGCTTGGTATTAATGAGCCTTAAATAATTGAGAACAGTGGTGTTTAAATGAACATATGATTTTTGTGCCAGGCACTCTGGTCATGGACAATTCCAGTGCTACAGAAACTGCTGATGTCAATTTGTCATCTGAACTGATGTGAGCAGAAAGCACATACCTCACAGCAAGTAACCTCCATGTATTCAAAAATCATGATTCAGGCCTTCAAAATCCACAAGTTCTGAAATCACACCCTAAAATAAACACATAGAATGTATTTGGCAACTTTATGTGAGTATCCATTTGTGTGTATGTGTGTTTAAAACTGCTTAAAGGGAAAATGTCTTCACTGAAGCGTGTATGAACTTTCAAGGGTCCAAAGCCATCTTCAAACACAGAGGAAACAATAGATCTCTCCACCTGGCTGTTTTTAGGAGCTGTTTTTCCTGTTGCTCTCTGCTTCAGCCAGGATCTGCTCTGAGGGGTGACCTCATTGCTCCCTACAGCTTCCTGAGGAGGGGAAGAGGAGAGGGACGTGCTGATCTCTTCTCCCCAGTATCCAGTGGTGGGACACGTAGGAATGGTTCAAAGCTGTGCCAGGGGAGGTTTAGACTGGCCATTAGGAAGCATTTCTTTACCATGAGGGTGGTCAAATATTGGAACAGGCTTCCTAGAGAGGTGGTCGATGCCCCAAGCCTGTCAGTGTTTAAGAGGCATTTGGACAATGCCCTTAACAACATGCTCTAACTTTTGGTCAGCCTTGGTCAGGTAGTTGGACTAGATGATCCTTGTAGGTCCCTTCCAACTGAACGATTCTATTCTATTCTATTCTATTCTATTCGATTCGATTCGATTCGATTCGATTCTATTCACATGAAGCCCCTCATGCTCCCATCAGTGTTCTTCTCTCCCTCCATCACTTTGGCCCCGCTAGCATCACCCTGCCTATACCATTCCTTTCTCCTGCTGTCTGTCATCCACCCCTGCACCCATTAAGAAACTAATGATGCTGAACTGCTGCAAGATTTAAAATGTTTGTGTTAAATAATGTCTGGCACATATACAAAATGAGATACACAGAGAAACTGGGAATAACCGGCTGTTATTTAAATGAGGCAGAATCTTATGGGTAATAAATCTCTGAATGTGTAACTTGAGATCATGCAAATGCACACACTTATGGAAGCTGAGCGGAAGTTTATGTTATACTTTATTTCTGTGATTTGACTTCGCAATTTAAACATTTTAATACATTTTTAATATATAAGGAAGAAAAATGGAGTGTGGAGCAAAAGCAAACTACCGCTTTTTGCATAATACAGCCTATATTCTTGTTAAAGATGTAGCACCCAAGAACGCCTCAGACAAGGTGTGCCCCACTTGATTTTTTTTAACACATGCACACACACACAAACACACATATTTATATGTGATATGGGTATGAAACTGTTGTTCAAACACCCTATTTTCTTTTTCTTTATATTGGCAAGGTGGTACAGAAAAAAAAGGGAAAATAAAGAGTTTACCTCTACAGAAGAAAAGCAACGTGAAGAGCATTTAGTGATGTAGGTACATAGATGTATGTATATGAATATATAATTAACATAACAGTTACCTAAATATCAGCCTCACCTGACTGCATCTCAGGTTAATTGTAGGCCCTTGAAGCATCTTTGGAAGATACTTAAAGCTGTGAAATGACACACTTCGGACCTGCTTTTCTTCACAATTAGGGTTTGATTGCACTATAACTTTCAGTAGAGATGTGACATGTCAAAAGCGTTTTAAATTCCAGTGATGAGAGAACATAAGTGGTTGCTCCAGGCTGGCTGCAACCTGGGAAAAGCTTGGCACGTTTCTATGTTTTTTAATGGTGCATATTGCACAGCGAGAGATCTAAGCTGGAGTTTAATACAGCTAGGAGCAAATACCAATTCCATTTAAGAATTTAAATAGCTTAGCCAAAACATGATTACAAGATTCAGTACAGGCCAGCTCTTGACATTAGTTTGCTTGTGTTGGGTTAAATCATGACCGTTCCTTCACATTGCCAGACATCAGTGTAAGGTAACAGAGCCATGATTTTATTTTTCCCTGCTTTCCCAGCGGTGTGTGAAGTGGGGTCCCCTTTGACACAGTATCATAAGAAAAAGTGAGAAGAGGTTTTACTACGCTTGAGAAAACTGTTTTTTCCGTGCTTTGTCCTGTAAAAAATAGAAGCATTTATGTGAAAATGTCCCAATAATTTTTAGTGAGTAGAGTTTTTATTCTCATAGGATTCTTTAAAGTCAAAAAGCTTTTATATTTCTTTCTTCCTTTTCTCCGGTGGCAGTTCTTAGCTCTTCCCCATGTTCTTCTGCTGCAGCTGTTGCATTATTTCACACCAACTTGTATTAATTTTGGACTAGAAGTTCTGGCACAAATAATGAGTGCTTTATATGTCTTTCTTATTCTTTCTTTTTCTTTACATTAAATTTTCCCATTTTTCACTAAGGTACTGCATGTTAAACCCATCCATATGACAGTCAAGCCTGAATTATCTCCCAGTCTATTAGGTAATGTTATTTTTTTTTTTTTTTTAATTCTTAGAAAAAGACAGGCATCTTTGTACCAACACACACAGCAATATTACGTACTTCACAAGTGAAGTAAGGAATCTGATTTACTTCCTTCCCCACTGTTTACTGCCGTCACTGAAATCAGAGTTAAAACATGGACAAATACGGAAAAAAACCATGATAAAAGGACTGTGGCAAGTAAAGACAACAAAAGGACAGCCCTCTGAGTTTTTATGTGAACAAATATGGTTTTGTTTATCTGGATAATACTAAGATATGCTTTGGTGTCACTATGAGATGATAGGATATTGAAGAGGTTAATATTTTTTTCTTAAGATGCCTGTATGGCAGTTATATTTGCATTTGGCTTTGGAGGTGTTTTGTGGTGTGTTGGGTTTCCCCCCTCCTCTTTTTAGGAATCGGTTATTCCTCGTTACACTTACACAGTCAAAACAACTGAGTTGCAACATAAATTGCGTAGATTTGACAGTTAAAATATATTCTTATATGTCTGACTTCATGTAACATAGGATTGAATTTTTTATGATCCGTAGAATTGGTCTTTCCTAGCAATAGAAGTAAAAAATTATCAGCTCTGAAAGTTCATGGCTGAATTAGAGTATTTGATATGTGTTCAGAAGTTAGGCTTGAACGTATTTAGTGCAATTTTGCTTTTCTTGCTTTCTTTACATGACACAATGTATAACAAGTGCAAGCAAACAGCTTCTTGCAAGGACATTTTAGCTCCAGTCTCATAACACACGCTTCAGCTGTACTCTCTGCTAAGGGAAGCTGAAGTTGGGGCACTTCAGTGTCCAGGCAAATCCTCAGACATGACTGGTAAAATAATTCTATTTAAAACATCTGGATTTGCATTAGACTTTGGTTTAGGAAAGGTCAGATATTCTCATTTTATAGTATGCCAAACATCCAGTGACATGTGGAAAAGTGTTTGAGCTTCTGGCAGACAAAAAAATCAGAAAAAAATCTGATGCAATGGATTTTTTAAAATATATTTTGGCTATTCATTACCCAAACACCTTGAAACTTTGTAAGGATGTACTTCATAATTACACAGGATGTAGTAAACAGTGTTTTACCAAAGCCATTTGTTAATTTTAATGTCATTTCTTTTTAAGACCCCATGAAAGCTAAGTAAAATATTTTACAGTCTGTAATCATTAGTGTTATATGGAGAATCTGAATGTTCTTTCTTCGCTATAATTCTTTCATATTTTAGAGTAGATAAATCAAGCACATATTTTAACAAAATGATGATCATCTTAACTATAAAAGGGTTTCAAAAATACATCCCAACCATTAAAGTTAATGCTTTCAAAATGATTTATATTTCTGCCATTAAAAGCCTATACAAGGCAACACAGTGTTAAAATAAATTCCTTTATGACCGGTCGCTAAATCCTTGATATACACATCATTAAAATAAAGTATGGGAGGAAATATGCGACTCCATCAGAAACTGAGGTCAATTAGTGACTCGTTATGAAAGAGCAGTGAAATTGATTTGTAACTGTATCTCTTCAGGCTGCTGCCATTCTGTAGAGTTAATAATAAAATCTGAATTCTGACAAGGAGAGTCATTAAAGCACTTCATAGACAAGAGTTATTCATTACTTTAAAACTTATTATCTCACATTTATTCCCTTCTGCTAAAAAGATTTGTCATGTCCAAGAGATTAATGATTCTGAATACGAAAGAGATGGCTGACATCAATTGTAGTGCTCTGTGTTTTCAGGTGATTTACATGCAATCTGGGCCTTTGTACAGTTTTTAAAAATTACTGCTCCTGAATCTCACACCTTTATTTATTAATTTTCCTTCAAGAGTGTGGAACCACAGGGCCTATTTTACAGACTGAAAATCTCTTGCTTATACTTTATGAGGCACTTGGAATATACCATATTTTAATCAGTTTTATTTCACCTGCATTCGTATTTTAAAATATTCAATCTGTTTAATTTATTATTAGCTTAAATGTATCAGGAAAGCTGTCTTTTTATCTGTCTGTCTATCTGTCTGCCTAGGAAAGCATTCGCTAAGTAGGAGTAGTAAGAATTTAGTGAGTTTTTTATCCCTGACTTGTAAAACTGTAAATTCTGCCCAGTGTGTGTTTATGATTCTTCCCCAATTATCTATCTAGAATGAAACTTGTAAAGAAGCAAAAAAACCCGTCCCATTTAAACATAAGTTATCCAAAGCTTTGCAAATTTTGTGACAAGCATGAATAACATCCTTAAAGAGAATTAGAAAATTACTGGTCAGAAGTGCTCAAAGAGGTTTCTATTTAGCACTATTGCAGTGTATCACGCTGCAATGCTTGTTTTTCCCAGTAAAATAATATCTCACACTGAGAATTTGGCTGAGTGTTTCCATTAGGTGGCTCATCCATGTAGGATGTTTACGAGCTTCTTAATACTCCCAACTAATGAACTGTAGCTCGTTCAGGAAAGGTGAGCGGTTTTAGCACCCAAAGTCTGCATTTAAATTTTGCTGTGAACTCAAGCAGGTTGGTTACAACAACAGCGTACTTCTAGTGTGACCATGTATGTAAGAGAGCAGGGGACAAAGGTTTTTTTCTCTTAAAATTCCCCCAAATGGACCACATGTGCATGATAAGGTTGAATTCACTGTTCCAACCAGTTACACCGTGTGATGTTGTCTTTTGAGGAGTGCTTTGGGGTTGCTTTCAAGACCCACTTGGTTGTACTAACAGACAATGAACCTGGAAGAACGCGATCTGCAGTTTCCAAGTGGCCAACACTACAGCTGCGAGATTGGGAAGAAAGGGGAGAATCACCGCTCATTAGACATAAACATCAGCTCTGCCAACATCTTCAAAAATCTCATGCTGGAGAGCACCAGCAGAAGTATAGACCATACCAAAAAACAGAATAAAAAGCCAGAAGAAATAGTCAGCTGATGGTCAGAGTTCAGTAGACTCAGCAGACCTGAGTGACACAGCTCTCATGAGCAAGGAAATAGGAGCTACTTCTAGAAGCAAGGCTTGGTAATGTGGCAAGGCAGGAGATTTTAGCCCTTGCTAAAGGGCTCAGTTTGGTCATGGATAATAACCCCTGAAAACCTATCCTGCTATAGCAACGGACTGTATTTTTTCATCATTGTGTATGCACAGTAACGCTGTCTGTGTGTGTGCATGCACGTAGGTTTGCATTTCTACAGGTGCATCTGACGGCTGAGGCGTCCAAAACATGATGTTTAGAGTCTTTTACCTAGTCTGCTTATCTCCATGCCAAGGATGTGGGCAGACCTTTTTATGGGCTGATTCCTTGGAAACAGGAAATCATGTATGCTTGACCACTTCCATTAGCCGTCTGTAAATATTCCGTATCCCTTTGTGAAAGTTGTTGCGGAGGATAAACAAGATTTTGAGAGAAATGGTCCCCTTGTGCTATTGTGCTGAGTACAGCTTCCTCTTACATCTTTCATGAAGAGTGATTGCATTTACCGATTTCCCTTTTTTCTTTACTGTTTGTTTCAGCTCAGCACTATTTTAGTAAGTTTTTACATAGTATTTTACTAACTTTTTACATGTAATTAGTCATACATATCCCGAGTCACATCTAGAAAGGGCAAACCTGGTTACCTATAATGAACACAGGAAAATTATGAAAACTCATTCCAGCTAGAGCTGAATTTTAGTACAACAAATCCTGATTATAACCCACTGTTTTTTAAAAAAAAAACAGTCCTGGGCACCAAGAATCAGTTTTTTTCTTTCTTTTCATAGATGATTAGTTCTGTCTGAATGAAAACTTACACTAAGTGATCCAAGTAGAGTAACATATTTTTCTTCTGTTTTTCAGTGTGATGGATTTAGGATGTATGTATGTGAGTTTTCTCTTTTGTGAATGTGATTTCTGTATAATTTCTGAATCTTGGTCTTAATGTGAAGCAATCTCTGTGAAAGTACACTAAATCTGTTCATGTCACATAAGATTGCTGTTTCATTATTCTTCTGCAGCAACTTTTCCTCTTACCCTGATCACCCAGACAAAATGACACTTCATGACCATGAACGTACACTATACAGTGCTGTATATATGAAAGGCAAGTGGCATACTTAAATAGCCCACCAGATTTTCAGTTTCAGTGAAAGAGAATAGTTTTTGTACACCTCTACATGGGTCCTCCTAGCATGGAAGATTTCTTTTCCATTTTTCATGTCCAGAGTGCCGCCTTTCTTTGAAGAAGAGAAACCTTATTCTTAAAATATTATTCCCTGTACTAGCCTGAACCTTACTTCTTCAGAAATGAGACGATACTCAAAAGCAGTAACTTTCTTATGCTGCCAGTAAATCTGCACACCACAGATTTACTCAGAACAGCTTGGAAACAACATGACCTGGATGCATTGCCCCTCAAAGAAAGTTAAAGCAGAATAAGAAGAGTGTACTGAAAGTATGCTGCCTGTTCCATATAAAGAGCTTGTGTGGATATTGCTGTGTAACATTGAGGAAGTCTTTGGGTGAATTTTCTTTATAGATATAAAACAATCATTTTAAATTGCATATAGGTGTAAGAATGCAATAATTCTTTAAAGAATAGTGGTTGCACTGTCAGCATCCCCCACATCTTTTTTCTGCAGCCTTACCTCTGTCCTTTTTCTTGTGCTAATAATTCTAATGCAAAAGTTACTGTTAAGTTTGTAATAAACTGAAATTGTTGACTAGAACTGGGCTAGAAGTCTGCTAACCTTCACTTGTTATGATTGTCTACGGAGAATAGATGTGCACTAAGGAGAAATTAATTCTTCTTTTTTAAATGTTTATATGAGATTTATATACCTGGGTTTTGAAAATAGAACATTTTTCAGGTCAGACTTATGCAGGGAAGAGAACAGAGAACCTATTTATCATACTTGGCCTGTAACTATTACGTGGATAAAATTAAAGTGAAAAAGGTCTAACAGAAATAAATTATTTGCTTCTTGGTTTAGTTTTGTGGTAAATATGATACTTAACAAATGGGAGTTTCTCTGTTCATTTGTACCATTTTATTAATATCTATCAAATCCAACTGCTTACTTTGTCATATTGTTTCAGTTGAATAATTTTCTTTTATAGTTGGACTTGTGCACTAAGGAGAAATTAATTCTTCTTTTTTAAATGTTTATATGAGATTTATATACCTGGGTTTTGAAAATAGAACATTTTTCAGGTCAGACTTATGCAGGGAAGAGAACAGAGAACCTATTTATCATACTTGGCCTGTAACTATTACGTGGATAAAATTAAAGTGAAAAAGGTCTAACAGAAATAAATTATTTGCTTCTTGGTTTAGTTTTGTGGTAAATATGATACTTAACAAATGGGAGTTTCTCTGTTCATTTGTACCATTTTATTAATATCTATCAAATCCAACTGCTTACTTTGTCATATTGTTTCAGTTGAATAATTTTCTTTTAATTAGTTGGACTTTTTATGATCATCTTCCTTAACGTTTTAGTTAATCAATTTCCAAATGTCTGGGAAAGTAGCAAGAAGGAGAAAGAAAAGAAGAGAAGAAATAACACAATTAATTTTGTTTAGCTTCAGTATCCTCTAGAAGTATCAAATGGAGAAAGTGTCCTTCAGGAGCCCATTCACCTTCAGAAAAGGGCTATCATATCTATATTCTGATATGGTGCTGATTCTAATCAGTGGATTCTATTATAGGCCTTTAAGCAAAAAAGAAAGTGCTGATGAAGGCCATAAAAATAAATGAGGCTTATTGCTTCTTGACATCTTTAGCACTTTCTGAGGTTTCCTGAGTGAGCAGGGGTAGCAGACAATAGCTGGGAGATTGTGTGTAAGATAATGAGAAAAATAAATGCATCCTTGGAAGCAGCCAGCAGGAACTACGGCTAACATTCATTACTCAGGGTCTAGGCTGCTCCCAGTATGATGTTATTAATTTGTGGAATGAGCTAAGAGGTGTGAAAGAAAGCTGATGTTTGCTCCTAACCTTCCTGACCAGCATTTTGAATATTAACAGAGAGGTCAAATGCATTATCTCCTTGAAATTGTCTCTCTCTCTCTCTCTTTCCTTCGGTGAGAAGTGAAGCAAAATGTACTACTTTAGAAGAAAGGGATGTGGGAAGCACCTGCTGCCCTCGCTTTGGTCACAGAAAAAGAATAATTAGGACTGAGTGGAAAATAAGTGATGGAGATGAGGGTGTGTTTTAGAGAGAATATGGGGAGGGAACGTTCTTCAAATTCAAAAGGCAATCTCAGTTCCCTTTCCAGGACTGTTCTGGGAGTAAGAGTTTAATAGCGGGATACATGAGAAAGTGAATATAGTATTTGAATGTTCAAATAGCAAATTCCAATATTTGCATTCGCAGTCCCTCAGGCGTAATCTGTACCATATCACTTTAGTGTGTGAGTCGGTTGGTATTCTTCTCTTCTTGGGATACAGATCAGCCTTACGACTTAGTGGGGTTTGCACTTCATGTACTTTCATTGCACTGAAGGCCAGATTCCTTGCAGGGTGTATATATGCTATATATATGCGTGACAGTTTCTGCCTACTGTGGAGTTTATGTAGTTATCTAGTTATTTATGAGTTAAATTATCAGAAATAGATTCAGACTGTGATTACTTACATAGCAAATGAGCACAATCTTAATCACAAATTGGAGTATTTTGGAGGAAAATATGTGGTTTGCAATTAAAGCGACACTGGCTATGCATGTAGGTCATTTGGTGTAACAATAGCATAAGCTATGTTGTTGAATTTAGTAGGCAATTTAGTGAACAGGAATTCTACACCAAAGACATTTTAACTCCTTCCTGTAACAGATCTCCAGAGAAGCACACACACATTTAGTCCAAAGTATTGTAAATAGCTCTGCTGACTTCACTGGGACTCTTAAACAGTTTAAAGTTAAGCATACACGTTTCCAAGACTTACAATCTGATCACGGGAATGTCACAATCAGAATAAAAGGAAAATTATTCTGGTGATTTAATTTCTGTTGCTTATTCACTTCGTTATACTTGAATATATAAAACAGAGGTGTAGATGTGGCAAGAAAAAGTGCTTCCTTTCCTTTTACATCTGTACCTCTTGATCTTGAAGATTCAGCAGGGAATGTTAACAGCGCGTACAATAAACTGGGGCAAAATGTTAGCATGTCAACCTTACAAAGTAATGGTCTTGAGAATGTAAAAGAAACCCAGTCCTTTCGCTCACTCATCTAACACTGATTCTGTTCAACTGACATTAATCTGTTTTCTGAAACAGACAAAGTGCAACAGGAAGGTATTTTTTGTTTGTTCAAATATTTTGTGACTGTATTTTGGCAGGTTTATTTTGCTGAGCTGTGGAAGAAGTGTAGGTATGCTCTGAAGCTGGAATACAGAATGATCAGGAAGCAGTGAAAGCTAAGACCAACCAGAACATTTGAGAAAGAAACCCAATCTTCTCTTGAAGTTTTCTTTAACTTTTTTTTCTTTAAAATGCACTCAGATACCGATATCTGCTAATTTGCAAATGAAGTTTTCAGGAGGCACAAAACCTCTTCTCCTGTTTTGTTTTGCGTAAGAAGGCTTAACCATGCCTTCAGCATCTTTCCAAATTCTTTCTTGGCTTTTCTTTCACACTTTCACAGAATTTAGGCTGGAAGCCACTACTGAATCTGTAGTTTTACTTCTGATATGTCAAATACCTGCATATTGGGTCCACGGACTTTTTTTTAATTACAGCTTTTCCATACTATAATAAGCTAATAAAATACAAAGCCAGTGAGACACCAATTCAATCAATTTGAAGGAAAAAATACTGACATTGCGTAGAAAAAAAAATGAAAGCCAATGCAATATGAGCTTATTGGGGGTAGATTCCATCACACTAGATGGCTTTTACTGAAAAATAATTAATAAGCAAAAGAAATATACTGCTAAATACAGAAAAGAATTTGGCACTGAAGCACATTTAAAACTATTATTTAAGATCAAGGTGATAGTGTTAGTGCTGAAATTATAAAAGTGGGGAGTTGACAGCAAGCTCAACTGAAGGGGAAGCATTAGCCTAGAAGGAGGTTGCTACTGAAATTTCTCAAAAATCAATTTTGAGAACAGTTGTGTTTAATGTTTTTATTTATGATCCTAGCATAGAAGCAAAAATTGGAAAACATCATTTGGAGGACAGAAAAGTATTGCTTCATCATAGTGAAAGAACTAAATGACCTTGAGAGCAGAAGTAATAAGAACAGGATGAAATTCATAAAGTGCAAGGGGATAGTATAAAATAAACTTGGAAGCCTAGTTTCAAACCTGTCCACTATTGTCTAGGAATACATTAGTTAGAAAGAGCTGGAAGAGAAGGCCTTGGTCATAGGAGTTCATCAATGAAAGGCTATTAAGTTTCAATATGATCCAACTGTGAAAAAGTCAAACATGCTCCTAGGACATACAGGTAATTTTTAACATAGATTGCACAAGACTAATTGTACAAGACTCTAAGGAGATTTAATCTCAAGTACAGAGTATAATTCTGGGGATATTTGTTTAAGAAAGATGTATTAAACTATATAAAGATTTTGGGTTTTTTCATCATTACAATGTTCAAACATTTGAACAGTGGCTGAGAGAGCCTGTGGGATCTTCATCCTTGAGATATTCAAAGCCTGACTAGACAAAGATCTGAGCAACCTGATCTCATTGAGCCTGATCAGGAATTGGGTGAGATGACCTCCAAATATCCTCTCCAACTTTAAATTGTCTATTATTCTATGATTCTAACTATGGCTTCTTCAGAAAAGGATATTTTTGATAGTCTAGGGACACTAAAAGTGGCACAAAACACAACAGGTTTGCAGGTAAAGCCTGATAAGTGTATGAAAGGTATTGTATGGTTTCTGGCTGTAGAAGCGGAGGACTTGCTTGGGCATGTTCCCATCAGTTCCTGCTCTGAAGTTTCCATGATGGTTGAGGAATTCATAATGACAAAGACATCAGCAGGTCCTAGCAAGCAAAGTGCCCTGCAACAAAAATGTTTAGGATTTTGGACATTTTGATCAGGAAGAAGATCCTTCCTGATCCCAAATCAGGCTGTTATTCTGACCGAAGACATCTGCAGAAGACATAGTCATCAACAAAAGAAGCTGTTGGGTTTTTTTGTTAAAATATACAGAACTAAACAAAACCCCATTCCATCAGCTACAACCAATACTGAATGTTTCTATTCCACTCAAACACTCCTTACCACAAAGCCCTGAAGGTATAGAGTAAATCTAACCAACTGCAGTGTGATCTGGTAAAGAGTCTGGACTTTGCGTGTGACACTGGGAGCAGGCAGTATAAAGGTAATTAGCGTTTTCGTAAAGACAGTGTGAGAATTAAGAGGCAGGCAGTTGCAATCTCAGCGAGCCCATATAGAATACTGGGAGCAGGCAGTATAAAGGTAATTAGTGTTTTCGTAAAGACAATGTGAGAATTAAGAGGTCAGAAAGGCAGTTCCAATCTCAGCGAGCCCATATAGAAATTAACAGATCTCTGAAAAAAACGGCATGACCGAGCCAAGTTAAAGCATGTGTTGGCCAAAGATACATCATTTCGATGTATGGGTTGCTGACTGAAAGTAAGATCAGCATCTACCCATTGTAACCGTTTTCCCACATTGATAAGAAATTGTGCTTAATAGCAAGAGTGAAGTTTTTTAGCTTAAGCTTCCTACCACTGTTCACTGCATGTCTTAGATAGGACTTTTATGAATACGTTTCTTCCACAACTCCCCAGTTTTGGGGTTTTTTTCTGTCCCTATTCACTTATGTAAATTACACCATGCTTCACTGAACTGGGAGTATATCATTTAACTCTCTGAATCAGTCATCTGCCCTTCTTTCAATTGTTTTACAAAGATATACAAGCCCTGCATATGCCATCAGTAAAGGTAACCTTTTCTGTTGATGGGCTGTTGACACAAAATGTTCCACGTGGTTGGACTAAATCCCAACTATTTAGAAGACCTGCTAAAACCGTCTTGGTACACCTTACAGAAAGTCTGTTCTGTCAAAGTTGCACTTGACAAGTGGAAGCGGGAATCAATATAACGGTTGGATAAGCAATGTTGATCTATTATGTGGAGATTAATTTCCTAAATATACTACAGTTTGGGTTGTTTTTTAATTTTTAAATACAAATGTCATGTGATATTATCTGAAAGCTGCAGAGAAACACAAGTACAGAAAATTAAAACAGTTTATTTACTCAACCAGCTCTCTAACAGATTGATGCAACAAAACATCTCCTCCATGACAGATGCTGTTCATAATGCTCACAAGCATTAAGAATTTTTTAAACCTTTAGTTCTTTATTGATAGAATCATGAATTAAGCACAACTTTATTCACTGTATTGATACCAGTTAAACAAGTTAATAGTTCTCTGATTTACTTATCTTCAGACAAGGTAATTATATTGATTATTATCAGTCATAGAATCATAGAATCATAGAATAGTTTTGGTTGGAAGGGACCTTTAAAGGTCATCTAGTCCAAATCCCTCTGTAATGAGCAGGGACATCTTCAACTAGATCAGGTTGCTGAGAGCCCCGTCCAGCCTGACCTGGAATGTTTCCAGGGATGGGGCATCCCCCACCTCTCTGGGCAACCTGTGCCAAGGTTTCACCACCCTCAGCGTACAAAACATCTTCCTTATATCTAGTCTGAATCTACCCCCCTTTAGTTTAAAGCCATTCCCCCTTGTCCTGTCACAACAGGCCCTGCTAAAAAGTTTTCTGCCATCTTTTTTATAAGCCCCCTT
>NW_008796046.1:4684701-4703693 GCF_000699145.1 Aptenodytes forsteri | reverse complement strand
TTCCTCACCCTTTACCAGACAGTCCACCCATCAAATCCATACCTCTCCAGTTTAGAGAGAAGGATGTTGGGGGGGACCGTGTCAAGCGCCTTACAGAGGTCCAGAGAGACGACACCTGTAGCCCTTCCCATGTCCACATGTAGTCACTCCATCATAGAAGGCCATGAGGTTGGTCAGGCAGGACTTACCCTTGGTGAAGCCATGCCAGCTGTCTCAAATCACCTCCCTGTCCTCCATGTGCCTTAGCATAGTTTCCAGGAGGATCTGTTCCATGATCTTCCCAGGCACAGAGGTGAGACTGACTGGCCTGTAGTTCCCCGGGTCTTCCTTTTTTCCCTTTTTAAAAGTGGGGTTATGTTTCCCCTTTTCCAGTCAGTGGAAACTTCACCGCACTGCCACGACTTCTCAAATACGATGGATAGTGGCTTAGCAACTTCATCTGCCAGTTCCTTCAGGACCCGTGGATGGATCTCATCGGGTCCCATGGACTTGTGCAGTCCCTGGAGGTATTTCCAGTTTACCAGTTTACCAACTAAAATTTACCAATATACCATTACAAATGAACAACTTGATTTCAGAAATCTCCTTCAACTAGTTCTCTTAGGACTTTTGCTTGTAAGTCAGCTGATTGTGTTGAAAATGCTTATGGTCTTTTCTCAGAACTGAGAAGCTTTCTTTTTTATCCTTCAAATGGATAATTTTTCCTTCCTGGTTTTTTACAGATAATAAGTAAAATTATCTGTTGAACGTTTCTGTCTTCTTTGTATTGTTTATAACAAAGTTTTCAACAGCATCTTCTCTTGTACTTCATCTTCTTTTCAGCCAAAGGTGCCATCTTTTGACAAACACTGGTAGAAAAAAAAAGTACATTAATTTAAAAAAAAAAAAAAAAAAAAAAAGAGTGGATAAATGAAAATAAGAACAGGACCAAAATGATGGTAGCAATGACTTGTTTTTCTTTGAAGTACCCAAAATTTGTGGTCATCAAAGAACTGGCAGTATAGTATATTCGGTGTCATATGAGAACAAAATAATATAGTAACATAATTTTAACTACTTTGCACATTCTGTATATTAAATTTTCCATCAATAGCTTTGTAGTATTACAGTCCAGAACAAACCATTAGATTATCTTGCCTCTTTTGGTGCTGTAAAGTGTACATTTCACCAAGAACATTACACTGAGAACAGTATTATTTATATTGCTGTTCTTTTTTTTTTTTTTTTATTTTAGCTAAATAAAGAAGTAGTCTCCATGCCTGAATGTACCATGCTAAGTAAAGAGTAAAGATGCTAACTCAAACATTGAATCCCTGATCAGCCCTAGTACTTAATTGTTAGGTCTCTCTGGCACAGAGATGCCTACCAGCCTGTCCAAGACAATGCTAAGACATTATTCATAGAATAAGATGCACCAACAACCATTTCCAAAAGCAATCTGGGAAAAACATCAAAACAAACCTGCACTAAATTTGTCTCCCTTCATCCTACCCGATCTTTTCTTCTATTTTCAAACATCCCAAGGTCATCCTGGCACACCTCATAGCATCATAAGATTATAGGACAACTCAAATTGGAATTATCTTCAGGTCATCTAGTCCAGCCTCCTCCTCAAAGCACACAATGCATGGCCCCAGATTCATATGATGAAAATCCCACCCGTATGGGCTCCAGCAGCACTCTCAGATTATTTCAAATACTTTGAACAATCCTACAAAATGAGCTTAGAGGAGATCCAAGGCCAAATGTTATGTATTAGGAAAAGAAAGGAAAAATTATGTATTAGGAAAGGAAAAATGTCTTTACTGAAAGAGTGGTGAAACATTGGAACAGGCTGCCCAGGGAAGTGCTTGAGTCACCATCCCTCAAGACGTTTAAAAGACGTGTAGATGCAGCGCTTAGGGACATGGTTTAGTGGGCATGGTGGTGTTGGGTTGATGGTTGGACTCAATGATCTTAGAGGTCTTTTCCAACCTTAATGATTCTATGATTCCTGTGATTCCTATTATGGATGTGGCTAGTCTATGCAACAGGTCTCAGGGCTAAAAGAGTCCCTGCCCTAAACAATTTAACAGTGTAAAAGTATCCTATACTTTTATATATGTATTGCTAGGATAAGACAACTGTTTTAAGATTTTTTCATCATTGATTTTGAGAAAAACAATAGTTTTCTAGGTGGGAAAGTCAAACTTCCCATGTTAGATAAGAGCACTGTGTATAACTTTTGCATGCAGTTTTTCTTGGTCCCCCTTATATGAGTTTCTGTCTCCATCATAATCAGATTTCCTGTCTCTTACTAGATATAACGTACCTCTCACTTGTAATATCTATCCCAGCATTTTGCAAACACAGGGCCAGTTAATCCAGGATAAATACCCAGAGAGGCCATGTCAATACATAGGCAGGCCAGGTAGATAGGAGCTAACCGTATTTCTATTTTTCTAACATACAGCCATAATTTATTTTGAAAACCAATTCTTTTTTATAAATTGCACACTGCATGAAAAGTTCAGCTGAGTCTAAATCCTGTCCGGAGAGAACAATCTGAGCAGCCAATCTGTGCAATGGAGAATGCTTCATGAATTCATACCCAGGGGCTGTAGAGGGAAAACAGCTACGGCTGTGTCCACAACTTCAGCCTCTTCATGAAGGAACAGATAGTGGATCGAACAGATGTAGATGCAGAAAATCTCCACATGCACAGCTGACACTTCCCATCACCTGCAATGATCCAGACCATGAAATGTAGGAAACTCTCTGTACCAGTTTCCATGCGCAGACTGTAATGCAAATTCCTATTTATATATGTGCATGTCCACAGCAAGCTTCATTTTCTGCTTTAAATAAGTAACTAAATGTCGTGGTTTAATCTCAGTCAGCAATTAAGCACCACGCAGCCGCTCGCTCACTCCCCCCCACCCGGTGGGATGGGGGAGAGAATTGGAAGAGCACAAGTGAGAAAAACTCGTGGGTTGAGATAAAAACAGTTTAATAATTGAAATAAAATGATAATAATAATATGATAATAATAATAATACACAAAGCAAGTGATGCACAGTACAATTGCTCACCACCCGCTGACCGATGCCCAGCCAGTCCCCGAGCAGCGGCCCCCCCGGCCAGCTTTCCCCAGTTTATGTACTGAGCATGACGTCCCATGGTATGGAATGTCCCTTTGGCCAGTTTGGCTGTGCCCCCTCCCAGCTTCTTGTGCCCCTCCAGCCTTCTCAGTCAGTAGAGCATGGGAAGCTGAAAAGTCCTTGGCTAGTGTAAGCATTACCTAGCAACAACTAAAACACCGGTGTGTTATCAACTTTGTTCTCATCCTAAATCCAAAACACTGTACCAGCTACTAGAAAGGAAATTAACTCTATCCCTGCCGAAACCAGGACACTAAATAAATATATATGTATGTGGAACTAGCCAGTCCCACCTAAAGTGATATAAAGTGGTATATATGTAAAGCTAGGAAATGTCTAGATTGACTGAAAATTCTTTGTTGCTTTCTTCACCAAAACCTCCCTAAATATATGTCATACAAATGCACTAAAATTCTGAATAGAGAATATGTTTGTGTATATTGCCTATATACACTGCATTGTATTTTATTTATATATAACATTTTGTTTCTGTATATATTAGTGCATACACATAGTAATTGTTTTAAAGGTATGTTTCAGGTAGTTGGAATTCAGAAGAAATATAGCATTGGTGCCATAATATTAATGCATATTTCCCTAGAGGTTTTTTGTATTAATTTTTTATATGGTGTAGTTTAATCATATGTCTAAGACATCAGATTGAAACACACAGTTCTGAACTCTGAATGGATTGTTTTATCAGGAATCAGGGAACAACACAAAGCCGTGAAAATATTAACCTGGGTGTTGCTAGATGGCTAGCCCTGGGACTAGACAAGGAACAACCACGTTAGTGTGGTGCTGTATGTGCCAACGAACTCTGGCCTTTGAGTCATACTTAACACCCAAGGCGTAGTATCCCACTGGCATGGCTGTGCTGCCACTGGTTCTGGAGCTGGGTTTACACTTTGCAGTGTGTGCTTTAAAACTCCTAAATCACAAATATTGTGCCATATTTACCGAGCGCTACCTTAGGCCTTTAGTCACAGTCTAGAGAAAAGGGTGAGGTTAAAATATTTTATCCCAGGAGTAACATCAAATGATACTGCAACTTAGAGGGATAGATCATCTTGACATCAGCATTCTGGTTGACAGAAACTGGAGAAGTATTATCACATGAAAGTATAACCCTCCCTTCCAACCAGCCAGCCATCCTGGCCAACCCAGGGGAGATGGTGCTGTAGAATTTTAATTTCCCACTTCCCTGCAAAGGAGGGTTCAGAGTTTGCTTTTTGCTGTAGTTAGGGCCATAATCAAAGCAGCACTACCATGCAGAAGGGTTGGGGAAGTCATCATTAAGCCTGCATGACTGATACATTTTTTATTTCTGACGTGCATGAAATGGAAGGTGTTTTGTGTGATTTTCTTCCAAGAGACTAGGGAAGGCAGTTTTATTTATTAAACAGGGAGCTGGTGTTCCGTATATCAGAAAACAACAAGGCTGTAGTTGTTTTCAGAAGTTCTTAATAGTCCCAATATGTGGTCATTTTCTGTATTTATAGAAAACTGGTTGCTTACTATTATCTAATTGTCCTTTTGTGTACCTCTGCATTGAGGTACATTTGTCCCAGTCATAATCTCAAGACGGTGGGTGCCAGGACATTTTCTAAATGGGTCTTTTGTTCTTTGAATTCATTGCCTACCTCTTATCAGCATCTGATAGAAGGCTGAGAAAAAAAGAGGCCATTGTTTTCCCTCATTGTTAATTGTTTAACATTTATGGCATTTAATTTGTATGTCTTCTGTGAACAATATTCTGTGGATGTCCATTGTATTAATGATGTCCATTTCCCTTATAGGAAAACTTTAACATGTTTTATATGATTCTATAAAACACACAATACTGAACAGTAAATAGGATCCACAGGAAAAAATTTGTTAATGAGTCCCTGTCCAATTAGCTAAAAATCAAGAAAAAAAACAATTAATATTGAATACAGAAAAATCATTTGGACCAATCTTGCAAGGTTTAGAGGCTCTTATTCACTGTAGGTATTGCACATGGTCACTTATGCTTTGTAATACTTTGCATTAAGTCAATACTATGTAGTCATTATGGACCTAAGACAACTTCTGCTAAAACTCATTAAAATGTTGCTCATGTACCAAACTACTAAAAAAATCAGTTAATACAGAATACATCAGATTCATATTAAATTGGATAATTAAGTCCAATATAAAATTAACCAAATGAAACTGATAAAAATAAAGCTCCCAATTTTCTTCTGGTGTTTCAAAAAGGCCATATTCTCATTCACTTTTTTAACCAACTATGAACTGTCCACTTAAGCAATCTAGTCCTGGCTTACAGCAGTAAGCCTCTATTCTACTCTTCCATCTGCAGGTCTAGAGTCTTGTTAATGCCATCTAAAAAGACATTAACAGGCAAATTCTCCCACCTTGATTCTGCTAATATTTCGTATTGTGTCTATCCTTGAAACTCGAAGACAAAAATAGACAAAAATGCTCTTTATTCTAGTACTCTATAGCAATACTGCAGTTAATTCATTTTAAAAAAGTGTGGTGAGATACTTAAAGCAATTGGTGAGTAAGGAATTAAAAGAAACCCCATGTATTTGAAAACAGAGGGAATGAAAGTTGTTCACAGCTCTTCTGTGCCTCTGCTTTTGATTTCACAGCAAGGCTGACTGAGAGAGATTGTTGCACTTCACCTGAGCTTTTGTATGGGTTTCTGTAAAAGAAACACTATCGAGCAAGCAAAATGTAGCTTCCCACATGACTGAACACAGGCTGATGTGTCTGTACATGACACATATTGAAGGTGTGTACCTCAAGACAAAAGTAACTGTGGTTAGATGTTGCACAGACACTCGTGGAGAGAATGTTGCTAAAAAAACCCCTAATATACTGGGATCTTTGCACAGGATAATGCTTGCATGAGGAATAAAATCTCTTGAACAGGATGGTCAGCCACTATCTGGGTGGTGATGAGAACCTCTGTTGCAAGTGTCTTTGTAATGGTATCTCCAGCAGGGTTGGACAAGACTCCCCAAAACATTGTTCTGCTGAATTCCTATGTCCAACTGGCCTGAGGTCCTGTGTGATCATTTCATCACGTGCCTAATCCATTCCTGTTGATTGTTTTAAACTATCTACCAACCAGCTCCTAATGATCTTAACTGTGCACAAGAGACTATCCTGCACGAAGATTTCTGCATATTTAGAAGTTCCTACTGAGTATTTACAGGTAACTTGTCTATACACAGGTTGGTGAGCTCTGGAGTAGGAACACCCTGGGGAGTCTCAGGGATGGCATTTTCTTCACGTGGGATATGAATCAACATGCTGGAAAGAAACAAACTGGTTGAGGCACCGACATGAGCTGCCAAGGGGATTTGTTGTGCCTGCCCAAAATTGCCACTAGGAGAGCTCCTGTAACAGTTAGTCATGTGCTTTTTGAAGACAGTGGCTAGAGGTTCAGTCCACCCCTTGTCTCAAGTTGGTCCGCTGTTTAAATTGCTCATTGCACCATCAATGAGATAACTAATCAGATATATGCACAGGGACAGCCCCCATACACAGTTACACCACAATTATAATGATAGGCCAAACTTGAATTTCATCCTCATATCCCATTTATAACTTAAACTCCACATCTCTTGCCACACCAAGAGGGATGGTCAGGAGTACTTTTAATGAAAAAGTTTTCACTGAAAAATAACAACTTGCCAAAAGTGTTTGCAAACCTTAGAAGAAATGTAAGTAATTGTTTCTCCTGTTTTGTTCTTACTGTATTTGTCCTACATGCTAATTTAGGACTAGTGAGAGTCAATCGAAAAGTGAGTCACTGACTTCAGGAGAAGCTGGAATGGATCCATAATGAATTATTGTAAGGCTTGTATTCACACTTTAGTTTGGCCACAATAATTAGATAAGCAAATTCTGGAGCTGATCCAGGCTAAGTACACAGTCACTAATAGGCCATTAAGATGTGGTTTATTTGTGCATTAGATAAAGTGACTGGACCTTCAAACTAAATCAGAGGGCTTTGGCTTCTGAGAAACTCCAGTTATGTGCACATCCACAGATGTTTAAAGCTAGAGTCAATATTTAAGGAAGTGGCATCCGTTACTAACTCAGCACACACTTTTTTGTTCTACTCACAGGCATATTATTCAGAACTCACTTTTGCACACTTAAAGAAAAACTGATTCCATTTCCTTACTGTCTGGCACATTAGAGGTAAATACATTGAAAATTGGTGGGGCTTAGAGTCTGCAGATGCAAATGTACATGCTGGATTCACATAACGGAGCACACTCTTCTCCCGTGATGTGACTAATTTTCAGTAAAGGGGTGCTTTGCTGCTAGTCCTTTCTGAACACCTCAGATTACTAGCCACTTGGTAAAAATCATGGCCATGGATTTTTTATATAAATTATAAATCTTAGTAAGACCATCAAAATTAGAGCTGCAAAGTTAGGCTATAGTTACACAAAGTACAATGTAAAACCTTTTTTTGTGTGTGTGTGTCTTCATCTTGGTTTTCATTTGGTTATCTACTGAGATTTCTAAAATGATCCATGTTCTTCTGGCTCTTTAGAAGTGGAAATAGCACATGGGGATTTGAGAAGTTCATTCCAAGAACAGATATTAAGCTGTGTTTGGTTTTTGGGTAGTTTTTTTCTGTTTCATTTCATTCACACATGCATGACCTGAAGACAGTTTAATATCAAAGTAAACTCTGCTGCAATAAACAGCTTATGTTCAGTATAGGGATTCACTGATTTTGTTTGAATCTTAGTGTCCAGATCGTTTTTCTGTTCCTTTTGCTTGATAGTCCACCTCTCTATTCTGTATATGGAGTTTGTGTCATTCACCTTTTAGAATTATTTTTTGCTACATTAAAAGCAAAAATGTTTTTATGCTCTGCTTTTCCAAACGATTGCTCCCACAGGCATTAACAGCGGTAGAACAGTAGTAAGGCAGCTGAAATGCTCTGGATAATTCATGCATGGACTGAGAGAGACCTTGGTCATAACACTGTGAATTAGACCCCTCGCACATTGTGCTTCATGCACAATTGTCATGCTATGGAGCAAAGTGAAGGCCTGTATGGGGAACCTAAACATGGTTTTCTTTCATGGAGCCTGATTGCATTTTGTTGTGTTGCAGGATTCAAGTTGAATTAGAAAGGCAGAGCGCATGTGAGCATGGTGTGTCACATTAAGGGTTTATGTAACCTGTTAGTCATGACAACTAACATAAGAAATTTGTATGTGTGGTTCCTCTGCAATATTAAGGCGCTCTGCATGTGCATGGGCAAATTGTCCCATGCTAAACCCTGCTCTGAATCTAAACGAGGCCCTGGCAGCCAGCTCTGGGACACACTGACATGGAACAGTAGTCATCCCTGGAGACTCACACCTCTCACTCTTTGATATCCACCTCCCCTGGCTACGTTAGCAGCCAGACTCATGCACTCTGAGGAGGTCAAACGCGGCTAAATGTGGCAGCTCTATCTACTCTACGCTGGTCACTATAACCTTCTCCTTTAGTCAAGAGGGAGAGGAAAGCATTTGTAGTGTCCAATTCCTGCAATGTATCGTAGAGGTCTACCATAGAAAACAGCAAGCTCTCTTGACCTAGATGATCAGCAGAGATGAGATAGCCTCTTCCTAGAAGTCTATAGGTGCTTAAATGGACCTCACATGTTATGAGGGTCTCCTAATTACATCGGCTGAGGTCAATGAAAAACTATATCTTATCAAAACTAAAGCTTAATGTTTTAGTTGTAGAAACACAAACTTCTCATTCCTACCTAAGCATCTAAACCAGACAGCTCCCTCACAGTTGAAAGAATATTTTAAAATTTATTTGCAAGTGTTTTTTCACTGTTTTGAAGCATCCCAGCACAGAGTGCAAAATGACAAATCAAATGCTGCGCTGTATGTTATAAACAGCCTTGCCCTAAATATGGCAAGTCACTTCTGTTCATGAAGGAATGAAAATTTATATTCACTACATTAAAGCCTACGTTGATTTACAGCACTTTTTGATCAGATGATCAAAACCCACTTTAACGTTGCTCACAGAACAACCTTACTCCTCACACATGTATCATTCATAGCTGGCACAGATACTGAGCATCTCAGTGCTTGCTAGAGCTGTGTGTCAGCCTTTGGCATCGAGGATCATAGCTTTGGTTCGAGTACTTGCTGTCTGAAGTAAACAACAATAAAGATAAAATGAGTTTTCTTGGGACTGATTGCACCAGCTTGGCCTGGGCACGAGGACTGTGTTTTTTCCCCTTGGTGTTAAGTGAAAGAGAATTTAATTTGAGCCCTAGGAGACAGGTACGTAGGGCTCACTGAAATTACAGGCTGGCTGCTGGATTAGCAGAGGTAGACATGGGAGCTTAACTTTGTTAAGCATTTGTTATTGCACAGAAGAGGAACAATTAAAACATAAGAGAAAGCAGGACTGTATAAAACAGGGAAGATTAGAATATTGTAAGTAAAAGGATTTAAATTTGGATGGGTTTTAAACAAATCTGGTGTACTGAATTTCAGGCATGGAAACAGCTGCTGCTGTTGATAGGGAATTCAGGAAGACTTTTTAGGTGTACTAAGTCTTAAAATACAGTTTTATGATCCTTTCCTTTCCTTTCCTTTCCTTTCCTTTCCTTTCCTTTCCTTTCCTTTCCTTTCCTTTCCAATACACTGACCACATGTTGTCTGTGGAAGTTCAGTTGTTTGGTGCAAACTGCTTCATGTGACAGTATTTAGATGAAAGCTATTAGATCAGTTTCCCTTTCCTTTCCTTTCCTTTCCTTGAGCTCAGCCATTCCAGAAGGACACCGCCTTTTGAGGAATGAAAGCTTGTGTTGCCTTTAGGTCCTGACCAAATTCTGGGTCCGAGCCTGTTTGCCCTGGCAAAAACAAACTTTATCAAGCTTACCTGTTTGCCTGGCAAAAACAAGCTTTATCAAGTTTTCCTTTCCTTTTTCCTTTCCTTTCCTTTCCTTTCCTTTCCTTTCCTTTCCTTTCCTTTCCTTTCCTTTCCTTTCCTTTCCTTTCCTTTCCTTTCCTTTCCTTTCCTTTCCTTTCCTTTCCAATACACTGACCACATGTTGTCTGTGGAAGTTCAGTTGTTTGGTGCAAACTGCTTCATGTGACAGTATTTAGATGAAAGCTATTAGATCAGTTTTATGGGATTTCACTAAGATGGGAATGAGCTCAGCCATTCCAGAAGGACACCAGCCTTTTGAGGAATGAAAGCTTGTGTTGCCTTTAGGTCCTGACCAAATTCTGGGTCCGAGACCTGTTTGCCTGGCAAAAACAAACTTTATCAAGCTTAAATAATCTGTGGAGTTAAATCCAGTTGATAGCAGGAGTCTGGAAAAGAATTGAAGGGCAGAATAGCAACATCTGAGGGTCATGGAAAGAGGGTAAGGATGCACTACACTTGTGCCCTGAGGAGGGTGGCTGTATGTGTATGTGTAGCAAGGGACATACACTGTTGACAGATGCACAAAACTGCCCACCAGCAATGAAAATCCCACCTTTTTGTGCACATAGGCTTTAAATTGACATAAAGATTGTGTCCTGTAAAGGAACACTATCTTGTGAATTGACATAAGGCTCAGAAGCCTGGTGGGTCATTGGGTGCTGGATGAGCAATACACCGCAGCAGAAACTACTTGAGCATGTACTCTGAGTTCACCCTGGTCTGACGATACTGCTCTGCCAATGACAGAGGTTTGAGCTAATGTGTTTTACCCCACAAAACAGAAGTCTAGTAGTATCCACAATCTCAGCTACCATGATTTAGCTGATGGAGGTAGTTAATACGTTGTAGTTCAGTCTTTCAGTCCTCTAAATACAGCCAGTGAGGGCACCGTTTTTGTGTGATGCTTCTACAGTACCCAGATTTATTGCTGTATCTCAATTGCTGTGCATGGTTTATCCAGAATTTTCTTGAAGTCTTGAAGTCATATCTGTCATACTGCAAGCAATACCTGTAACTGGGTCTGGGGCACAACTGCCTCAAGTCTGGATGGGCACCTTCTCCTCTAGAGTAGCCTCCATATGTGCTGCTCTGCCAGATGGAGGAACTTAGCACTTGTTGCCACCTCCACCTATGCCATCTCTCTTTGTGGCGGTCACACCAGGAAGATACAATTATCCATTGTCTTGCCTTGGAGGACTCAAATATTTCCAACCAGAAAAGAAGATGGCAGCCTGAATTTAGGCTTAAGTAGGGACTTCGGGTGTTGGTCCCCAGGGTGGTCGGGACTATTGAACTATTTGAAAATTGTTATTGATATGATTCTATAGTATTGGAAGATAATAAATGTAATACATATAATAAACTAGAATTATAAAGAGAAACTAAATAGGAATAAAAGGATATTCGATAAGCATAATGAAGCAATAGCAGATGCAGATTTTAGTATAAAAGGATTATCAGAGATATTCCAAATTTTTCTTGCTGCTATTAGATATCCATTTTAAATTGTTGCCTTTCACCTCCTCCAACATCCTAGTGTGTTTTGTTTAAATGTTGTGTTTAGATCCCGATCCACTATAAACGTAAATATTATAAACATGTAAGTATTATAAACCATGCAAATTGAAAAAAAAAAACCCACCACACCCAGAACAACTTGATATTATCCACTGAGGCCCGATCTCACTGATGAATTGTAATGGAGGTACCTAAATTGCGAATAAATAAATAAATAAATAAATGGTTATGTGCTAAAGGTGTGATGAAAGAAATCCATGCCCATCTGGCCACATCTGTTGTTTCACTGAAGTTACCAGCACAGGTGCAGAACACCAGGGAATGGCTGCAAGTCTCTGTTTGTACATACTTTGTTTGCTCTGCTTTTCTGGGGGCACCAAGGACGGCTTCCTCCGTGACTGATCATATGTGCATAACATCCCCAATAACCACTGCCAAGAGTTCAGTGGTCCTTGAGGTATTTTAGCTGATCCTCCACGTAACTGGCTTGGAGGCATGCAAACGGCTGCTTGCACCCACCGCGATGATCTCCCCTGCTCCCAGCTGTGACTGTTCTTTGTGTGTCACATCCTGCTATTGAAAAAGAGGATCTTAATGGAAATGCCAGGATTACAAAGTTTCTGCTGGAGTGCACACATAGAGCAGACTGGATAGAAATGGATTGCAATGTGCAGATGGAAAATAAGCATTTTAATTAATGCTAACTTTTATGTACTTGGAGGACCCACATGCTTGTAGATGTGATTCTATCCCATTTGGTCATGCAGAAGCTAATTCTGATGAATTCGCTAATTTTGCCAAAGAGAATTCATAGCTGCCTCTTTTCACCCTGGTACTTTCTTGCAATTACTGTTGTTTGACAGCTGTTGTTTCCATGCAAATTTCACAACGTGGTGCCTGAGTCTCTGTGAGGTGATAATAACTGTGCAGATCACGCTTGAACAATAGAAATAAGAGCAGACGATACCATCATATTTCTGAGCTGCAGTTTGATTTAATGTATTTGCCTGCTGTGGCCATATAAACCTCACAGGCAATACTGCCAATTTTCCCTTGAGATTAATGATATTCAGTGGATGTAGATGAAAGCAAAACTGCCTTACATGTATTAGCTACAATTAGCTGGGATACTGAGTAGACTGTATTCTTGCATTTTATTTAGTCATTTCACCTAGACAAAATGATTTTTCAGTGTTTTATGCCCACTTTACAGATGTGTAAATCCCACCATGCAGATGCAAAGGAGAGGATAAGTTGGCTGTGTGCCATGATGTCCACAATTATAGAGCTGGGATGGCTCTCCCAGCCTGCTTTCACTGTAGGACTGCTCCCAGAAGCCCCTCAAGCAGAAAAGAGGAGATACTCAGCTTAACTGATGTGTGTATTAATTCACTTGACAAAATTAATGTACTCTGCTTGTGGAACTGGATCTAACACAAGGATATCTGAGGCACAACTGTACAAATGTTCTGTTCTACTGCCTTTTCAACATTAGATGCACTGTGAAGCCACACTTTGCAGTTGTTAGCCACATTTAAGTGCTGAAAAGATGTTGGTAATAGGAACACAAAATGACTCACTCTTAATGAATAAAAGGATATCTGATTTTTGTCTAAGGTATTAGTGCTTACCCAGTTCAATCTTAATAAAATAATAATGCATAGGCACTTTGAGATCCTTCAAGATGAAAGGTAATGTATCTTAGTGTTGCGCATAATGTTAGGCAAAGAGTAGACATCAATAGTACTTCATCTATGGATTATTTTGATCTTAATATACAGGAAGCAACAATAGAAGAACAGATATGAAGTCACTGTGAGAGGACTTGTATGTTTATCAGTTGCAATGGGCCATTTTGAAATAGCTTATTGCAAAGAATAGAGGTGACTTCTTGTAATGGTAAAGTACCGTGGAAAGGAGACAGTATTTTAATTTCATGATTACAGACCCTTTGGTTGTAATGCAAATTGATTTTAGCATTGTAAACTACTTTCTTACTCTAATATATCACTCCTTCTGAACTATAGGTAAAATTAATCAAGGCCGCTGACAGCAAATCACCTTATTATTTTAAGAAATATTAGAGTACTGCCACTAAAAATAATTTGCAGTGAATAAAAGCATTAATTGTTCAGCTGCTTAGTGCTATGTTACATGATGAGGTGTGTCCATAGCTATCATTGTCCATGCACACACACACACACACACACATACAAAGTTTGCTTTCTTTTATATTGCACTTCTCTAATGTGTAGCTTGAGGCAGTGTCTTTGATCTGCATTTCATAAGCATCCAGCCACCCCTTCCCCATCCAGCTGCAGAGTAGCCTGTCCCTTTGGTGAAGTCCTGGCTTCCCTTGTCACCCCACGACTCTTGCTGAGCTGAACCGGCACTTTCAGCTTGGTGAATCAGCGTAGCTGGCACTGAATTAGCAGTTCTTAGTATTTCTATTCAGCTACACTTTGTGAAGTAATTACTTTTGGAAATGCCAGTTCAGCACAGCCAGGGACAAGCAGAAAAAGAGATGCAGACGTCCCCAGCAGGGACAGCTGGGGCTGCTGATTAAGGATGGATGAATCTGTTTGGGAAAACAAATCTGCCTAAACCCCAGTTCTGCAAAACTTCCATATTAATTCCAGTGTTTGTGAAAATGTTTGTCTCCTTTCCAGGCAGAGGGCTGGGATTTTTTTTTTTTTTTTCATTTGTTTCTTTGCTGTTGCCACCATCCAGTTCTCTTCCAAGAACTGTGGTCTGGTGACTGCAAAATGTTGAATTACTTGTCTGGTCACATCCATGTGGAGTGGCTAAAGGTGCTGTTCTCTGATAGCATCTTTGGCAACCCCATGCAGCATCTCCTTCAGGAGCAACAGTAAATGTCGCGGCACAGAGAATAATGGTATGCAGTGAACCAGCAGAGAGATTTAGAAATTGGCAACAGCTTACGTTGTTTTCAGTTGCATATCTTTATCAGGGCTGTTATTCGTACCTTTTATCTTAGAAACAATACAGTTGTATATTAGATTTCCGAAACCAGAAGGCTGCCCAGATTACTTGGAGAAAGTGACATTAGTGTTGTAACGAAGAGAAGTAACAAGGAGCAGTGAGGCTGTGCATAAAGCCGTTCTATACTGTAGGCAAACTTCGCTTAACAAGCACACTGTATATGGATTTCAAGCCCACGTGTGCAGGGCAGCTCTTCCTTGTCCTCCGCTGATGGGAAAGGGTACTGTCCATTTGAATCAGGTGGTGACTTCAGATTATTAGTACATTTAAGCAACTCTTCCACAGTCCCAGAAAGTCTTAGCTTGACTATATATCTGTCATTTTCCCTCAGAATAACAAACCAATCAGACACTAAGATTTAGAAATTGGCAACAGCTTACGTTGTTTTCAGTTGCATATCTTTATCAGGGCTGTTATTCGTACCTTTTATCTTAGAAACAATACAGTTGTATATTAGATTTCCGAAACCAGAAGGCTGCCCAGATTACTTGGAGAAAGCGACATTAGTGTTGTAACGAAGAGAAGTAACAAGGAGCAGTGAGGCTGTGCATAAAGCCGTTCTATACTGTAGTCGCTTATCGCTTAACAAGCACACTGTATATGGATTTCAAGCCCACGGGCAGCTCTTCCTTGTCCTCCGCTGATGGGAAAGGGTACTGTCCATTTGAATCAGGTGGCACTTCAGATTGTATATGGATTTCAAGCCCACGTGTGCAGGGCAGCTCTTCCTTGTCCTCCGCTGATGGGAAAGGGTACTGTCCATTTGAATCAGGTGGCGACTTCAGATTATTAGTACATTTAAGCAACTCTTCCACAGTCCCAGAAAGTCTTAGCTTGACTATATATCTGTCATTTTCCCTCAGAATAACAAACCAATCAGACACTAAGAAATTTATTTTTTGGAAAAAAAAAAAAACAAAACAAACAAGCCCCAAAACCCAGTAGCTGTTAGTGAAGACTACCTTGGGACAGATCACTGAGATGATTGCTTGTTGCGTCATATGAAAAACTCCAGAGCTTATTCCTGAAAATCTGGGGACACCTCGCTCACCATCTTCTTCAGTATTTGGAAATTCATGTGCTGTCCCACGTGCTGATTCCTCACTAGTACGGGACTGGTATGTTAATGTATATACTGATGTCTGGTAATGCTCACCACTATCCTCACAACTTATGAAGCACTTTCATATCACAGTGGGTCTAAAAGGTGATTGCAGAACAGAAGGAAAACAGTGAGTCCAAGCCAAGCAAGAACAAATGCTATCTCATTAACTGAATGGCACAGTTTGGAATAAATATCTAATGTTGTTATATTTGTAGTGTTGGTATTAATCAAAGACAGGCTTTTATAGTGTTGCCTCTGTTTTAAGGGTGCTTAATAATCAGTTATCATGATAAAAACATTTTTAGTCAATGAGCTTCTCTGTCATCTAGGTTTTCCCATCAACTTTGGCAGATCTGGACCTGCCCAGAGCCCACATAACCATTTTTTGGAGGGATTGTGTAGTCCAGAGACATTTCATGTACTGGTGACGTGGCTTCTGGAGGTCTCACTAGAAGTTAGTGCCTAAGCAAAACCAAAGCAAAGACAATTATCTTAACGTGCCGAGTTATGCTGAATTAGAGCCCTGAGTGAAAGAAGCAGTTCAAATGCCCACCTTAATGTAAAATCAGAATTATTTCTTTATATGGAAGGAATAGCAATCAGCTCCTGCCACAGCATTTCTCATGAACACAGGAGATCTCTCTGCTGTTTTTATAAAAGTCTGTTATATGGACATTAAGAGGAAAGGGCCTGGATGAATTCGGTTAAGGCCAAAGTCAGAGTCTGAACCATCCCAGTAAGTTTGTCAGGAGCTACAGGTGACACTCTCCTTTCTGCCTCCAGTGTCTGCTAGTTTATACATGCCTTTTTAAACACAGAAATAATTTTTAGGTGCCATGGTAGCATGCTGGGGCCTTCCCTCCTCCCTCCAGAGACAGGGTGAGAGTGGCACTGAAAGTCAGATGTACTGAGGAGCATGAGGAGCATATGGGACATTGTCCTTTAGCTGCAAGGGAAGAGGTGAGGAGTTTGCAGCTGCCTCCTCCTCTTCAGGCTTAGTGCTGTAAGTATGTCCAGGACTAAAAATCCTTTTGCTTGCCTAAATAAAATTGCTCATCCACCTTCTTCCCTTTGTTCTGCTCAGGAGACTCTTTGCAGCATCGGATACCCACCAAGCTCTTAGGGTGAGAGTTCCTCTCCCCAAACCCTCAGGAGAGTGGCTTGATTCTCATTTCCAAACCCTTCTTTTAGTGTGTGGAGGAATGTCTTGCCAATAACCTCTGCAGCACCGATATTAGGAAAGCAAGGCAGAGGGGGCCATTTAGAGAGTGGGATTAGATTAGCATCTTTCCCCAAAACCCTTGCTGTGCCTCCCATTTTCCAATGAATTTTCTACATAACAGGTATCATTGGCCACCTGCCGTCGTGCTGATGGAGGCAAAGTCACTACTGATTTCTGCAATAACTAAGCCCTGTGGCAGAAATCCTGCCTGGGTGAACTCAGCCCAGATATAAATATCTGTGGTTGAGAGCAGCACAGAAACTTGGGCTCTTCTTGCAGACTGAAGTCAAAATGAGCTTGACTCAACTAATATCTCAGAGGGACAGGATTAAGAAACTTTTTTTCCAGCATAGAAAAGGGCATGTTCTAAAACCAAACTGAAACAAAACAAAAAACCCGGACCAAATAACTGGGAATGCTGCAGGAAAAGAAGTCAGCGCTGCAGGAGCTGGATGGAGTGGAGTGAAGCTGAGAGAAGTGAAGTATTTGTCACTAGGGGGCAACGTGGTATCAGATAAGTGGATGGATGTTCCCCTGGAAGACAGTGAAATATGGGAACAAGAACATGTCACCATATGGAGGAGAGACTTAAAAATGAGAAGGCAGCCTGGTGAAGCACAGCAGAATGAGAAATTGAGTTTTACTGCCCTTAGTCATCATATTGACTCTCTGGCTCAGCCAGAGAGGGGAGTGGGAGTTGAAAAGGAGAATGTAGCTGCTGCTGTGATTCGATCAGCGATGCCAACTACAATATAGTCAGACACAAGCTCTTCCTGAATGAAGGAGACATGATAGAATCATATTCATGATCAAGGTGCAGAAAGGGGGGGAAAAAAATAAATATAATGTACTGGCTGTCTGAGTTTCAAACAAACCTCTGGATTTGTGACATCTATAGCTTATATCAGAAATGCTGTTAGTCTCTCACAAAACAAGTCTAGTGCTAGTCTGGTGCTATCAGTCCATAAATTTTGAGTTGATCCAGATCTCGGCACAACACACATAGAAAAGTTACCCCTTAAATCACTCCATGTCTGTTTAAAAGTGACAGAAAGAAGGGGAGAAACAGCATTTCTGTAACTTCTGATATATATTTTGTTAATAGAAGCCAATATTAAACTACTGAATTGGTGAAATTACACTGTTTTAAAACCTGTATAAATAAGCTTTTAAATTTGGACCCCGTATTTGACCAGCTTTGATCGTAGAGTAGATGGGAGATGAATCTGTGATAACAGACTGCTGAGGGTTAGACTTAAAACAGCGTTTAAAAGCTTCTTTACAGAGGAAGTTATTTTTAATCCATCCAGAATATGAATATATTGGCTTAAGCTACCTAGTACACGGATGGATCCCTGGCCTTACTGCAAAATAACCAAAACAACCTGGTGTCTTCATCCAGAACAGATTGGCTGCATCTATACCACGGAGCATCTTTCTTCTCTGGGCCCCATGGGATCCTAAGATAAAATAGTTAATTAATGTGTGAAATTGTTTATGAAATTGTTGTGGTTTAATCCCAGCCGGCAACTAAACACTACACAGCCGCTTGCTCACTCCTCTTGCAGCGGGATGAGGGAGAGAATAATAAGGGTAAAAGCGAGAAAACTTGTGGGTTGAGATAAAAACAGTTTAATAGGGAAAGCAAGAGGCACACGCAAGCAAAGCAAAACAAGGAATTCATTCACTCCTTCCCATGGGCAGGCAGGTGTTCAGCCATCTCCAGGAAAGCAGGGCTCCATCACGTGGAACAGTGACTTGGGAAGACAAACACCATCACTCCAAACGTCCCCCCCTTCCTTCTTCTTCCCCCAGCTTTATAAGCTGAGCATGATGTCATAAGGTATGGATATGGTATATCCCTTTGGTTAGTTGGGGTCAGCTGTCCTGGCTGTGTCCCCTCCCAACTTCTTGTGCACCCCCAGCCTACTCGCTGGTGGGGTGGGGTGAGAGGCAGCAAAGGCCTTGACTCTGTGTCAGCACTGCTCAGCAGTAACGAAAACATCCCTGTGTTATCAACACTGTTTCCAGC
>NW_008796046.1:4664688-4683630 GCF_000699145.1 Aptenodytes forsteri | reverse complement strand
TTCTTGTGCACCTCCAGCCTTCTCAGTCGGTAGAGCATGGGAAGCTGAAAAGTCCTTGACTAGTGTAAGCACTACCTAGCAACAACTAAAACATTGGTGCGTTATCAACTTTGTTCTCATCCTAAATCCAAAACACAGCACTGTACCAGCTACTAGGAAGAAAATCAACTCTATCCCAGCTGAAATCAGGACAGAAACATTGTGAGGATTGTGTTGCAAGCTGTGAGAACCATATTTTCGTATATTTGTGTGGTACGGTTGTGTCTATCTAATAATTTGCTGTGAATGTAAAGAGCAGCCCCATTTTGCCCTCCTTCCTCCCAGACCCTCCCCAACTCTTCTCCCACCTGTGCCACATAGGATCTGCCTCTGGCACTCATCTTCATGCTTCCACTGAGCTGATTTAATTTGCTAAGTTTGCAGAATACACATGCTTGTTTTGGTGTGTTAATTTTCTGTCAGTTCAGTGAAACAAAAAAACTCATGATGGAGGCCGTTGGGCACCAGATCTGGCACAAGCAAACCACCAGCAGCTGGTAGGAGCAGGATGGCCCGTTCTCTGCCACAGGGAGACATTGCATTGTCTCAGCTGTATCACTGAAATGTGCCCTTATTCCACTTTAAATTAATGAATCATTGATATGTAACCTATGTCACTGAGAAGATCTTGACAATCAGACCTGTCCATTCATTAAAGCTAGTTACAGTTTTTGATATTCAGAATTTGACAAAAACTGTCAATATTTTTGGGGTGTTCTTCCTTTCTTCTCATCCCAAATATTAATAATTTTGAAAAGTTGAAGTCAGGTAAAAGAAAATCTGTAGCAAAGATCCTGGAGAGATTTTTAAGTGTTCTGCTTCTTCCAGGGAAAGCCAAACTTCACCTTCTTGGATTTAGTCAGATCTGCATAGTAAAGCTAAATGCAAAATATGCAATGAACATCACTGGAAATAATAGTCAGGATCTAAAACAAAAATGAGGTGTTCTGCAATAAAACCACTTATAACAGTTATTTCTAAGTGGGAGTGAAGTGAATAACTAATTGCTATTTCTGAAATGAGCTTTATTCTCTTGTTTACTACACTGTAAACCAAGAATAATTCCACTGTATTTCACTGTGTTAGTCATGTGAACGTGGTACAACCGAACCAGAATTTGTGTTTCTGCTTTATTACTGGATATGAAGATTTATGAGTTGAAACAGCAATGTGAATCCTTCTGAACAGACATCATTGTTTCATTTGGGAGGCCATTCTGGATCCAATAAAATTGTGTTTGGAACTAATTTTCTCCTTATGCTACGTGGGACAAAATTGCTCTTATTGTTGTGCGTGTATTTACAGCCTTTGGCACAATGAGATTCACTTCTTTTCTGGGATCCAGGTACTTCACTAATACAAATAATTACAGCTGTGGCACGGGGGCTATATTTTGTAGTTGGACGTAATTGAAGCCATGAAAGAATTATCATAATTCATAAAATGTACGGTGAAAAGACATCGTGAGGCACCGTAACTCACTAACATTAATTCAGTCATACGGGTTGGGACCAAAGGTCTGTCTGTCCAGTGGCCTCCCTTTGATGGCAGCAGAGAGCCTAGGGAAGATTGTGCAAATGGGGCAAACATGAATTCTACTTTCTCCTGATACTCTCCCAAGCATTAAACTTTTACAGGGACTATGTGAACCAGAAATGGTTTTTATGTATTTAAGTAACACCCAATTGATTTCATTCCTATGTGCTTGTCCATTCATCCTTTGAATCCATGCAGCCTTTTAGCACTGGCAGTATCTTCTGACAAGGAGTCTCACATCTTCCCTATGTGTTATGTGGCAAAACACCTTCTTTTGTTTGCTTTTAACTCCTCTTTCATTTGATGCCACCTATTTCCTGTACTGGAAAAGACAGTAAATCATCAACTTTATTCATGTTCTTCATGTAAGAGATTTTTATGTACCTACAGGTTGTATCCTTCAGAATTGTCTATTTTCCCACCCTGAAGAGTTTAGTTAGTACTTCATTTTATGGAAGCCTGACTACAACTGTCCCAGGAAACATCCGTATGCAGAAATTAATTCATAAAAGGATAAATTGAGCTTGTGTTTCTTTCATTTTAGCCTAAAAATAGGAAAAAAATGCACAAGAACTTTGTGATTTTCAATGTGTTCCAAGTCAATCTTATGAAGTGACCGTCATTTGTTTCAGTGCTTCTCACTTGAGACGAATATCATTTGAACTCTTTGAATACAGTAAGCAGACATGTGTCATTGTGCTGAACACTTTCTCAAGGATTTGGCAGCTTTTTATTTCATGCATCATTCACCACTTGCTATAGTAATCACACAAAGTAACATTTCATTAATGCAAAGTTAAAAAGCTGATTGGATATTGAGAAATAGTATCTGGACCCAGGCATGATGGTAATGGATTTCATTGTACTGTGCTACCCCAAGTGATGCTCACACCAACGTGACACCTACTTACTGCAAAATAAATAAGAGATTGAACTGGAGATTATTTATTAATTTTCCTTACGGCTGGGAACCCAGACTAAAAAAGCCAAGTGAACCCAACTCCAACATTGTACAGAAGCTGTAACTTAAATGGTGTGCATCAAAAAAAGATTATCAGAATACGGACTTTTGCGTTCTTCATACTGGCTATGAAGAAGTGCAAGGAGAGACTCCGGTGTGAATCTTTCTGAACAGACAACATTTTCTCTGTCCTAGAGGCAGTGCCAGAAATACTGCTGACTTCCGTGGTGAGTAGGATTTGCTGTGACATGTGTCACTTACATTACTCAAGAAGTGTAAGTAAGCAATGAAAATCAGGATTAATTTAAATTTGCATCACAGGTGGTGTAGAGTATTGACAAAGGGATTTGAATTGCAGTCGGCTGTCAAAATGGCACACTGGTTGTACAAACACGAGTGAATCCAGCATCATATCAGTGTGAGGCTGTTTGCTAATGGTGCTGAAATGGTGATGGCCTGCAAATGGTAATATGGTCTTAATACTTATACACACTAAAGAGCACATTTACATTAAAGGTATAGAGTTGGCAAAAGTAGGCACTTAAAATTTCATAATTAAAAAATATTTATTTAAGGCTGCCTATGCAGCACCTTGATGTTACAATCTTTAACGATATCACCACATAAAGTTTTTTTCACTGAATGCTTCCATCTGATAGATTCATTGCAACAGGAAACACAGAGATTTCTATTTGCTGAATTTCAGTTATGGCTTACAAAGAGTACAGGAACATTCCTAAAAGGATTGCAAAGACAACTTTTTAAAATGGAAAATGATATATAAAGCAGTTTAAATGAAATTACTCCACCTAAACATTAAAAAGTATTGTCATGTGGTAAATTGGTATTCCAGATGCATTTGGAAACTGAGGACAACTTTCTAATATTAACATATGTGTTTTAAATATTTAAAATCCAGTATTATGAAAAAGAAAGGAAGAAAAAAAATAACCCCAGGTTATGGATAAGCTTTGTTTCTTAGATACATTATTTAATATAGTTTAACTAAGAGTGGATTTCATTTTTTTTATTTTGGTAGCTTTTCTAATTCTTGGTTCCTGAGTCCATCTGGGGTTCAAATACATCCAATGACAAGATAAAAGTGATTTATTTCTGGGCATTAGGGCTTCCTTCACTGGCCAAATGTAGTAATCTGGTGCTATCAGCCACAGATATTTCTAGGCATCAGTAGAGAGCTGGCAGATATGCCTCAGAACTTGACAGAGACCTGGCAGCTACTGGAGGTCACCTCAGCCTTTAGTCTCAGAGCAGGAGTTAATTTAAATGCCTACATATGAAAGCATCCTGTGTCGCTTCCAGCTGCTGCAGCAAAAAGAGATGGATCTTTGTGAAGTCCTGTGGCATATCTGCCTGCACTGTGCAGATGTCTTGGATATCCCTGGGCACTGTTGGTGGCAGTAGACATCTCTTCTGCCTTTAGTCATAACAGTTAATGGACTGTGCAGAAGGTCTCTGCTGATCTGCCTTTATGTGCCTACTTCAGGTGAACTGAATCTCTCTACAGGCTCCAGTGACTATGCTGACCAGATCTTTGTCTGCTGTGAGACAGTAGACAACAACACAGATGTAGACATCGACATTTAGTGGGACTTGGCAGTGTTAGGTTTATGGTTGGACTCCATGATCCTAAAGGTCTTTTCTAACCTAAATGATTCTATGATTTAGGCACTGAGGCATTTAGGCATATGTAGACATTGACATTGAAACTCAGTCCTATCCTAAATGGTAGTTACTAACTTGATTCAGTGCCCACTGTTCCCACAATAAAAAGCATATTTAAGAAAACTTCATGTTATTCAATAATTTTTTTTTTTTTTTTTTTGGTATTTTAGAAGGTGATTTAACTCTTCAACGTCTCCTTTGTTCAGTCCACCACTGCACTGTAAGAAGCTGAAGGTATTTTTTAGCACTATAGATGTATCTTCTTTTAAATAATGTTATTTTTATTGCAGTCACTCCTGAGTGCTTTTTTCATAATTTGGGGATAGTGAAGGAAGAGAGTTGGAATGGTAGGGAAAGTGAAGAGATGGGTTCTGTTTCATGCACTTTTATCTCCATGGACTGTGATTAAGTAAAATAGCTCAACTCGTAATAAAAATCCATCATAAGGATTGTGTTTATCTTTAATCTTGGTAGTCTATAAGCAATCTTAGCATCCTGTGTATGCTAAAAAGGCTGTCATGAATAAGGACAACTTTTAAGAATGATAGTTCTGAACTGGGGTCATGAAATGGATAACTGCTGGTGATAGCGGGATATCTGAAATCTAACACGATAGAATAAGGGAAGTTGACTCAGAAAATATGCTCCAATGTACAAGCCTGGTACCTGTGCTAGAAATGTGTATTTATTCTCTGGGTGAAGCTAAGCACAAATTGTAAGTGCTGAGCCTGGTGCAATGATCACTTTGCATGAAGTTTCACTGTAGTCATTGACAACTTTGTGAAAAGGAAAATCCAGCTGTGTGGAAAGGAATACACTTACCATAAAGTGTAAGGGACATGGAAAATAAGAGAGCTGTTCTCGCAGCTATGGTTTGGGGAAAGAGGTGAGAAGCAGTTTTCTAACCCTTCGGGCTTGTTAAGAAACACATGAAAAGCAATTCCAATTTTAACAACAGAGTAGCTAGACAGACTTTAGGATAAAGCATCCCTGGAGGAAGAGAAAGAGGAAAGGAAACTCTCCTAAATCCGTTGAGAAGCTGGACCAATCAAGGAGAGTATATTGTCAAATGCAAGCTTGAGAAATATTCTATAATTTTACAACTTTGTGTCTCATTTTATTGTAATATTTTAACCTTTTCCTTAATAAACCAAATGCATTATCTTTCTTTAATCTTGTTTTATAGAAAGTGTGATCGTTGAGTATCTGACTCGGTAAAAAACTCCATTCCTTTGGATGTAGTGAGTCTCTGAATAGCAGGAAATGGCATGGTCAGGGAAGGTCTACCAACCAACATCAGTAGCAGATTCCTGGAAAGTAGATACTGGTCAGTGGTTATTTTATAGTCTCGTGACACTAGGATATGGATAAGTGGTCTTCCAAAGTGTTTGTGACAAGCAGTAAGAGTGGTGGTAAGGTGACTTCTGACGTTGTGAAAGGCTGTCCATGCATGTGAGACAAGGAGCAGTTATAGCTCTGCAAGCCCCTGAATGGACTGCAAAGTTGTTTCTTGAGATGTCTGATCTTCCCAGACCTCATGTGCTAAAATTGGGTTTATTACATCTTTGAAAAACAGTTTGGGGCTTGCCTATTTCTGTACATGCACCTTTTTTTGTTGTACCCTGTGATCCAGACATTTAACTTTATCGCTGGTAACCTAAAAAGGGGACTATTGAACACACCTTAGCTTGCTTATGATTTGCTTTTTCTATCAACTTCCTGACATCATTAGCTTTTTCCCCACCCTTACTTCCCTTGCTTAACAAGAAAAAGACATTTAAGTTGCAGTCCTCCTGGTGATTCAACGCTGGGTTTTTCAAAGCATAAAATGTCATCATGTCCCCTGGGCAATGCAGGTTACCAAGGTCTATTGCTCTGACTGATCATAGAATCATAGAATCATTGAGGTTGGAAAAGAAAGTTGTTTCTTGAGATGTCTGATCTTCCCAGGCCTCATGTGCTAAAATTGGGTTTATTACATCTTTGAAAAACAGTTTGGGGCTTGCCTATTTCTGTACATGCACCTTTTTTTGTTGTACCCTGTGATCCAGACATTTAACTTTATCGCTGGTAACCTAAAAAGGGGACTATTGAACACACCTTAGCTTGCTTATGATTTGCTTTTTCTATCAACTTCCTGACATCATTAGCTTTTTCCCCACCCTTACTTCCCTTGCTTAACAAGAAAAAGACATTTAAGTTGCAGTCCTCCTGGTGATTCAACGCTGGGTTTTTCAAAGCATAAAATGTCATCATGTCCCCTGGGCAATGCAGGTTACCAAGGTCTATTGCTCTGACTGATGTAATTAGAGATTTTTCTTCTAGGTGTTGTGTATGATCACTGAAATTTTTACAAGTCTTCAGCTGAGTGCGAGGGAAACCTCCATGAAAATGACAAACTAAGAAGTTTAAATTATTCATTCATGCTTAAAAGTCTTTATTTATTTTAACAAGGGCAAGAAAAATACATACGCTATTGAAACCAAAAACTGAGGGTCAATATGCTTTCATTGAAAAGCTTTCCCTGAAGAGCAATGTTTATTATAACTTAAGCTTTCTGACTGATGCTGTGCAATACACAATGAAACAAACTCATCCCAGAGGAGCTCTTCCAGTTGTAGTAACAAAGATCAGATAAAGATGTAACTATGGCTGCAGACAGTGATAATTCACAATGTTGATATGAATATGAAAACAAAAGCCTTTATTGTTGACCCAGCTAACACAATATTCATCCCTAGGAACAGTAGAGAAAGCTTTGAGTAGCCCTTTATTTGGGACTGAGGAAGGCATAAGTAGAGGTGAGAAGCTAGTTCCTTCATGAATTGAATTTAGGTAGGGGAAAGATGAGCAATCTTCTGGTCTCTTAAACTGATATGGGGCAAGGTTTTGGTAAGGCTCTGTGGAAAAGTGGATTTGGGAGGGAGTTATATCCATCTCCAGGGTATGGAAGGTGGTCCTCTTAGGCAGTGGAAGACATGAACTAGAGGGGAATGAAAGGAGGAAGTGAGAGGAAGTGGTGCAGGTAGCATCCAGCTATTACTTGGGAAATGAACACATTTCCTTTCATACTTTGTATGGTATAAACCACAAAGTCATCTTTACAAATACTGCCTTGAGTTAATGAAGGTGTATAGTAAACTCTTTTTGTTCATGGCAAGGAACAACTGATAATTGTCATTAGTTTGTTGCTATCGCCTGCTCCTTCCTTTTGGGGTGTACGTGTTAGCATCCAGCTATTACTTGGGAAATGAACACATTTCCTTTCATACTTTGTATGGTATAAACCACAAAGTCATCTTTACAAATACTGCCTTGAGTTAATGAAGGTGTATAGTAAACTCTTTTTGTTCATGGCAAGGAACAACTGATAATTGTCATTAGTTTGTTGCTATCGCCTGCTCCTTCCTTTTGGGGTGTACGTGTTTTCTTACTTCCTTAACATTGCTGTTACATCTTCCTTTTCATCTGTGTTACATTGTTTGATCCTCTTGACCTCTTGCAAGTATTTCAGAGGACTCTTTCCATTAGTTGTGTCTGATGGGTCTTCTATTTTGACAATGTCTTTCTGAAAAGAAAAAAAAAAGTGTTGTACTGAAATTAACAGTGCATTATCTCCAGTACCACAATGACGGCAGCATGACAACTTGTAAATTAATGGTAAAATAGATTATCACCCCTTCACACACATTTTCGAGATATTTTGCAACATTATTTCTTTGTACAATATAAAGTCAGGAATGTGTTAAATGGCAGCATAATTTATTGTTGTTTACCAGATACAGGATATTTTATTAAAGTTCACAAGCCTTCTATATCTTGTCAAATATGTGAGGAACACTTGATAAACCATTTTGGAAAGTGTCACAGATGCAAACAGCCAGTAATAGAGCCAAGAACGCTGCTTCTGGGCATGTTTCTTAAACCCAGATATTGATGGCTCTCCTATACAATTTTCTTTGCAAGTTTTCTTTTGTAGGCCTGTTTCTGCATCTTATACAAGAAGTATTGTCCCATGCTTTGTTTTATTCAATTATTTTATTATAAGGATCTTAGTAGTAGTAGTATTTCACTGTCTTACGCCAGTGCTCAGAGATTTCAATCAGAGCTGGACTTTATGATACGATGTGTTATAAATGTTGTGTGCAATTTACTATGGGCTGTAAAAAGTTTATTTGCTAAGGAGCTCATGATGGTGAACAAATGTCATGAGGCTCTTGTAGCCACTTACTCCGTTGGAATTAAACGATTGCCTGTAAAGCGGTGTTCTTCCTCCAACTTGAAATAAAATATTTTTCTTTATTTTTTTCTGTCACACAGTATGAGCAAACAATAATAAGTTATTATCATCTCCTTGTCTCCTTTTATTAGGAAACTGAATGTTTACCATCATGGTAATATTCATTCTTGCGTTCTTGGACTGTTTTGCAAGTCCTCCAATTTAGTTGTGGTAGATAACACACTGGCAGTCAACAAATGGTTAACACTTGTCAAACACAAAACTATAATATCAGTAGGATGTGGGTAAAAAGTTGAAATTCTTCCAAGATTTTTCTCTCTGGATATAATCCCAAAATGAAATTCCAGGATTACAGTTGCGTATTCTTTTGCTTTTAGACAGGAGACAGGTTAAATTTAAATTGTCAGGATTGGGGCTGCTTCCCCACACTCATGTTTAGATAAGCACCCTAACCTCATTTCACTCTGGGTCATGGACTAACCTTTACACGTCCATGTCTCCATGAGATGGGAACCCTGGCTCTCAGGTTGGAAGGGAGTTCAGATGCACAGACTTTCTATATGTCCATCTCTAACATGTTGGGGTTTTTGGTTGTTTGGGTTTTTTTCTTTATTTTCTGAATGTGCTGGAGCTATCACATTACAAAGCTTTAAATTTTGAAATTTGATCCAAATTAGGATTGGTGTTGATGAGGGCACCAAAAGACACATTTCAGCATGCAGAAAGATGAGTGAGGATAATGAGGGATGGTAGCAGTCTAAGTACCTGTTATGTCGCACCAAAATCAAAGCTCTTGCTTCAAAAAATAATAGCAACAACTTTATGAGAAGAAAAAGCCGGTCCTATGGAACATGTTCTAATTTTTCCTATCCCCAATCCAGCCATAGACAATTACTTTTCATTAAAAATTGTGAAACAGTGGCTGCAGTTGCATGACTCATCAGTGACATTTCCAAGATACGCATCTTCCTGAACAATACCAGAAATAAATCTTCCAGTATCATATTCATACACTTCTTGCTCACAGTAAAATGCCGAAAGATTAACCAGATACCAGTTAATTGGTGCTTCGTGGATCTCTGTATGAGCTGAACAGGCAGTGTTTTACAAGAGATGGAAACTGTTTGCCCTGCTGTAATAATGTCTCTAACTACTTCAACAATTAAGGGGATTGTGCAAAGTGTATTTATTACCGTTGTTAATTGGAATGCATGAATCAAGAGGAAAGCTCTTATCCTGTGAGCTGAACCTGACTTCTCTGAGTACAGTGAGATTTATCTTGCCATGGAAAATATTGTATAAATTCAGACACTTCTCCCCAGTATTTACTATTTGTGTCATGCTAATATAATTTATTGCAAATGGAAATAGATTAAGCTGAGGATTCTTCATGATATCAAATACTGTCTGAGAACCAAAACTTCTGTGACCACAGCACGAAGTTCTTGACATACAGCATCCTTCTGAACTATACACTCCATTCACCTCCAAATCTGTACATTTGTAAATCACTGTTATAAATTTGGGAATTTTAGACTTCTTAGAATGGAGAGGAAACAACAGACCTTGTAGTCTTTTTTTTCTTTCCAGCACTGTGTGGATAATCCATGAGATCACTTCTACATCTCCTTCAGGTTGCTGTCAAGGATTTCCTCAGAGAAGGTCCCCAGACTGAAGGGTGCTATGCACATTTACACAGTGACCCATTCCTGTCTCATTTTACACTGTCACCACAGCTCGGCATATTGGGCATGACACCTAAAGCACACATATTTGTGGCACTCAGTAAAAACCTTCTGGTCTGGCTTATCTGCAGTGTACATGCCCTATAGCCATGGTTCACTTATATGGGATGCTCAGACTGCCACCGCCCTTCAGTATCCTCACTCAGCTTTCTGCAAAAGCATGTTGCAACTAAATTCTGAGGTTAGGAAAAGGCAAGAAGGGGAACAAGAGAAGTCAAGGAGCTGCATACCAGAAGGTGAGACTATAGTGAACTCCAGTAGACAACCTGGTTACTCTGTCTGGGGCGAAATTGGAGCCAGCACCAGATGTGGTCATGTCCTGGTTGCTGTTACCCATAAACTGGCCTTTTGTATCTTGGTGCTTGCAGGTATGTGTCACAGCATCCATGAATAAACTAATTTTCCTCTGGAGAACCTCTGAAGGTGACAGTACCAGTACAGTCCACCAGGAAGCTCTTGAGCTACTAGGAGACAAAAGCAAGAGAAATATTTATATAGAAGCCATTTCTGGAAGCAGAGCACGTTAGGCATAGGTCACTGACAGAGCACTGAGGGACAGGCTATTTGGTTTACCTGAGTCATGAAGAATTAAACACTACCAGGGTGCACAGGTTGTGTGATGGCTTCTTTCTTGAGGAACTGGTGGGAGTCCTCAAGGCAGGAATGTTCTTTTGTGTCTCAAGTAGTTATTCCCATTTTTGGCCTTGCTTAGAGGAAAACGAAATGGGTAGGTAAAGATTAGAAATGGTTTTCTTTAAAATTCTCTGTTTTGATAGTGTATATGAAGATAGAATAGAATTTTGTAACTGTTGGAACAGCTAAGAATCCATTTTAGTCATGCATTTTTCTAGATTGTATCTTCCACAGTAGTTTCTTCTACTTTATAATTGCAGTGCTGTTTTTTATAAGTGCATAAAAATAAAGTGTTATTATCGTGTTCCCTTGAGTAACTTACTTAATGACTACATTTTTGAGGTAAACTGATTACTGTAATTATATAATGCATATTTTGTGTACAGGAAGATTTATGCATATAACTTTAAAATACACTGTAAGCATTGAGTTACACTTCCTTTATCATTTTTTTCCTTAGTGAGATGTGACTTTTCCACTATTTTAAATACTTTTGGTGAAGAACGTGATAGAAAAAGTAAACATGCCAATGCAGTTTTAGTTTAGATTTGTATGTTTGCTTGTTTTTTCCCTTGGGCTTTTTAAAATCTGGAACTGATATATAATGTTTTGTAAATGTGTCTCAATTTTTTTGTTAAATTTAAATTGTTGTGATGAATAAAGTATGCTCACTTTTTAAGAAAAAAAGCTATTAGTCCTTGTGATTACTAGAACCTAAACTGAAAGGTAAATTTAATATGAATGAAGTATTGACAGAAACAAAAGCTATCAAGATTTTAAATTTCATTTCACTAAGTTAATGAAGAAATGTACTGATACCAATCTAAGTTAACTTTTTTTCTGCTGAACAATTCAACAAAACTTTGAAGCCTGGATGTAATGGTAAACAGTTAATCTAATGGGCAGTTTTTACCACATTCAGATTAGAAGCTTGGCCTATCTTTTACTTTTAGGCATTTTACTCTGTTGAGAAATGGACTCCAGAAGTATATGTCAACCTTCCCACAAAAACAATAAATATTTTACTGCTACAGAGCTCCCAGTCTTTTTCCATTGGCTAAATGATCTCAGTTGCTTCTTATCCTGTTGTCAAACTCTTCACATTTTGTTTCATATTTCTCTAATTCAAGAAAGAATATATTGACAATATTAATGTGCCAATACTGTATTCACAGATTGCATTAATGGGCCTGGGGTTGAGAAGGTGAGGACACATTGTTCTGTAAATCCAGACATATTTCTTTATAAATAAGCACTAATGCAGGATGCAGAGTAGTGGGCCCCACGCTGCTCCGGACTGCTATGCTCATTACAGCATCTAGCCAAAGCTGACATAGGTATGCAGATGGATGACAGACTTTCACTCCAGAAAGCAGAACAGGTCTAGATCTACGGTCTAGAGGAAGAAACTGCTTTGGAGCATGCAGGTGGGATAGAGGCCAGGACAGGGAAAGCAGCTGGAGAAGGTGGGACTTTTAACAGGGTTCTGCTAGGTCGACTGCTCTGCTTCACTAGCCTGTTGTCACTGCTCCCCCCATTATACAAGTGGTTACTGTCATCTTTTGATCCCATATATGTGACCAACACGAGATCTAACATATCAGTAGTAGCCAGCTATAAGGAGCAATATCCCTTGGGTAAATACAGCTTTGTTGTCTGGTGTGCTCCCCTAAAATAGGGCTGGAGGCTATAGAGTTTTCTCCATGTTAAAATGGTTGCAACTAATTGGTCTAGTTATAATTGATAGACCTTCAGAGCAGTGTGAAAGGTAATAGTTACAATATAAGACCTCTTGCTGTCTCTTGACGTATGCTGCTGATTGTGTTGGGTTGCATGATGCATCCCCTTCCACATTGTCAGGTACAGCTGTAACCAGAGAGCCACAGAGCTTTCTCTCATTCTAGGTAGGAATATAAAGAATTGGACAAAAGATGGGGAGGTTAATACAGCTGGCTATTCCACATCCCTAGGAAAAAGCATAGGCAAATCTTATGCATGTAAAAGGTTGGAATTAGTAAATCCTTCTCTGATTTGCACATTCAGGAAGAACATCAACAATCATTTTCCACTATCATTTCCAGATGTCTTTTTTTTCCTAGATAAAAGGTGAGCAAACCGGGGCTTGGGCTAGTCAGTTACCATCAGGTCTGCCCAACTTCTTGCACAGCTCCACAAGCTAATCAGGCAGAGGTGACCAAAGCAGCAAGATGTTGCCACCAGTTCTTATCATTTCAATAAGTATTGTAGCTATTGAAGTTGTTGTTGGACTTATTGGAAATGGATTTATTACAGCTGTTAATACCATTAACTGGATCAAAAGCAAAAAAAATTTCTTCCGCTGATATGATCCTGATCTTTCTGAGCACATCAAGATTTATCTTGCAGGTGACCATACTGATGCACATTCATAGTGTCTACTTTGTGGATGTGTTTAAGTTAGCTTCTGTGTACAAAGCTTTTGGTGCTGTATGGATGTTTGTAAACCATGCCAGTTTGTGGTTCAGTACCTGGCTCTAGGTACTCTACTGTGTAAAAATAATCAATGTCACCCAATGGCTGTTGCTGCAAATCAGGCTCAGAATAGCTGGGATGCTCCCATGGCTGCTTCTAGGATCATTGGTGATCTCTTCTGTGACTTCTCTTCCTTTGATATGGATTACACCCAGCGCTTACCTCTGCAGCTCCACGGGGAACTGTAGAGAAAATAGCACAGCACGTATCACTGACTGGGACAGTTCGCATCTCTATCTGCTTCTTCTTTACTTTGTAGGCTGCTTTTTTCCTCTAGTACTATCTGTGGTAACCTCAGCCCTATTAGTTACTTCTCTATGGAAACACACAAAGAAGATGCAATGTTATGTAGATACGTTCAGGGATCCTTTGATAGTTGTTCACCTAACTGCCATTAAATCCATTATTTCTTTCTTGATCCTGTATATTTCCAGTTTTGTAGCTCAAATTCTGTTGATATCGTCAACTTCTCAAAGTAAAGATGTTGTGAAAGTTGCAGTATCCTTAGATGTAGCTGGGGCGTATCCTTCCATACACTCTATTATCCTGATCATAATCAATTCAAAACTGAAATTGGCATTCAGGATGCTGTGCCAGCATCTTCAGTGCCATTTGGAAAATATGACTTTATGCCTCATATTATAGCTTAAGAGAAACACTCTGAAGTAACAGATCTGGAATCAAGACATCTATGCATTTACTGTTTCATTGTCTTTTTTCTTAGTAACTTTCATCTTTCAGAGATTTCTGTGATTAGACCTCCGTAACATTTGAGAACGTCTGAATTAACATGCATTTTTACCTTTTGTTCTACACCAGTCTTGCTCCCTCAATCTTATTAAATAAAGAGTGAGAATAAGAATGCACTGAAAGGAAACAATGCACTTAAATAATGAATCAAGTACAGGATGCTTTGTGATTTCAGATTCTAAGCTACTACATAGAAAATTAACTTTATCCCAGCCAAAACCAGCACAAAGACTGAGTTTTATGATACATTTGAATTGAAGAAAATGGGGCTAAAACAGAACCAAATTTACAGAGCTCACAAATATCAGTTCTCTGCTAAAGGATATTTCACCTGAGAAGCTTAAAATTTGATGAAGCACATGCTGTACAAGCCATAGCTGGTGTGACATACAAACAAAATATGCTTCAAAACATGAAAAACTACCTAAATGATAACCTGAGGGAAAATTAAGATATGGAAACATACAGCCAATTAATGTAATCAAATTATATTCTGAATCAGATTTACTTGTGTTAGGATTCCAGTACATATATAACAATTTAGTGGTTAAATACCTCTTTAAAACAGATCCTTTTTCTCAAAACATATTTTATGCTCATTCATTTTGTTTTCTTTAATGTGGTTTGCTAAGGTGGTGATTACAATGTAAACAGATGTAGGTACATAGATCTACCTGTCCACTGTAGAAAACCTTCTTGTTGAGTTGACTGTTCTGATCACAAATTTGCCTTTTTACATGATTTGCTGTTGCTTTGAGTAGTTGTGAGTTGTTTCTAAGGTTGTTCTCTTTTAATATTTTATGCTAGTATGAAGTTTTACATGCAGTTGATGAAATATGTTCCTCAACAAATCCTGTCATGTTTTATCAAATAATGTGTTAGATGATTCTACTCTGAAATTCTCAGCTCAGCTCAAGTATTTTTATGCTGTATATCCTCTCTGCAGGCATTTAGATAACGCTAGATTATAAATCACTATGGTGAGAGTTTCAGTCTCATCTATAAAACTAATGAAGAGGGTGATTCACTTAGTGTTGGAGTGTGTTGGCTTCAGTGTTTGAAACATTGGAGTAAAATGCTTTGAAATCACTATTTAACAATATTAGACAAAGAGTGAACATAATGTTTTTAACTGGTGTCTTAAAATACTGTTTACAATGAAATATATGTTAATAGGAGGCATAAATGCATGCATATGAAGTGATATGATTATTAGTATGTGTAAACAGTGGGGTCAAACTGCATAGCAGGAAAGGAAGATGGTTAGATTCATCAACAGAGAGTTTGGAGGCACAGTACAGCGTACTGTAAAACTGAGACTACCGTAATGTCCAGTGCTGTGCATGCTACATCAAGAGAGACCCAAAAGTCCCTCCAGAGCCCTGCCTGTGTAGTTCTGCAGGGCAGCAGATGGGAACTGCCCTGCTCACGCTGCAGCACCACCTTGCTCTGCAGCTGCATGCCCTGCCAACATGGACCAAGATTAGAAGAGTCACACAGCGATAGCTCTTTTGATCCTTTTTCCACCTGGCAACATCATGAAAAGAAAGCTTCCTGAAGGAAATGAGGGATTCTTTGGTGGGTTTCTGTGTAGTTCTGCAGGGCAGCAGATGGGAACTGCCCTGCTCACGCTGCAGCACCACCTTGCTCTGCAGCTGCATGCCCTGCCAACATGGACCAAGATTAGAAGAGTCACACAGCGATAGCTCTTTTGATCCTTTTTCCACCTGGCAACATCATGAAAAGAAAGCTTCCTGAAGGAAATGAGGGATTCTTTGGTGCGTTTGTTGTTTGTTGTGGGTTTTTTTTGGGGGGGGGCAGGGGCGGTAATGGTGTTTGTTTTATTTTAACCTGATCGAGAAGCTCTGGTAAAATTAATTTCCCCATAGAGCTCACTTCTCTTTAGGTGTCTCCAAACCCATTTCTGGTGGCAGTCTGAAGGAAAGGGATCAGAGCCAAGTATGGAAATAACGACCCCTGCTCAGCTTTTTCACTGCCTCCTCATCTTCAGAAGGGGGAGATCTGAAGCAGGTGCAGTGATTAATAAAATATCCTTCAGTGCTTCCAGGGGAAAGGAGGACAAAGCTCAAGCACTTGATGTCTTTATATTGTATTGATGAAAGTTTTGTTACACACAGCATAGAGTGGGATAGATAGGTACATAAATTAGAATTTTAAATGACTGAATTGGTAAATAAATTATTAGTTTTGTCCTTTCTCTTTCCATCTTTCCCCCAAGATTCAATTTATTTTCATGTCTTCTTCCACAGTAAATACAGTTTCACATTTATTTTCTGATCTTGCCCTGCTCTTTGGATTTCAACCTTTCCCTTCCTAAAATCATTATTTGTATTCTCTGCAGATCTAGACTTCTTTTTCTGGTACATTTTAAAAAAAGCTTTCTGATTATTATTTTACAACGAAATATCATGCACCAAATTATAGCAGGCTTGTTTCTATATCTAGTTTATGCCACAAAGCAGATAAATAAATCTGATGAATGTTTTGGCAATTACTATTTTTACACAAAAAAAATTAAAAATAACATTGTTGAGATTTCATTGTCTAAGAAGTGTTTATATGGTGATTAAAAATAAGACTCAGCTCACCAGTACAATTCCATGGAACTTTACAAATGACATGAAATGTAGACAACATGAATGGGAAAATACCATCTGCAGTTCGTATAAGGCAGTAGCTATGGTGGCACCAAGATCGTTGTCAAGATGATGAAAAAGGTGATTAGTGCAGTTGTTCATACCAACTAAATGCAAACCAAGCCTTCTCTCCTCCAACTTTTCCTTTTTTTAGTGCCACGGTGCTTGCTTTTCTAGGTCAGAATTCATCACAGTTCTCTTTCCAGGAAAAGCAGTATTTTGTTGTGCAGAAATTAAGGGACTTCTGATTGTAATCTCAGTGGCATCTTCATGAAGCTGGCAATTTTCTCCCTACCAGTCTTCTAGCATGTGAATCAGAAAGGAGAGCTACCACAGACATTCTGGGTTCCAACTGCTGCTCTGCTTTGTCATGTCTTTCCTTTTGCCTGGATTAATCACAGGCTGTACCTGACCATTCGGTCAGCAGCTGGGTGGTGGATATAAACTCTGATATCTCTAATATTAATATCTCTCTTCTGCTAACCACGGAGTCTTCCTTCTTCTTTCTGATATTTTTGTGTCCTCCATGGTGCTAATTACCTCTCTGCAGAGGTAATACACAAGGAAAAACTGCCAGTGCCAGGGATCCCAGAACAGATGTTCTTGTAAATGCCACTAAAGTTCTAATTTTCTCTGTTGCCAGTTTTCTAGCAGTGATCATGAAACCTTTGACCTTCTTTGCATCTGACAGCACCATGGTGCTAATTTATTCTGATTAATTATGTTTAATCTCAAAAATAAAATGTGTCAATGAAGATGCCACACCGTACCTATCTTTTCTTGAAATATGACTTCCCACCTTCCTGCAAGGTCTGGAGAAGAGTTCTACCTTCTGGAAGAATTTATAATAGGATTATAACCTGGGATTAGTTTTATCTCTATTTATTTATTGTCTTCCTTATTGTAATGCTCAGCCTTCATTTCATTAATATCACAAGGACAGTTTCTTCAATGTTATGAAATACTTCTCAAAGCTAATCCCTCTTCCCCTCAATATTTGTTATCCTGTTTGTTTCTTGTTTGAGGACGTCTGTATGGGAGGTCATTGGAGCAGAGTTAGGTGTATAAATAATACTGTTCATGAAGCTGTCAGACAAACCCTTCATAGAAACATGGCACTGAAGGTTTATTAAAAAAAGAAAAAAAAAGAAAAAAAAGAAAAAAAGAAAAAAAAAGAAAAAAAACCCAACCCGTTTGGTTTCTGAAGGAATGTGCAACTGGTTTTGACTATCCGTGAATATTAAAAATATAAATTAGCTGCATGTTAATATCACTTCTTAGCTGAATGCTTCATTATTTTCAAATTACCATTTTTCCTTCCCAAGGCCTATGCTTTTGCAATGACTCAAAAGAACTTTACGTTGGCCAAAGTAATCATATTGAATAGCAATTATTGGGCAAGGTACGATGGAAAAGATCATGGACACTCTTAAAACCAAAGTTCCTGAAACTCATAAACATTTCAGAGGCCAGAGGGTCTTGACTCATTCTTAAAACTTTGCTCGTCTCCATCCTGAGAGGCCACACTAGTATTCAGCCTATCTGCCTGTGAAAAGACAGGGACAACATTTTCTTAGAAAACAAAGCATCAGTACAGATGGTGTCCACAATGTGATTTAGGTGGGCTTTTGAGAAGGGAGAGAAGCGAGGAGAAGCTGCACAGATCCATGCCATCTACTTTGGCTGGTGTCTTTTCACAGTGCAGGTAAACAACCCAGGGCAACGGTGCACCCTTCCAAAAGCAGATATTGCTGAACTGAGATCCACGCACTGAATGCTCCATTGCAGATCAGTTTTTTTGCTATCACAGGAAAAGCAGTGGCAAACTGTTAAACAGGAATAATGATTTGATATCATCATCCCTCGGTTGCCTGTTGGGGAGGAGGAGTGAAATTAAACGCTTTCTGGCCTTTAGGCACTCAGATGTGATATGGTGATGAGATTAAGATGGATGAGCGAATTCATAAATTAAAAAATGGATTGGTAGGTGATTAGATTAGATTTTTTATCCTTTTCCATCCCCTCCCTCCCCTTTGCCCCAGTATCATATTTGCATTTCATTTTTTTCTAACTTTATATGTTCTTTTTTTTTTCCCCCTCTCTTTTGGAGTCTTTCTTCCTTTCTAGAAAAAAAAATCTTTAGTTCTTCATTTATCACCCTGTCTTACAACTTCTTCCTCTAAAAAT
>NW_008796046.1:4654035-4664615 GCF_000699145.1 Aptenodytes forsteri | reverse complement strand
GTTCATTCCCATATTTACTTTATTTTAATAAGCGCACATTACAAGACAGCTTATTGGTTTTGGCAGATTTATACTTTTTCCTTTGTGACAACATTGCAAAAAAAAAATTCCTCCCTTTCCTTGTGAAGGTGTTTAAAAAAAAAAAAAAAGCCCACATGCTGAGACCTTGAGATATTTGAAGTTTCCCTTTCAAATCCCTCTTCAGTCAGTTCTGCTTTGTTGTCCTTTCCCCGTCACTTGTTTTCTCTTACCACACATGCCAATCCATTTTTCTTTTACAGACTGCTGTCTTTCTATTTTCTTTCTCATTTTTTCCTGTCTCCTTTAAGATTGTTCTTAAATTCTTTTTTCTTTCTGCTTCCTCTCTTTGGTTTTAATCCTCACCTGTTAGTCCCTCAAACATTCTCGTTCGTTTCTATATTTACACTGTTTGTTTCCCTTCCAGAGAAGAGATGACCATCCAAATATTTTCATTGCCTAGGATTAAGATAAGAATTGAAGAGAGGAAATAAAATGTAGCTGCACGTATGCAAACAGCAATGTGGAAGATTATTCAAACACTGTATGTATAAGATGTATGCTTAAGACTAAAATGATTTGAAATACTTGCATCCTAAGAAACATCAGAAAAAAAGTAGGTATTTATAGACTTGCTCACTCTCTTAAAGAAGACAACAGAAGTCTATCTGTTATAATTAACTCTCACTATCAGAGCAGAAGGAAATCAACTTTTTCCTGAGGAACTTCTGAATCCCCCCAAGAAAGATGTATAACAGGAATTGTGAATATGTATTTGTTGACTTCATTTGGTAAATCATAAGAAATGCGTTATGAAATTTTATACAAGTGTTCAACCAACAGAGGTGCAGACCCCTAACATACCATATAGGTATAATTTGAGCATCAATGGACAAAAAAAGTCATGCTTCTCCTGATTGAGATACCCAAGACTTCCTCTAGGAATCTGAAGTACTGTTATTGGACATGTAGAGCAACATACCTGTCCTTGCTGAATAATTAGGTACCTATCTCTCAGCTAAATTCAGGAAGAATGGAGAGAAGATGTAGTATAAAAACTTTATTTGATTCCTAAGTCACATTTGGACCACAGCTGCAGCCAGTCTCCTTTTTCATTCTTTTTTTACAACTGCATGAGCTTGTGCATTTTTCTTGTGCAATGGCTCTGCTCAAGCAAGAGGAATAGAGAGAAATTTTCCCAAAAGTATCCCCTGCAAGAGATTATGCTGAGATATAATATCTCTTGGCTCAAATTCCCTGAAGCTGTGATGAGGTAAGATCTTAGGTCCCCTGCCTCCTGGCACTTACTACAGCATCTGCAATTATTCCAAAAATCAGCTCTGAAGCACATTCTCTCAAAAGAGAGTTCAGCTTTTTCAAAGTGAATGAAAACTCAGAAGTCTATTAATACTTCTCCTTTTTCCCAGTCCCTTGGCCTACTGCATCTCATTGGCATGGAGGTGACTTGATTTGCTTTCCAAAGTCGGTGGGAAAAGCTTACAAGCAAATCAAGTCCTGGTCCTGTGGAAGCTTTCAGAAATATTTTGCTTTTCTTGCTGACTGTAGAAAAAAGCCTGCATGCATTACCAGGTTAAGGGACAAGTTGCTTAACAGTCTTTGGTTCACCTTCTGTTTAAACATCTTCACCTGTGTGAACATCTCTAGCTCCAAACTGCTGTTTTGAGCAAAACTGAGAACCCTTGGCTGATTCCCAGATTACCCCTGGGAGCATTTCTGGTCTCTTCTGTCATTTCTTCTCATTATACTTTGGCTTACTTTAGCTTTTACTTTTTTACTTCAGTAACGAATCATCTCACAGACTTCAAGGTGGCAGGTGCTGAGGTTTCTCAGCTCTCCATATCAGTCTGCTGAACACTGGGATGTTCTTCCCTTTCATCATCCCATTTTGATGTCATCTACTCAGTTAATGATCTCTGTCTTCAAACTTACCAGGAGGAGAGAAAAAGCCTTCAACTCCAGCAATTCCAGGACACATGTGCATGCAAATATAATCCAATTTCCGGCTTTTTCCCTTTCATTGTACGTTCTTAGTTTTCTATTTAAGATCACACTGCTGTTATTCAACTGCAGCAGCTAAATCTCCAAGTTTACCTGCATTGTCTTTAGGGATCGCTGCTTCTTGTTTGAATACTCCACACTCAGTTTGAAACAAATCTAAAACGAATCATTGATCCAGAGTGTTGCATGTCTTCCCTTAGGTCACCCTAGTGCAGGAAATTCTTGTCCAGTGCCTTCCTCATTTTGAGGGGTGAATCCTAAGAAGAATGTGACACACACTAGGGCAAACACAAATAGTAGGAAAGCCTCTGGTGCTAACCTTGTTCTTATACACCCATACTTTGAGGCAAAATTTAGTGACACAAAGTATGAATAGTTTAAAATTAGTGAATATGCAGCATATTTTCCTCACTAATTTCTGAGGCATTAACTAAATATAATTCTATACTTTAGTTTGGTGATGAAGTCCGCTGTATCCTTTAAGTTTCCAACTGAACAGGCTGAAAGCTCTTGAGCTTTCAAAAGTTAAATTGCTAAATCTCATATCAAAGTATGAGGAGTCAAATAGCTCACTCAAGACACTTTTTCCCACCAGTGTGTTGGGTTTTTTTGGTATTATAGCTCATTATTTTAAAGTTGGCAGCCAAAGCAGTAGAGTTGTCTATAAACCAACTTTCATGATTTCTTGAGAAAATCACTTTTTGCATTGAACTGGTGTTGTGATCACATAGCTTGCTGCCATGTTGCTTGATAACTGATTGCTTGCTGTGAACAGCGCATTAACTGCTTCTAGCACTTGAGCTTCTTACAATATATTTTCACATGCAGTTTCAAGCATTGTACATTCATAGGGCTGGCTGAGCTGTCTTCATCCAAATACATTATTCAACAAATGTTGCTATGGAATAACTTCTTTCCAGAATGAATTTAAAAGGAATTAAACTAGCTCTGATCCTCACAAGGTTTAGTAGGTTCTGTGAAAAAGCAGTGTAAATGGGGGGCTTCTGATAATTCATTAACCATCTGTGTGTTTCATTGTCCTGCAATAATAAAAAGCTCTTTATCCACCACTCTAAAGTTGTTTGAAAGCAGTGCATAGAATTTGCTGTATAGATACAGAATATTTTATTACTTATTTTTATTTTGTTCACCTACATTTCATAGAAACAGATTTATTGTTAAATAAGTGTGTGCTTCAGCCCATGCCTGGAATGATGTCATGTTCCTATATAAACAATTGATTTTCTTGCCTTTCATCAAAGTCCCCAAAGAGCCTTTTGAGAGAGAAACTTCTTCTGAGTATTTTCTACATATATCAGGCAGCTTAAAAAAAAGCAAATAAATAAACCCTATACTCTTCAGCTATATGTCTCAGCCTGGATGTGCTGTATATTTTCATATGCCAACTTTTTGACAAAATCATGCACAAGAAAATTCAAATTGTAAAATAAAAATGTGAAAAGCTTGTGAGGTTTCCCTTCAATCAGCTCTTTTCCATCTGTGAAGTTTCAGATGTCCAAAGACGGGAAAACTGGGATGAGAACATGATAAACAGATGGAATGATGGTACCTAAGAGTGGTGGTGGTAAATTACGGTTCCCCATGGTTCTCTGATGACTTCTGTTGTGCTCTGAAGATGTCTCACTTTGTTTGGAATTATTTTGGGGTGGAAGGACCAAGGAGAGGAAAGGTTCAAAAAGGAGGCCGCTTGACTAAACATCAGGAACTGGAACATTTTGGTAGAACACTGAAAGACTGAAGTAACTGAGAAAATGAATCTTATCAAAAAGAAAGTCAAGAGCATCCCGTGCACAGGGAGAAGTTCTCTGGTAGAAAAAGGCTCTTTAAACTAGTAGAAAGAAGAGCAATAAGATACAGTACCTAGGAGGTGAAGAAAGACAAAATTAAACTAAGAATAAGGTCCTTATTTTATCTGCAAGTATAACTAACACCTTGGAGCAAAGTACATTAAGTTGTGATGGATTAACTACCATCTGAGATCTTTTAAGCTATGCTATAACTCAGCATGAGGTTGTATTTTTGATACAGGTGTGCCTTAGTGAAGTTCTGCTCCAAGTGACATGCAGAGGAACAGACTCGTTTGTCCGTATGGCCACATACACTGATGGAAACTCCACTCACCGTTCCAGCTCTCAGTCTCTGAGAAATAAGTTCTTGTTCCCCAGAGTCAAACTCAACATGCACAGTAGGATCCTACGTGGTCACAAGATTAGTCATGCACGGGCTAATTTACCTGGTGAGCAACATCCATTCCTCTTGTACTCTGGTGTGCAGCTTTTTTGTTTTTTTTTTAGTCAGTGGAGTTATAGGTAGTTTTGCAAGAAGATGGTTATATAGAGTGAGAAAGTGAGTGTGATACAAATGGATTTGTGGGGGATTAGAGATAGAAGGACACAACAATCTTCTTTCTTTCCATCTGAATACCTTTTTTATTTTTGGGGGTCCAATTCTCTCTGGTGATTCTGAAAAAAAACCCAAACAGCCTGGATTATATTTTTACTTAATCCACAACAGTTATTTGTTATTATTACTGAAAGAGAAGTTGAGAAGCCATAGACTTTAGGTCAGCTAATACAGGGCAAAATTTTCCATGAGCCTGCAAAGAAATGTGGGTGTTTAGTACAGCCTTGAAGAAAAGTGCTATAGTAGGGATACATAAAATATGCTGAGGCTTAGTACTGTGGAGTAAATGAGAATCTCCCATATTGTTGATATTGTGTAATTATTCTTAATTATAATTGCTAAAGTGATCTACAAGCAAAGTCTCTCCTTTGTTGTTAAGTGTGAATTTTGGGAATTAATTGTTAAGAGAGAATTTTGGGAAGCAAAAGGTTCTTTGAAAACCTGGAGCAGTAATAGGGCAGGCTAAAAACTGAGTGGAAAAGTAGGGATTCTAAGTGAAAGGTTGACTTCTGTGAAAACAAAATTCAAACAAACCAGAGAGGAATGTACCTAAGTAGCAGCTCCCTGGGGAAGTCCTGAACTCCTATTTGTCTTTCAGGTCAAAACAAAAAATGGTTAAAACCCCCAAGAATCTTCAAACCAAAATTCTGTGTTCTAGTATAAGTATTTCTTCCCCCCCCCCTTTTCCCCCCCCCCCCCCCATTAAATGCATCTATCATATTTTCAAATACAGGAAGGAAGAGAAAGATGTGATAAGGAAAATCTCTGACCAAATCCAGTTTATTAATAATTTAGATTTCCTATTGCCTCATACACCTGTTGAGCTTTTAGATAACAGCTTTGCTTTCCATGTTGTACAGATAAGCCAGGTCACTGAGGTTCAGAGAGGCTCCATCCTCCAGCGCAAACTCACATCATTGCCAAGGGGCAGATTCACTCAGCAAGCCAGAGCTTGCAATCTCCTAGGCTCAAGTTTAATCCATTAAATTACAGCTGCTCTCCCTGTACAACAGGTTCAGATGGCAAAACTCTACTGCTTAGCTTCAGAAGCTACTTAAATCAGTTTACCATTTCATAATACCTTTCTTTGTTTGCCAGGTTCTCCAAGGAGGAAATGCAAAGAAGTATCTCTATTGTTAAGAGCTTATTACAAAATCCATTCTTGATCTGTATTTTGCTTGCTTCTATTTCAGTGAACACAGAGCAAGACAAATAAGTAACAGTCAGGTTATGTCTTCAAAAATTCAGGCTCTCTCAACAGCATCACAGACAGACTCTCATTATAGTTCCTTTCCTTCTGGATATAGCTGGGGATTTGGGGATCAAGGCATTGAACATAACAGCCCGAGCATTCACTCCTTTTCCTTTTTATAACCCGTTAATTCCTTCATTCCCCATCTTTGAGAGCCAAATGTAAATAATACCTGTATGGAGAAACCCTACCCTCCAAGGATTAAACGTGTGCTTTCTGTATCATTCAGATGATTTAAGGTTTGCAACTCTGCCTGCCGTGGAGATTGGTGCTGTGAGTTTAGTGCTTGTGCCTATGGTTTGAAAATGAGGCCGAGACTTCTCAGACGACCTCAGATGACTGAGGCTGGTACTTCTCAGAGAGAAGATGACTGTGTGGTTAAGGCACTGAATTTTAGTGTGACTTTGTCACAGACTTCTCATGTTGCAGTGGGCTGTTTACAATCCTTTTTTATGGTTATCCATATGCAAATTCCCATCCAGTGGTATCTTGGCAGTAGAAAAACTTAGAAATCTTTTTCCTGATTTTTTTTCTGTCTGTAAAAGGGGACTATAGTACTTCTCTACCTTTGAATGGAGTCTTCAGGGTGGGGTCAGATCCTGTAGAGACAGAAAGCATCTATTCCCAGGTTTCTTGATCTCAGGTTAATATTTTCTAGATTTGCCCAGGCACATCAAACCAATGCGGTGTTGCTGCCCCTGCTTGTTTTGTTTGGAAAATGAACCTGAAGCACAATGTGCTGTGATTACGCTATCAGCACCCACAGCAGCACGGGGCACAAGCCTTCAAAGGTAAAGGAACAGAAAAGCAGGTGGTGGTGGGTGAAGTACAAAAAAGTTCTGTCCTTTATGAATGAACAACCACTTATGAAAGTATCAGATTCTTTCTTTTTCCTTGTTCCGATGCATACCGGATAGTTAACTTATTTTTTTTTCTTGCTATACTTGTAATGTGGCTTACATCTACATTTGACAGTTACTGTTCCTTTTCCATTTTTTGTACAATGTGACCATATCTCAGCGAGCAACACTGTAGTGAGATCATTTACTACTTACCAGATTCAACAGACAGAAAAATAACTTGAAAGTCCTGACATTGGGGAAGGAAGTGGTATTTTTGCCATAAACGTTAGAGAACCCAAGACATTACATTGCGCGGCCATTACCAACAAAACCATATTTTTCTTTATAAAATGCCATTACTTTTACACTTGTGAGCATATCACACAAACTCAATTAGTGTCACTTATATTCTGTGCAAATGACTCTAGGCAAACTACTGGAGCTGTGACAAATCACAGTAGCCAACAGTCTGTCAATAATCTTTAGCCAAAGTACATGCCATACATGACAGGCATCACACTGAATCAGAAATTAAACATAGACAAATCCTTGAAAGATGTCTGGTCATCAAAAGTATTCAGCAAATACTATAATAGATAATTAATTTAGTAATTAATCTAATAAAATAGATAATAAAGTAATATTGTCAGCACATAAAGAGGTGTCCCTCTTTGAGAAATTTTCCCACCTGTAAGTGAAAAAATTTCATAACTACAAAGTGTTTGGTTGAGAGATATGGAAGATGAAGAAATGTGCAGATACAGTTATAAAATGGCTTATTAATTGATTAAAAAAATAGCATGCCATTCTTAAAATAAATGTGTATGTACTCAGAGACAAGTGAGAAAGCTGAATAGGTTTTGAGATAGCTCATTTATCGTGCAAAGGAAGGAGATTTGACTCTTCCCTGAACGGGTTAATCTTCAAGTCAGCCTGGCTCTAACTCTAGGCTTCAATACCTGCATGTTCAGAGTACATTGGATTTTGTTTCTCTGGAGAGAGAGGAAGATACTCGGGGCACCTGAGTACCATTGCTAGCTATTTTCCTGTCCTCGCCACAGATGCATTTTGAGGAAGAACTTTAAGTGGTTGCATGCAGATGACCTAACTTATAGGTCAAGTTGGTGAAAGCATCTTTAAACGTCAGTTCAGGATAGGCGAGCGCTTGAGTTGTTCGCTGAACAATACAGGAAATCTGGCATCAGTACACACTTAAAAGCAGCCCTGCATGGAGCGTCCAGTACAGCTCTGGATTAAACTCAGTCTGCCCCTTAAAAAAATACCTGCAGGATAAATTCTACCGTGCAGCTTCTTACCGGAATAGATATTCCCTGTTGTCTTTCAGCCAACACAAAGGAGACATAAATCCTGTATCGGGTGCTAATTTGACAAAGGCAGTCAAGTGCGTGGTTCAGATCTGGAGCAAGCAGTGCTGCTGTGTGTGTTGTGGCAGAGCACAGATCTACTATTAATCATTACGGATCCAAAATGTCAAGCTAACGCAGACAACATGAACACAGAAATATATTTGCCTGTATAATTCCGTACATATTTTGAAGAAAACAAATGCAAGATAAGTGACTATTGTTACCTTCTTTTTTTGCTGCAAGGCTGACTCGAATGTTCTGCTGAACAACATTTAATACGTGGGGTGCTCTATTTTTAACAGTAGAGCAGAGCTTTTCATACTGACTGTACTGAAAGGGGAAGAGAAAGGTCACAGATGTCGTTTTGTGGTGAAAAGATGCAGAAGCTTATTGTAAGCGCTGTCTAGCATGCATTAGTTTTCTTATCCTGTTGTTACATAGTTTGCTAATTCAATATGAAAGCTACTTACATGATAATGCTCTGAAATTGTGTTATCAAACTGAGCCACTATCATGGCAATAAGAACAAAATAGAAAAGACATTAAAGTCTATTATAAGTCTGTCTTGACCCGATTAAAAGCCATGCAGCTCAGCCCTGAAGGCAGTCCAAAAAATCACACACACCTCATGAACACATCATGGGTCATGTCAAGGTCTTGGACTAAGATTTTGCTGCAGAGTGTTACTAAACAACAATGAAAAAAAGGACTTTGGAGGCTCAGTACCTGCTGCCCTAAATAAAATGGATATTTCTTCTTTTCACCCACTCCATGAAGTAGTGCTGCTATAAACAAAGTGGAGAGTAGCTTGCATTGACGCCACTCAGGGGTACATTCTTATAAAGCAGGATGGTCATGTCCAATCTGCAAAGCTCTTTGCTCAGGTGTCTCCTTTCGTGCATGTTTATGTTGGTAAGTCCTTGAAATAAAATGAGGGCTGTGTTGCGACCTAGCGTGATGCCAAGGATATGTGTTGCATGATATAAAGCTGTGTAGGGATGTTTAAGGATATAAAACCTGCTGCACTGTGTCAGGATGAGTAAGTCTGGGTAGGATGTGGTCTCATTCATATTGTCTATTAAGGGTGGTCTTTGGGGAAAACTATTTCTAGAATCTCATCCAGGTGTTATTCCAGAAAGAACTAGTCAGTCCACTCCAAAAGAGAGCCTGGAACTGAAATAAGGCAATGTGGGCAATGACCCAAGAGTAAACCAAGGAGTTAATTTACGTGATAATGGGGAAGTACGTAGTACACAGTATATAGTTTGAAACTGTTAGGAATGCTCTCACATAACCAACAAAGGAAAAACTTTCCCTGGGTCAGCCACTGTGGGGGGTACTGGACTGCTAATGCAGAAAGAGGAAACACATGAATGTGAATCCATCCACTTCATCCTCCAGGAGAGCTTTTCTCCCACCCTACTTAGGTCTGCAGTTTTTTCTTATGGAGAGCCTCACCTTTCAACTTTCTCCCCACTACTGAAAGAACAATGCCTGATATCCAAAATCTGGAAAGCTCTCCTTGATCCTAAGATGATTATATTGGGAAAGTCCTTAGGTTTGAACTCAGTAGTTTCAAAATTTTCTTCCATCAAGGTCTCTTTTATGTTCTGATGTTTCTTCCTTATCCAATTTCATTTACTGGTTGCTGACCCACCACCTCTTTTCCACCTGTCTGGAGATACACTTCACTTCTCCCAGAAATCTCAGCAGTCTTGAGGTGCAGTCTGAGGAGGAAGAGAAGCAGCATGTGATTAAATCTGCTGGTCTTCCTGACTTCTGGTGTTATCACCCATGAATTTAGGTTCATTATGGACAAATAGTTTTCCAAAAGAAACTTTGTGTGGGATTCAGGTTCAAGTTAAGACATGTACAATTAGGTATCGACATGTAAGTTACAGGGATCTAGCCAATAAATTAAATGATCCTTGGAAAGTAATTCTGTTCACCCCAAATTGACACTTAGTGTTTAGTTAACTGAATATGGAGTATATTCTTGATCTCCATTGATTGGAAAAGGAACATTGAAACCTACCTCACATGTAAATACCTAAACAGGTCTTATTCAGGACCTGAAACCTGCCTGCCAATAAACCCACTAAGTTTAATTTGCCCCTAGTTTATTCTACCTTTTCATCCTCCCTAGTAAATAGTAACTTCCATAAATGTTTCTCTAAGTCTTAAAAGTGAGGCAGATTTTAAAATGAAAATATTTCTTGAAATTATATTATAAAAAGAAGGGAAGGGAAGAACAAATAGCTATATTTTCCTCCTTAGTCAATCAACATCAACTAAAAACCTTTCAGTAACATCATATATTCACCTGGCAGTCTATAAAACATTATTAGATATATTTTCTTTTTTGTTGTTTTTAAACTGGCATATTTCATATGTACATGTGCAAGATATAACCACCATGGTTTTAAACCCAAAAAGCATGTGACTGTATTGAATAAATTGATTTAATCCACTGTGATCATGACAAGGCAAACCTGTACTTGAAATTTGTCCTGGTTTCAGCAGGGATAGAGACAATTTCCTTCCTAGTAGCTGGTAGAGTGCTGTGTTTTGGATTTAGGATGAGAACAATGTTGATAACGCACCGATGTTTTAGTTGTTGCTAGGTAGTGCTTACACCAGTCAAGGACTTTTCAGCTT
>NW_008796046.1:4650810-4653988 GCF_000699145.1 Aptenodytes forsteri | reverse complement strand
TATTTATTAACTGTCTTTGTCTCAACCCACGAGTTTTTCTCACTTTTACCCTCCTCTCTCCCCCATCCCACCAGGGGGGAGTGAGCGAGCGGCTGCGTGGTGCTCAGTTACCGACTGAGGTTAAACCACGACAAAATTGGACACAGGTACAATGAACCAAATGCTGTTTCACCAAGGTTCATTTCCTTCCTAAAGTAAAATTTGGAGCAAGAAGTTGAATGCAGACTGCCATGGCAGCTGTATGATACCTGCCTATTACCTTAAACTCTTCAGGAAAATCAGTCAGTCAGGAGAAGTTTTGATCTGTGGAAGGTACTAGTGCTCCTGCAAGGGCTGGGTGTCTGACTTTGCCAGGGCAGTGACAAGAGCTTTTCGACATGGGAGGCACAGGTCACATAGGAATATTCTTCCAGTTAGCATGTCTTCTGAGGGGCGCAGTGTTATAAAGCGTGTGACAGGGCTTTAAGCCAGGAGCATAATCAAACTTCACTGGGTGCAATTTCCTTCCTTTTTGTTGTTGCAGCTGTTTGGGAGGCTGTTGGTTTCCTTGTAATTACGGTGAGTAAAAGTTACTATGCTTCATTTGTCCAGGAACAGCAATTGCAGCTGCCAGTGAAGGGTCAGGATGTTTTGCAACCATGTTTTGTATCCATATTCTTTTTAATCTTATCATTGTGACAAAACCAGCTTATCTCAAAGCGACTGATAAAAGCCTTTCCTAGTTCATAGAATCATAGAATCATTGAGGTTGGAAAAGACCTCTAAGATCATCGAGTCCAACCGTCAACCCAACACCACCACCCACTAAGCCATGTCCCTAAGTGCCTCATCTACTCGTCTTTTAAATACCTCCAGGGATGGGGACTCCACCACTTCCCTGGGCAGCCTGGTCCAATGTTTCACCACTCTTTCAGTAAAGAAATTTTTCCTCACATCCAATCTAAACCTCCCCTGGCGCAACTTGAGGCCATTTCCTCTCGTCCTATCGCTTGTTACTTGGGAGAAGAGACCAACACCCACCTCTCTACAACCTCCTTTCAGGGAGTTGCAGAGAGCGAAGAGGTCTCCCCTCAGCCTCCTTTCCTCCAGGCTAAGTTATTTGCATATATCCTTCACGTACAAGAGGGTATGCACAATAACAACCAAACCCCGCTGCAGTGTGGCGTAACTAGGAAAGGAATTCAGACAGTGGTGGAGAAAGCTGAAGGAAGCTATTGGCACTTCTTTCAATCTAACAGTAGAACAAGTTTAACAATCATACAAAATCTATATGTGCAGATTACATATAGTCTGTCCTATAGTAGAGTAAAACTTGCAGGTTTATAGCCTGCAAGCTAGTACCACATAAAATGTCTGTAAAGTTACAAGCAGTACCTATCTCTTACCATGTTCCTTTTCCTCCTTTCTACTCCTCCCTCTTTCCCTAGAGTATATCCACTTCAGACTGAAAAAATAAACCAAAACAAACAAAAAACCCAAAACACCTTTGCAACTTCAGTCAGATTTGGGGCTTTGAGCTTTAATTCTGTTGGTTTTCTTTTAGATGAGTTTCTAACTTCAGACCACAGGGACTGGTGGGACCATCATTTTGGGATCTCTCAAGAGACACTCATAGGAAGTAGTTTTCTCTCCCATCTCAACGTATAGGAGACATCTCAAATTGAATCACGGGATGGACAGGGAGGAAGTGTTTTTCTCTACCGTTTAAGTTTTAAGAGGTTATAATTTAGAAACATAGGGCTGAGAAGAAATTAATAAGTCAGGGTCCTATTCCTTACCACCTTGGACTGTACCATGCTCTATATAAACTAATCGAGCTCCATTTTAAACCTTGTTAATTTTATTTTTACTTTTAATACCATGATTGGAAGCTTGTTTGAAAATCACAGTGTTCAATGCTTAGACTGCCTAATTTTCAGCGTGTATTTATTTATAGTCATTTTATAGTGATTTCTTCTTATATGAGGTTTTTTTTTTTTTTTTCATCTCACATATCTCATATCCCTCCCTGTGGTTTATCCCATTGAAATATCTGTAGAGAGGAATTATAGCTCCACTTTGCCTTCTGTTTGCTGAACAAAACAATCCTTTTTAGTAATATTCAAGAGGCTTCCCAACCCTGGCCTATGCTATTTCTCTCTTTTTACACTTTTTTCTGGAAGATGATGACCAGGATCTTACTTATGAGGAGAATAGCTATGACAGACACCTTGTTTGATTTGTCTTCAGTTACATCTGCCTTTTCCTAACCTTGTTTCATTGGCAATCTATAAATTTTCTCTTACTAGTTAGTATGACCATTTTATTCTCCTTTGCAGTTGGTGAGCAGATAGAAAAACAAACAAAATAAAACATTGTTTCTCATTCACTGACCATCCTTGGAAATTGCGCTATCAAGTTTTGCCATTGCTATCAATCTAATAATCCTCAAGTTGTGACCCAGAAAATGGGACAGAATGCACCCTCTGCAAGTTTGCAGATGATACAAACATGGGAGGAGTGGTTGATATACCAGAGGGTTGTGCTGTCATCCAGAGGGACCGGCACAGGCTGGAGAAATGAGCTGACAGAAAACTCAGAAGTTCAACAAAGAGAAATGCCAAGTCTTGCCCCTGGGGAGGAATAACCCTAACCACTCCCACAGGCTGGAGGCTGACCATCTAGAAAGCAGTTTGGCAGAAAAGGACTTGGGGGTCCTGGTGATCACCAAGTCGACGATTAGCCAGCAATGTGTCCTCGCAGCAAAGAGGGCCGTCAGCTTCTTGGGCTGCACTAGGAAGAGCATTGCCAGCAGGTCAAGGGCAGTGATCCTTCCCCTCTGCTCAGCCCTGGTGAGACACATCTGGAGTGCTGTGTCCCTTTCTGGGTTCCCCTGTACAAGACAGACATGGACACACTAGAATAAGTCTGTCAAAGGATGGAGAGATGATTCAGGGATTGGAACATCTTTCATGCAGTATCAGGCTGAGAGAGCTGAGACTGTTCAGTCTGGAGAAGAGAAAGCTCAAGGGGGATCTGTCCTGGTTTCAGCAGGGATAGAGTTAATTTCCTTCCTAGTAGCTGGTACAGTGCTGTGTTTTGGATTTAGGGTGAGAACAATGTTGATAACACACCGATGTTTTAGTTGTTGCTACGTAGTGCTTACACTAGCCAAGGACTTTTCAGCTTCCCATGCTCT
>NW_008796046.1:4635775-4650498 GCF_000699145.1 Aptenodytes forsteri | reverse complement strand
TGGTGTTTAGTTGCCGACTGAGATTAAACCACGACAGGATCTTATGAATGTGTATAAATACCTGATGGGGAGGAGTAGAGAAGATGGCACCAGACTTCTCTCAGTGGTGCCTAGTGACAGCACAAGAGGCAATAAGCATAAAGTACAGGAAATTCAACTTAAGTATAAGATAAAAACTCTTTTCCTTCAGGGCTGACCAGAGAGGTTGTGGAGTCTCCGTCCCTGGATATATTTAAAACCCAACAGGACCCAGCCCTGAGCAACCTGCTGTAGCTCACCCTGGTTTGAGCAGGGAGACTGGACTAGATCTCCAGAGGTCCCTTCAACCTCAACCACATGGTGGCTCTGTGATCACCCATTTCTTCCTAGTTGACATATTCTACTGAATTGACAGTGGATTTCCATTTTTTTTCATTAGTAAAGACTCACAAGAAAACTAATGTGTCATGGACACAAGAACATATTTAATAATGTCAGTCCCAAGATGATCATCCTTAGCTCAACAAAGAGCCATCCCTTCAGCTCAATTATTTTTGGGGCAACAACCGACTTAATGAATCATCTCAACCCAATAAATACACAATTAATAAGGATGATGGAAAACATATTATACTTTCAGTACCCTAGAAATCTTAAAATAAGCACACTCAATAGCATTCTAATCCAAGGGGTAATCACATTATCTGTAAGGTTAGATCTTCTTTAGACTTGTGATATCACACTATTTTGTGAAGCAAAAATCACTGGCTTTTTTAGAACTTTTTTACTCTGGTCAAAACTATTTTTAGATTAAAAAAAAATACTAATAGATAAGACTGCAGGTTGGGTGTCTGCTTAAATCCATAAAAAAGACAATGAAAAAAATTCCATTGATGTCCATGACCTTGGGGTTAGCCCTTTGTATTCTAGGTGGTAGTCATAGGCTTTCAGTGAAGAGTGAGAATATGGTGATCTTCAGCTGCTCTCCTACTGCCTCCTCCCCAGCCACCAATATATCTTATATCTATATCTATACTTATCTATACTTATCTAGATTGGATTGCAGCCAACTAGCCCTCATCCAAACCCGAAGCCTATCTAGACTGTTATTCAATCAACTGCATCAGCAAGGTCAGATATAATAAAGCTTCATATGCACCTATTTGATGCATGGATTCATGGTGAATGCTGAGAGCAGTTGTGATACCATCCATCCCTTTTGAGATGAACTAACCCCTTATAAAACTATCTAGAAATGCTCTTTATCTGTTAGAAGTCTAAATCTGACAGATTCTGACAGCCTGTCAGCCTCTTGTGTACAACTCGGTTGGAGCCTGCTTCACTTCTGTATTTTGTCATCAGTTCATTCGGTATTTCTGAAATGTTAACATCGACTTCTAGCTGACTGACTTGAGGAGGCAATAACCAAGCTAAACTAATTAAAGGTGATAGTATAGATCACCTGTTATTATACAATACATTATAGCAAAGTTTGAAAGGTTTTTATTGTGTAGTTTTTCCTTCAGATAGTCCAGATTGTCAGAAATATCTCATTATATCAGTAGTACAAAATATTGAATATTGTTGTTAGACAATAATACTAGCATGAATGAGATCATTAGAATGGAGGTTTTAACACATAATCATTATGTTATCATCCGGGAAGACCTGTTTTACTTTTAAATTGTTTGAGCAAAATCAGAATACTTGTATTCTTGATGAATAAAGAGATATGAATGTAAGGTTTCAAAAAAACCCAAACAAAAAACCCCGTTATTTTCAGCTAGGAAATAATATTTCACACTTTTGTGCCTTCTCTGAGCTTTGATAATACAACATTTTGTGCTCCTTTTTTTTTTTTTTTTTTTTTTTTTTTTTTAATAATCCAGTGCTTATAATCAATCACGAAACTCATGCAAAACAAGTGTCAAATTCAGTCCTGTAAAAAGCATGGTATTTTTGCATATGTTTAAAGAGCAGGTGACTTATGGGTCTGTGAAACATGGGGATCTCCAGGGTTGGGCAATACCTATTCAAAGGGCTTGGGATTGCAGATTTAAACATAAGTGGCTACAACCCACCTAAGTTCCAAAGAGATACCCGAGACTGTTTTTGCGTCTGGAGTTCTCTCTTTATTCATGAAGATCTTAAGTAGGACTACTTACTTTCTACAACCCACTTCCACAAATGCTTAAAATATGACTGAAGAAAGAGTAAAATGTGGAATTAGTCTTGACAGTGCTGCAGACCTGTAACATTACAGAATACAGTTATCTAGTCATGTCCACTTGTTGGGAGATAATTATGTCTTGTGTACTCTTTTACTTCTGTAGAAATGTCTTTCATTTTTCCCTCTTGTCCTCTGTCATTTGCTGCACTGATTTAGCGATGCAAAGGGGATTCAAACCACCTGGGCATTTATTAATGCTGGGTAAATAGAAGTTTGAGCTGGTTTTTTAATGTACTTTCCAACCTTGTTTGTTGTCATTATGCTAGCTTTCTGGCGAAAATGTTTTTATTGGCAAGAAGATCTGCAGGAAGCTCAAGCTCTGTAAATAACAATGGGAACAAGTTTTCCTGAGAGAATTAATTCTGGGAATTCTGCCCTGCCCATACTGAAAACTTAATGGACATATCTGCATAGTACATTTTGATGAACAATTGTGACTTTTTTCAAGTGGAACATGGTGTTGTGACGGTCACAGTTCTCTGAAGAATGACTTGTGTGTCCAAGTTCTAGTCTGTCTCTTCCATATATATCTACTAAAAGATATTACCCCTCACTGTAAACCTTACCCTGCAGACAGAATGTAATTTGAGTTCTGACCTTGAGAAATGAGAAATACTTGATATTTCCCTGTTACCACAATTCACATGAAAAGAAGGTCTTAGGATTAGCTATCAAAATACATAGTAAGAATAATAATTATGACCAACAGCATTCATACAGATGGGTAAATTGCCCAGAACAAGTAAGCTTGAAAAGATAGATACTGACAATCAATCAATCAATCAATCAATCAATAATCCACGGCATCAAGTATCTGAGAAAGTTTAAAAGGATTTTATCTCTATGGCACAAGCAATATAGCATAATTCTACCTTGAAATGGAATCCCAACAGTCTATGAAGACTAGGCTATGGGAATGTTTAAGTGACCCATAAACTTATCTATAAAAAAATTAGCTGCCAGCAGCAACACAGGAGTTACAAAATCACTTTAATGTGATTTGATGGTCCATTATGGCAAATACAACAAAACAATTTCCTATCAAACTACTGAGTTTTAGATTAGGTGGACCTTGTTATTCCCATACTTCACCTCAGAATACCACACAGCACCATGTCACTGAACACCAGTTTGGTAAGAAAGAGTGACCTGAAACTTGTAGTCAACAATACCCTCATTTTCCAGGAAAAAAAAAAATATCATCCAGGAAAATTTTCCCTTGAAAAAATCAATATAATTTGCAGCCAACATCAACTATAATAATCAGTTATTAATATATATTGGAAAACAATTTAAAGAAGTGAAATTTATCTGGCATTTTGAGCTTATGCATTAAACCATATTTAACAGAGAAAAAGGGACATGCACTGAAGATACTTGGGTGAAACATGTAAAGATGTTCCATGTATTTAAGCAAACTTCTGGCTGCTTCTGAGCAGTTAACTATTATCCCAAATGTTGGGAGAGAATGACATTATAATGAAGGGGAGTGAAATTACCCAATACATATATTTAAGTCTGAAGTAAAGTGATCAAAAGGGAGCATTTCCAGGGTACAACTCAACTTTTCACTCTTTCCTAGTAAGTGGTATTTAAAATGCCTCTGCACCTATAAGAGTAGATGAGACGAATCTTCTAACTGTTCTGACTATCTTCCTTCCCTTCCTAGGATTTCTTCCAAGTTATACAGGTCAAAAGAAGAACAGAAATGGAAAACTGAAAATCTTGCTTACAAGCAAATTACTAGTCTAAGAGATACAATGTTCTGCAAGGTCCAAAAAGCCTAAAATCCTCAGGATTTGAGGCTGGCTTTGGTTTACTTTTTAATAAAGATGAAGCAAATTCTGAAGAGAAAGAGGGGTAGCATGACTTACAATCCATTTATTTTAAGGCTGTATAGAAACTCTCTGTAGGAACATTTATTTTCTTTTTTCTTTTTTTTTTCCTTCCTCCTTCTATTCCTCCTTCTATAAATTCTGCACAGCAGTAGGAGATTTTTGTTGTGACAGCTTATCTAGTCTCAGCAAATGTAGCCTAATTTACTAATTCTTTTACATAGTTTCAGCATAACGTACTAACATCTGCCTGTAAATTTACAGGTGAAAACAATTGGGAGAAAAGGAAGAAAGGAATTCAGAGGAAAAAGGAGGAAGTTGCTGTAATAAAATCCAGAGATTGGTCTAAACCTGAGTGAATTTGGAGATTGCCCACTATACAGAGGAATTATGATATGATTTTGACTCCAGTTTCATATTTTGCATGGGAATCCATTCTGTAGTAATGTGTGGTAATAGAAATGTCAGCTATCAGAGATAAATATACAGAAAAGAAAGAACCTCAGATATCTAGACCCACAGTTCCTGAGAGTTAACCTTTTATGAAAACATATCATTAACTTGTTTGGTCCAAGACCATTAATCATGCTGAATTATTTTTGGTAAAGCTTGACATCTGCATACATGTAATCCTCAAGATGATCTTTACGAACAGCCATTTATTCAAGAGGCAACACAACATAACGTAAATATTTGGCTTCCACGTTGCTTTTACATTCAAGTGTTATCATTAAATACAAAATTAACCACTATCATTTGAGAGGGTAGTTTAACAACAGTGTTACTCATTTCTCATAAAGCAGCTATTTTCCAACTCAAATAATTTACTAAGGAAATAATATAAAAGTCATGCTAGATGTTTGTACTGAAATAATAATAATCTATTAGATTTTCAGAAAAGAGCTGATTTCTTCTGTAGTAGCATTCATTAATGCTGCATTTCCCAAGGTCTTGAGAGCCAAGGGTTCTCATTCAAGAGAATGGAAACCACTGCACCTTCTGGGACCCTGTTTTATGTAATTAGATGCCTACCCAAATGGACTGGTCATTCAAAGAGCTCCATAATATGATTCTTTTTCAATACTATTGCTCATGCAACTGTGCAATCATGGTTTCATTTAAATTGCCACTACAGGCCTCTGAGTTTTCATGTGAAAAACTCTGCAAATGCAGGAAGACATAAAGAATTGGTTATCCTTAGGATAACTAAATTCTTATTTGAAAGTACAACAGCTGAAGATTAATCTTGAGAATTTGGGAAGCAATGGAATGTTGCTATATGTGCCCAAGAATGTTTCGCTGTCTTTCCAAAGTTTAGGGACAGCATTCATGAATATTACGATATTTGCTTTACCTCTCTTCTATTGTGTTTTTGTGTATGTTTTACAGAGGTATTTAGCACTCCTTTTAATTGAAAAAAAAAAAGAAAAATAAAAGATTGCTTACCTGATATATTCTTAAGACTGTTTAGTCCAATGTCAATGCCCAAACCAAACCCAAAATGTCCAAGTTTCAACATAAGTCTTTTCTCCAGCAACTGGGGAAGAACACTGAAGAAACTAGGGGTCTTGTGAATTAGAGATCAAGATCTCTTAATCACAGATCACTTATTCCTTCATTTTATGAAACACCTCTTTCATATCAGAAAAGTACTAGCTGAACATTGTTTCCACTCTAGATGTGTCATCCTGTAACTTTGCTCTGAAGGTCTAGGTTGTGTGTCATGAATCTTACTTTTCTTGTTGGGAACGCAGAGTAGGGAAGTAAGGAAACTGCAACCACCTCCAAAATCTAATATTGCTATACCCTAACATTCAAAGGATTAGCAGTCCTTTGGAATAGCATTAGGAGTCAGGACTAAGAATACCATCTTCACATCACCATAGGAGTCAGGACTAAGAATACCATCTTCAGAACCTGCATCACCACAATGCTTACTTATTCGGAAACCCTACTTGCCTCTGCTTGCAAACCCTGCACTTGGGATATATATTCAAACAAGGAGTGAAGAGGTAGTGGTGTAATGGCTTTTCCTATTAAGTCAATTTTAGGTTTTATGTTTGGGTTTGCTTGGGATTTTTTTAACAAATTGGAAGAACAGAAAAGTAGTCTTAGCTTTCGTGCGTTCTAAAGGAAACCTTTAAATGTAAAACCTCGCTATATGGAAATAATTTTGGTGGGTTTAAAACTTTAAGGTTGTCCTGGTTTCGGCACAAATAACACGTAGTGTTATTGTTTCAGATATCATTATATTTACATAGTACTATCACATTTTTAGACAGGTCTGGATTCTAAGAGTTAGCAAAATGTGGTAAAGTCAGTTTTCCTCCGGCATGCTTCTCCATTAATTCATACCGTGTTTGACTATTGTCTTCTGAGCACTTAGCTATGTAATAATGCTGAACCAGAATTCTCCTTTTTTATGAACTCCCTAACATGCTATCCACTGACAGGTCAAATTATAGATCTAGAGGGAAAAAGGCAGCCGTTGAGCCCTCCTCCCACATTCCCAGGTGAGACTCCCTGCCGGCCAAGAAGAGCTTAGTGTTGGAGTGGAGGGTTATGTCAAGATCTAATTCACCTTTGTTACCTCTGATGTGTTTGGTGTTTTCAAATACTGATCTGTGTTCACTGATAACTAACAAGAGATAATAAATCTGATTAATTCTTTGCACATAGGTCATTGAATAGTCAGTGAAGATAAATAATTTTACTCATGAATCCTACTATTGAAGTAGGGCAGCAGAGCTGGGGTTGGCTGGGACAGCCTTCAAACCATCAATATTCCCAAGGATGGCATTGCTTTCCCATTATCAATCTCCCTTGGCAACTGACATCTAATGAATACTTTGATATATTCCCTGAAAAGAGTTATTAGAATCCAAATTACAGAAAGATAAAATGCCTTGACACGTATCTATTTCTATGAGGTTTTTAGACCCAAGTCCCCAGCGAAGCAAAGAGAACATGTTCTCCTTTCTAACACTGTCAACCTTCACTATCACAAGCACCCAAAATTAATAATTATTTAGCTACTGAACAATTATGACAGATGATTAATTGATCACAAGGAGCTAGTTCTCGTGGTGCTATTAATCAGCATGTCATCAAGCAGAAAGGGAAGGTAAGCAATCTATATCTGTTACAAACCATGTAAGGGACACATTACTCAGTCACCATGAAAAGGTCATTGTGCAGCTGAAAGCAGGATGAGCAGACTTAGCCAGATTGATGAGAGAGTGTTACTTTGTGTATTTATTATCCGGGAAAAAAACCACATTCTGTCTGTACAAACACTGTAAATAACTGGTTTACCGAAACAAAATGCTAAGAAAAGAGCAGGTTGCTGAGCTGTCAACAATGCTTTAGTCTCCTGTTGTTCAAAAATTAACAAATGTGCTATGGGGTAAAGGAAGATGCTTTCCCCTCCCACATCTCTCTGATTTCTTGCTAGAAGAATATTTTGCAGCTGTGGTCTCCGGACATGACAGGCCTCTATCACTGCCTGTCCTGATGATTACCATGCAACTCGTTAAACACTGCTCGTTACTGGCTGCTGGAGGGGGATGTCTGTTTGGTAAAGGAGTGCAGGAAGAGGAGTAGACTGAGAAGGAAAGAGTAAAGGCAATTATGTATGCTCCATGGAGTGCTGGAGTCGTATGCCAATGGGAGAAAACACGGATGGCATTGGCTGTAGGACAGCTAGGACAGCTTCCTTTCCTCACTCTTTCGAGCTTCTGCTTACGTACGTTTGCGCACAGCAACTTTGAGTTTTGCTTACAAAGCTAACCACAGGCAGATGTGATCTCTTTCTACCTGTGTTTCAAGATAACCAGAAGCTATTGTGTTCTTGCATGGCAATTAACAATAACCTTGAACCAGGAGCTTATAAATATAAAGAACCTTTAAGAAACGTTAAAGCAGGGATGAAGAAGGCTTATATGTCTCCCAGGCACTGACAGCTGCAATACCTTTTACCCAGTGGGATGTCCAAGGACAGGCACAGCATATATCATGTTCTAGTGTGTGTTTCCTGGTCCAGTGTGCTGTGTAGCCAGGCTTGGTGATGGTATGAGCACTGTCTATGCTTTATGCCAGAGGGAAATAATGTTCAGAAAGCTTTTCCCTGGGGTGTATGTGTTAAATTTCTGGTGGATATGGATACCACCGTCTCCAAGGTGAAAACTGTCTTTGTTTTCAGGCTTCTCTCACCAGGGGCCAGTGGTTTAAGACAGGGGAATCCATAATTAGTTATGTTTTAACCCATGCTTACCCAAGGGCCGGGTTTTCGCTGCAGATGGATCCAGTTCAGCTATGTAGATGTTGTACAGATATCTTAGTAGAGAGCTGTGTTTAGGCTAATTTATCTTGCTTAGAGAGAAAGTTTATTAGCTCAAACACAGCATCACACTGTTGCAGGTGTGGTTTCTAGATCTGGCTGCCGCCCAGCTGGCTTGGGACAATGGCAAAAAGAGCCTGAGTCTGTCTGCAATGAATTTACAAAGCTCCCTTAACTACTCCATAAAGATTTTTCTTAATTTCTTTTAATGCCTCAATGTGGCATTGTGAAGAAGTATGTGCAATACATAGTTGTTTTGGATTGTAGAAAAGCCTAGGTAAAGGTTTCCAGGTGTGACATTCTCTACTGGTTACATGGCTTTTTTTCTGGATTTCTGGAGACAATGTGGAATGAGGAAAAAGAGGCAACAGGAAAATACAGACCCAGTTTTTGTGCATTGATCAGACAGCTCAGCCCAGCAATTCATTCAAAGATATTATATATTCTTCCCTCTCCACCCTTCACCTATTTTAGGCATTACATTATAAAAAAGAAAAAAGCATTATCTTTATTCTACTTATTACCTCATCTTGAACTTCAGATCAGTAGACCATGATACTGGTAGATATCTATTTACTTAATTCATTTATTTACTGATTCAAAAATATTTCAGTTGGTTTAATAAACAGAACTTTAGATTCTTTCCTGATGGAAAATGCCAATTTCACAGGCATTTTTTCCACAGAAACGGCTACTGTATAGAAGCTGCATTTTTCACTGATGGAAAATTTCCAAGCAGCTTTGTTATTTGCTTATTTATTTCTATCAGACAATTTGTTTACTGAGCATTTTACAAATATTTAGATAGAAATTTATAAACACATTACTGTAAGAATTTTAATCATTCTTTCACTATGAAACATTTTTACTTATCTGCAACTCTCCAGTCAAATAACTCTTACATAAAGAGTCATACTCTTGTTCTTAGCCATCGTTCTTTATCCTGACTTTCTCTTGTGCCTGGAGTCACAAAGAGGCGTCATGCAGTTTGCAGAAATTTCAGATTGAGAAAATGCAGCCACTTGCCTCATGGAGTTCACACATCTGCCTCCAGCCAGGAGTATGTAAGTAAGTTAGTGAGACCTTGGTATAAAAATACTAATGAAAATTGTGAAAGTACAAGATGCAATCAAAATTGCAAAATACAGGAGAGGATAGGAGAAAAATCCCTTGAACTCTCAAGGAGAAACTAGTGATGAAGAATGTAAAGTCAGGAGATGATCAGAACCATGTAAGCTCTGGCATGGTTACAAAATGACAGGAGATGCATTGTAATCCACAGGACCAAAAAAGCAGTTAGCAGAAAGGAAGGATAAGCACCGAGTTCATGGCCTGAGTTTTGGCAAGCAGGGGGTTTCGCCAGTGTTTGTCATACAAGTTTGTGTGTGATTCCTGATAAAGCAGGAGAAGAATTCATCTGCACATGTGGACAAATTTGAAGGTGCAAATGAATTTGCACATACGTATGAGTCCAGCACTGAGCTCACCTAAAAGTTGAGCAAATTGTTTTTTTCAATATTCCAATTGAAGCATGTTTTCATGGTATGCCTTAAGCTAATGCAGTACAGTGTCATCTGAAAAGACCGCGATATAAATCACGCCACAGAGTGAGCTCACCGTGATGGCAGTTTTACAAACTGTATTTTTTATTTCTCAGATACAAGGTGTATATAGATGCCTCTGATGGGAAATAAATATGGCACTGCTTTCTCTAGTTAGATATTTTTAAACTATTAGGATGAATATATTTTCTCGTTCAGTGATCATATTATCAGAGAACCATATGAACATTGCATCTGCTTTATGCTGCTGTAATGAAATGTACAGGACCTAATTCACCACTTGGTTACTCCAGTCTAATACCACTGTAACTCCACTGATATCTCTGTAATGAAATCAGGAGAGCAGAGGAGAACAGACTTGTTATATTTGCTTAGGAGGAAAAAAAATGGCGTATTTTTGAGCTCTTTAACTCAAACTTCTGTAAGTTTTCCCAATCCTTTTCATTTCATAGACATAAACTTTCCAGGTAAATAAAACAGATCCAGAGTGAAACATGGTAAACACATATTTATTGTTTATTATAGGGTAGCTTGAAGTCACTTCAGTAATTAATGATACCACATTAGCAACATGTAAAGGAACTGAGATACTTTTGCCAAGTACACTGCTAGGATTTGGGAGCTAAGATATGGCTTCCAAGTCCATATGCTTCTCTGAAATAGGTATGGGGAAAGCCATGCTGATAAGTTTAAATTTGTATGTTATTGAATAACAGGCATTTTTTGGTGCAATTGCAATTCAAAATTTGCAATAAAATGTTAGTATCTGTGGACAAAAATATCTGAATTTGGTTCTTTTCAAAATAAGCCTTTAATAGGAAAACAACTTGATAGCTATGTAAATGTTTGGAAAACAGGAGTCCCGTTTGCTGTTTATGTTCTAAAGGGCAATAGGGCTTGTGTCCTTCCTTTCTTGCTAGGGGCAAGCTTATATGAAAACACAAAAATCACAGCTTATATTCCGTCCAATATCATAATCTTTTAAAAAATCACCAACTGAGATGTCAGAAACCCAGGGTGATGTAGCTTCAGGTAGAGCATAAACAGCAGGAGCAAATGAACTTTTAAAAAGCCAAGATGCTGTTTTCCTGCAGCTCAATTTGCCCCTTTCTGAGCCAGAGCATTACTTCTCCAAAATTGTGTTGTTTTGTTTTTCTTTTTTTTTTTCATAAGCACCTGAGGGAGGTATTTAAATTTAATCACATTCAGGTTTAGCAGTCATCATGGTGATAGTAAAACAGGTGTGGATTGGGGGGAAGGCAGGATTTGCTGATTTGTGAGATTCTATCACTCAGCATCTGTTAGCCAAATTGCCAGCTAATCATCTGTGAAAAAAAAAGTCTTGTTTTGACAAGGAAAACATTTCACCACCTGTGGAAATTGCATTCTGAAATCCATAGCCTGGAGCCCAAATCTCTGCAGGAACTGAAAGGAGAAATCACCATCTGTATTTCCAGTCCCTTCTGTTCAAAACTCAGGTGATTGAGTGGATACCCTCATTGAAAAATTCCCTGGGTTTTATTTGTTAACCTTGTTTTCTGCCCTGAAGGTGGCATTTGGCAGCACCCATGAAGGAAAATGTCTGCTCCATAAGGGAAAGCGTAGGAAACTTTACCTGTTGTTTTGGTCAAATTGAGACACTCTGCTCTGTCCATCGTCCAGCCTGGCCAGGCACAAGGCCATTCTGGTCCAGCAGCCAGGCTGCAGCGATGCTAATGAGCCCTGCTGAGAGAGCAAGGTCATTAAGCGTGTTTGAAAGGTCTCTGGGTTGGAACTTGTTCATACATCTCTGGCAAGGAGCACGGGTGAACCTGGGAAGCAGCTGTCTGCACCTCGCTGTAGGAACATGTCCAGAGACCTGAATAGTTTAACAGGCCACTGTAAAGGTTTAGACATTTTTATGGGAAAGTGAAATAAGGACTTAAAAACAAGGGAAAAAAAAACCAACCAAAAAACAAAACAAGAAAGTCTGAAAGATAACATACGCTTTTCCTAATGGGAGAGGTTTCATCATTTCATACCGCACTAGCATCTTCCCCTGAAGCATCTACTATTATCCACTGCCAAAGTGAGAATACTTCACTAGATGGTCTAGAAATTGCTGTGTCCCCTTCTCTGTTGGTTGTAAGCTCTTTCATCTTCACAGGTACCAGTGTGTGTGAAGAGCAAGATAAATAGAAAGGGAATTTCACATCTTATTAAGAGAGAGTAAGAGCAAATCCTTCCTCAGCAGTCTGTTGTGCTGTGTGCTTTTCTTCCTCTCTGCCTGTGTTGACACTGAGCAAGTGGTCCAGGTCGCTGGTCACCGTAGTGTTTGTACTGAATGAGACGTACAAGCAGCCTTGTAGATCCTCACAAGCACAAAGGAAAGCAGAAGAGCAGATTCAAGAGTGTTATTGCGATGAAGTGCACAGTCCCTGCACTTCAAGCAAGTAAAAGTCCAAAAACACAAAATACGGGAAAAAGGGCTCTCTGTGAAAGGTGTTCTGCCCCCAAAGTTGGGTAGATGCTCATCAAACTGCCCATGTGTTAAGAACGATATGTAAATTCCTTAGCTGGTCTCCTGGGAGCCATCTGCTCCACCCCTACCTTGGTAGATTGGAACAGAAGTCAGTTCAGTATAAGCATATTCTTTCTGAAAACAGCTATTTCTTTCAAGAATTAGGGGTCAGGCAAGGTAGTATTGTAGGTTTGGGGGCATTTCCTCCCTGGTCTGACAAATAAAAGCTTGTCTGTTACCGAAAACATGAATAGTACAACCGGGTAAAAAAGTCCTTGCTCAAAATGACAGGCTGTCTGCAGTCCTCAGAGCACGTTTTGCAGCCAGAGACCACTGTGCGGGACTCTGCAGTCTCAAGCTCGGTAGGTTACTTAGGAGCAGCAAGCTGCTCTTACGTCTCACACCTCCAGCCCTCACTTAAAACGGGTAGGGCTGCAGACAAGAGCAGTGTGGAACGTGCACATCCATGAATTTCCAGACGCAATCTTTCATGTATTCAACAGCCGCAGATGGGAATCACACGCGGAAAAGATTGCTGCTCAGAGCAGGTCACCTGGGCTGGTTTTCATGCTGCACACCCCAGATGAGCCTTTGAAGTTTTGGTCCCTTTTTTGGGTTGCTCTCAAAGTCAACTGAGTTCTCTTAAATAGCAGATTTTTGTGTTCCTGTTTATAACGAAAGACATTTGAAAATACTGAAGAAAGAAAATGGGCCTAATTCATTAATGTAGAGCAGCTTTGCAGCAGGTGATGTAAGTACCGAGACTGACTTAATTTAGTGGCCATGAGGAGCAGATTATTATGGATTTAGCAAAGGATATTCCCGACAAGCATGAATGCAGTGTATACAAATAAATTTATTTGATTGTTTCAACTATTTCTCACTTTCTGGTTAATTACTTAATTTACACTGTAAGCAGCCTTCCCCGAGAAAGCCTCTACTGGGGACAAAATTAAACTTCTTTATTTAGTTGGTAAAATTTCAACAAGGAAAGTTGAGTATCAAAAAGACAATGTTGTCTGTAATTAATCTGAGATTCTTTACAAACTCATTCTCCACTTCTTCCTTAAATGGGTAAAGGATTAAAAAAAGGTGAGATTTTTTTTATTTATTGTTATTAATTTTTATTTAAAATATTTATTTATTATTCACAAAATATGCATCATTTGGTTACTATATATTTCAGATGCCTAGATTTTTATAGCATGCAATCAATTTAATTCCTGAATTTCCATTTTCTTCAGATCTACATTTCTGTTTAGCATGCTTCATGGGTAAACTGACGGATTTCACTCCAGAGGCAGATATATTTCAGTGGTGGAGAACTTCAGAAAGGACAGATAGTCCTGTGGCTAACATACTCATCTGTGACTAAAGAAATCTTTTGATTGATCTAAGTCCCTTTACTTCTCCGTCTCAAATATCTCATTTTTAGTATAGGAATAAAAAAAGTTTTCCGGACTCACCAGGAATTTTTTTCAGGGAGTTGCTGGATGAAAGTGTACATAAATATTGTAGTTATAGGCATTCATGGAGATAAAACACCCTGTTTCAAAATGTGTAGCCAGTGGTAAAACTGTATTGCAACAAGTATGTTTTAGCACCATCTAGCTGTCTTGTTAGGTAAGTCACTAGCTGTATAACACTCATGAAATCTGATTCTATACTAGAAAAAAAAAAACCAAAAAGCAATTCTGTATATTTTTTTTCCAAATTAGTTGCAGAAGTCGATATTGAAATATCTGTAAATATGTATACATTTTCAAATGACCAATGTTAAAATTTATTAGTCCTCAAATTGGTGTCTGTGTCTTGGTTGAAGATGAAAGATGGCAGAGTGTTTACAGTTTGCCGCTCATAGTTGTAAGGATTTAGTAGATATGAGTGAAATAAAATAGTTTTCACCGTAAAGCACTGCCGCAGCTCAAGCCACAACAGTATGTCAAGCATAGTCAGTATGTGCTTTTAGAGCCTGGTCTCTCATCTGTACAAGCTCTTTGAATTCACTCACTACTATCCTTTGGTATGACTTTATTCTGACTGAAACCCCCCTGAGAGGACATGGTGGGGAGGAAGAGGGAAGCGTTATCACTGTGTTACAGCAAGTGTGCATGGGGACTGGTTTTCCTAGTAAGTCCCTGCCTGTAAGTGTAACCTCTATAAACTATGGAGTTTGAAAAAGTTTATCAATAAGCAGATCATAGAATCATAGAATCATTGAGGTTGGAAAAGACCTCTAAGATCATCGAGTCCAACCGTTGACCCAACACCACCATGC
>NW_008796046.1:4635266-4635524 GCF_000699145.1 Aptenodytes forsteri | reverse complement strand
CTTGGTGTCATCTGCAAACTTACTGAGGGTGCACTCGATCCCCTCATCCAGATCATTGATAAAGATATTGAACAAGACCGGCCCCAAAACTGAGCCCTGGGGAACACCGCTCGTGACCGGCCGCCAACTGGATTGAACTCCATTCACCACAACTCTCTGGGCCCGGCCGTCCAGCCAGTTTTTGACCCAGCGAGAGGTCAGTCTGTCTAAGCTGTGAGCCACCAGCTTCTCTAGGAGAATGCTGTGGGAGACGGTGTC
>NW_008796046.1:4616300-4635227 GCF_000699145.1 Aptenodytes forsteri | reverse complement strand
ACCAGCACCCCCAGGTCCTTTTCCGACAGGCAGCTTTCCAGCCACTCTTCCCCAAGCCTGTAGCGCTGCATGGGGTTGTTGTGGCCCAAGTGCAGGACCCGGCACTTGGCCTTGTTGAACCTCATACAGTTGGCCTGGGCCCATCGATCCAGCCTGTCCAGGTCCCTCTGCAGAGCCTTCCTACCCTCAAGCAGATCAACACTCCCGCCCAACTTGGTGTTGTCTGCAAACTGACTGAGGGTGCACTCAATCCCCTCATCCAGATCATCGATAAAGATATTGAACAAGACCGGCCCCAAAACTGAGCCCTGGGGAACACCTCTCATGACTGTCCGCCAACTGGATTGAACTCCATTCACCACAACTCTCTGGGCCCGGCCGTCCAGCCAGTTTTTGACCCAGCGCAGAGGTCAGTGCCTGTGAGCTTAGTCTATCTGTCAAGATCAAAGAGCACTTTCAGAAAAATCATCAGATAAACAGCAATTCTCAACACTAAAGACAATGGCACCAGGCAGCTGGGTCAGAGACGGGCCCTCTTCAGGAGTATAAAAGTCATCCATCTCTCCTTATTGCTGGCACTGGGATGGCTAGTAGGCTGCCTATGATGTTCTCTGTGTGCAGTGCAGGGTTTTTGAGGAAAGAGGGAACTTAAGGTGAAAATACACCAAGCTGATTAGTTTCCAATGATGTGACTTAATGTAAATCATGTATAAAAAATAGTAGAGCTAAGAAGAGTCAGCAGGTGAATACAGATGTCTGACACAAATATTGCCTGCTGTGCATCTTCTTCTGTGAAGTTTCTATGCTGATTTGGGAGTTGTGATGTTAATTGATCTGGGTCCTGATCAAACACCCACTGTGTACAGCTAGAGTTTCCAGAGACTCAGATGGTCTGGGACTTCTTCTATCATTTATTCACTTGTTTTGTAAGCATTTATTTTAATTTAATAATTGAAATTGCATGGTTAGTACTGGGACCTAGCTACAAAACAGCTTTGAGGAATCTCTTCAGGCATCTGAAACATAACATTGAATTTGTGAACAGTTGAAAAATGAGTCACTCAGTTCAAACTCAAAATATTTGAACATTTGTTAACACTGGTTAAATATGCAATTTTTTTTTCTTTTACTTTTTTTTTTTAATAATGGTTCTATGAAAGAGCAGTTATAAACTAGTCCTTATTTATACACTCTTAGCAGTATGTGGGGGCAAAACAACAATAAATGAGATGCAATGGAGCCTTCAGTACTGAAGGAGAACTTTAATCGAAGCTGGCTTCCTGGCTATTGCTCAGCACAGAAGCAGTTTATACTGCTCTGAGATCCATCTGTGCAGGTGAATCATCAGGCAAAACCCACCAAGAATATGTAAGTGAAAGAATAGCCATCGTCTTCCTTCATGAGTAAAAACAGGAAACTCTCAACCATAACAATAAAATGATCTTGGATCAGAGCCCAGTGGTCTTTCTTCCTACTGGTATTTCTATATGTTCCTGTATTTTCTTTCAAAAGAAATGTTTCTGTTTCTATTTCTTTGGTAGGATTCTTTCATTTATTTGTATATATTTTGTTAAAGAAAATTAACTCTACCCCAGCCAAAACCAGCAGACCCTTTCTTCTCATTCCTCATGTAATCCACCCAATGGCTGTAGCTATTTTGAGTCTCCATTCATGGAGAAGGTGAGCAAGGACAATTCCTATTGTGTAGTTGTTGCTTTTTACGTGCAACAAGTCTTTTTTTTTTCAGTTCTGGTATTTTATCCTGGGTGGAAATGATGTTGGGATTCTTGTCTTGTGCATTAGTTGCACTGTATCTGATATTTGTCATCTTCCACTTCATTTTCACAATTTTTTACGCATATGGTGTCTTCCAACTATCAGTGAGAAAGTGCAATGAAATAGGGAATGAATCCCTATTACACCAGCAGGGACACCTGAGTTCAGAGTGCACTCATTTTTAGGGTTGGCTTAGTCCACTCAGCCCAGTTCTGTTTTAGGAAGAAGTAGACTATGCAGGATTAATTTTATTTGGGGAAATAAGTTATGCTGAGGTGTCCCTATTAATGTACTGTTAGGCAAAAGAGGTGTATTTTTAGCATACTGCTGAGAGCTAAAACAAATTTAAACAGGCTTTGCTTGCCATATGCTTTGCTTTAGCTCTTTTAAGCCAACAGGATAAAGAAAATTTTTGTTAAGAATGGAAACGAGGCAGGTTATGCAACTTAGAGGACAGCTGCTCTTTCCTCCCTCTTACCTATTCACCTAAACTTAACCTAAGAGAAATTTCTCACTGATCATTGTTGGTGTTGCCATCATTAGATGACCACTGCATAGTACATTTCTGATCTCAGTTTTGGACCTTTGAAGTCCACATCTGCCTAACTCAATTCTGAGAGCCAAGAGCTTTCTCTGAGTATGAAAACACCACTAGCTCCACAAACTGAGAAATCTCATACGGCATGCAGTCGTTCTGCACTCACTCTGCAATTAGCAGAGAGAATAGGTGGGCTGAATCCCTTCTTTGACTGTGACTGATTCTCTAGGCTGACTGTAGCTTGGTCAAGGTTGCCTTAGGTACTTCAGACAGTTCTTTGAATTTAGCTGGGATTTGGCTATTAGATTCCAAATCCAAACACCATGTATGGGGATAAAAACATTTCTGTTACTCCACAGTTGTTCTGAAGGTAAAAATGTTAATAATTCTAACTGTGCCTTGGGCATCTTCTAAAGTGGTACAATTCTGTTTTGTCCTTAAATACAAACTTCACATCAGTGGAATGATATTGCCCAGAGAAACTGTGGGCTAAAGTTATTTCATGGGAGAATAGGCAAGAGCTGAGCTCTGTATAGGTTACAAAACTGATGGAAATTTCCCAGTTGTCCTTTAGACAAAATAATTTCCACTCTTCATGGAATTTAATTGCCTTATGGTGATTTCATTTATACCAGCTCCAACTCCAATGACTTCAGTGTACCTGTTCCTCCCAGGAACCTGCATGTCTGAAAGAATACCCAACCTCATGGAGTCCTTCTCATTTCTTGAAGAGCTGAGATACTTAAATATGAAAGCTGTTGAGGGTCTTAGGAGAAAAATACATAATAAATGGGTCACCTAAAAACTGATTCCATCAGTTACATGTTACAGGTGTGTAATAGAGAGATCCAATACTTTTCTTGCTGTATATATGCAATGTATTTTAATAATTTCCTCCGTGTGGATGCTGTTATTGAGAAGAGGTTCTTTGCTGTCAGGATAACTATAGGATTATAGATATTCAAAATGCATGTAATGTCAAATTCTTCAGCCACTAAAATGTTATGCCTGAGGCATTACAAGGCTCATTCATTTCAAATTTGGTGATTCACATTGTTGCACTGCAGTTAACAGAATTTCCCCACATCGCGTTGGAATTTTCTGTTACAGCAGCAGGTTTCTGAGAACAGAACTTACATTGTAAATTATCCTGATTTACTGAAGGTTACTGCGTGATGAAAGAGGGCAGTGTGCTTAAAAGAGCACCTGTTAAGCAGATCAGAGAGCTACAGGGGATATCTTTTCTGGGCACTGAACCAAGGAATGACCAATATTTGTATAGGAGAATGCTATTTATAGAATGGAAATATTCTCCCAACACTTTAAGAAAGCCAGATAAATCCCATATCTAAATGTGAGACAGCACTCTTCTTTTGGGAATGGGGGAAAGGGCAAGCCTGTAAGTGACAGATTGTCAAACCTGTATTAAGTTTGAAGTTCATGGCTTTTATAGGTTGAAGAGATTAATCTTTTAAAATAACATTCATATATATCATTCTCATGTAGTTAATCTGGTGCACAGGAAAGCATTAAAGTAAACATACATCTGGTTAACAGCAGAGAAAATATTTCGTATGAGAGATCTCAAATGACCCAAACCCCATTATTTGAGCCTGTATATATGATTGTTCATTCATGTGGCAGCAATAGTTTAATTCAGTATTATCTATTTTATTAGTTTTCATTTGTTCTGCATTCTGAGTTGTAGGGTTTTTACATTGTTCAAGAATACTGCTTGCCAAGACACCACCTTAGTAAAATTGGTGCTTTGTGGGCCAATTTCTTGGTGAAGATCAAACAAAGTGTCAAAGCGTTTATCTCCAATTTTGGGATGAGTTTTCCTTCCTAATGAGAACATTCGAATCCCTACACAGTCATGCACTAAAATGATTGGAGGTTTATCTCATCCCCATACCGTATCTTGGCAGTGAACAACAAGACTTTGGAAACTGTATCCAGACCATCACGTTTAATAATTGCTGGTCGACCTTTTTGCCACTAAAGCATTTAATAACGTTCTGAGCTTGAAAAAAAAAAGATGAAACCTGCCCATTAGCAGGAAGCACGTCATGCTTCTCAGGGCTGTCTCAGACAACACTTCCTTTTGAGGACCTGCCTTTTTGCTTTTCCCTTCTCCTGTGTCCAATTTTCTCACCTGATAAACTCAGATTTCCCTTTTGCCCTATAGGCCGGTGTCTAGTTGGTGCAAAGGGAGAGCTGTTGCACTAGCGTACAGCAAAGAAGCTTTCCAACAAATAATGCTCTTGCTGACTAAATACGTTTCGTCTCTCGTGCTCACCTTTACTCCTCTGCAATGGTGTGTTACAGGAGCACAGTGATAAGAGAGGGAAAGGCCATTGTACTGGGCTATAAATAGATATAAGATACAGGTTTAGTATATTTAGGAAACGTATATTAGTAAATTTAGTATATTTGTATATATATTATATATATATATATATTTAGTATATTTGTATATTTAGTAAATATGTACAGATATATATAGATATATATGTATGTATAATATACTATATAATATATAGCTAATATATATAATACATATAGATACAGGTGTAGTTTTGAGGGGAGACTCTGTTGCTCAAAAGAGGATCTTCCATCCAAGACAGACAGAGGATGTAAGAGATGCCCCAGCCTGCAATGACTATTAGGAAAAAAAAAACGCATAAGCATATTGAGGGATTCCTTCATTTTTGGGGTTAGTCGCGCTAGCCTTTGTCTGCAACAAACACTGGTTCTGTGCTGTGACAGACAAACTCTGGGGGATGTTGTGGAGTGACAAAGCCCTGAACCTTGCAGGTGAGTTGTCCAAACCAGAAAAGAAATCCTACTTGAGCATCAAATCACACAACCGCTGAGACTAGAATCTTCTTAAAAATCCTCATGCCATCACCTGAAATGGAAGACTTCAGTAGTGACAAGATGGCCTTTGAACATCTGAGAAGAGCTTAAATGGGAGGGAGGATATATACACACACACACACTCTATATGTGTATATTTTTACTTTTATTTGTATATTCTTTCCTAAGAAAAATAGCCTTACAAGCAATATTTCCAAAGTATGTGTGTCTTGTACATAAAATTACTTTTAGTGCAAAGTGTATTTTATGCAAATAACATTTCAACCACTTGCTACCATTAATCAAATTGAGCTGTCAATGTAAAGGAGTCACATGCCATGTAAATATATGACTGCTGCTCCAACAGTTGCCAGTTGCTGATGTCTGCTAATGCACAGCACGAGCCATGCAGGCTTGCAGCTATCCATGCTTTCATGGCTTTTCACAGTGACCCCATGCTCAGACGTCCCTGGCCTTCTGCTTTCTCTCAGGGTTGTAAAGTCAGCTTCACCTCCAAGCTGCTCTGTGGGTAGGAGAGGTCCTGGGTCGTTCAGGAAAAGAGCAGGCATCATTGTAACGGCATTAAAGGAAACAAAAATTATTTCCTTTGAGCAACAAATTATATCAGCATTAAGCAACAATTACTGTAATGAAAATTATTGAAGCAGCAAGGTATCAGACAAGCTGTGTACATCTGGTCTGTTCATCTGCTTCTTTGGAGAGTGCTTCGTAGACAGAAACTAGCACAGTGGTTTTTGTCATATTTTACTAGAAGGAAAGCAGAGGATGCTCTTCTCCCTCATAAGGTTCAGTTTTAGCCTCTTGAAGGAAAAAAATCATGAAGTGTAAACGCATCCTTGTTTTTCTGTAAGTACAGGCTAAGCGTCTTCATGTTGTAATTGCAGCAGATGTAAGTGAGGTTAGATTGAGAAAATCTAGGTACTGCAAGAATAAGTCTTTAATCATTTAGTAGTTGAGAGCGTGTTAGGAAGTCCCATGCTGCTAAAAGATGCCATCTTGTAAATGAGATGTAAATTGGAGGTCCTGACTGTTTGTGATCATTAAAGATTATATGAAGAATAGTGGTGATTAACTCTAATGTCCTGCCAAATTCTGGTGTGAATAATTATTTTTTTCCGAATGGAGAAATTCCCTTTAGAACTGAAGTCAGATTATTCATCATCCCTGTCCTAATGTTTGGTAGTGTAAATTGCTAGCTTTCACTCCTTAAAGTAATGCAAGTTAGTGGCTATCAAATCATATGAAAGCCTTGTTTCTACATTCAGCTGGCTAAACAGGTAGTTTGATGCTTCTTTGCGCATTTGGCTGAAGGAGTTGAATACCTTACAGACTTTCCAGCCAAACAGCAACGCTGGACAACACAAATATTCTTAGACTGCTTCTATGCTGTATTTTCCACCACTGTTGAAGGTAGCTGGCAGTAACTGGATTTGGACTAGTGCAGATTAAATAGTACTTGCATGAACACACACATGCAGTGTGGCTGGAGAACAGGAACCTGTCTGACAGATGCTGATGAACGGCATGGCTTGGTGACATCTTGCATCATATCCAAAATGGTTATGTCATTATGCTTTAACAAAACCTTCAAGGGTAATACCTGACTGAAAAATACAGGGGGGGGGAAGCCCAAAACAAAAACTTCTAGTATATTTAGTTGATTTATTATCAGACTGCAGATAACATTTTTGTTTCACATCTTAGATTAGGGAAAAAGTATTACCAGTTAAGCCCAGACATCACTGTCTTTTTTTGGTTGTTTTGAAATTGTTTCTGATGAAAAAGAGGGAGACCTATGTATTTCCCATTGAGGTTTCTTTTGCTTTTCATCCCCTAATGATTTTCCCTTGTCCAAGACTGGGTAATGGCTCAAACTGAAATGTCATCCTGTCACTGTTAATATCACTATTTGAGCCAAGAGCCTGACTATCTCTGACTATCTCTGAATTTTCTAATATTACCTCCAGACTAATTCTGAACTCAAATATGTTCTTGAAGATAGTCTCCTGATTAAATACCCTTCTAATTATCAGCTATTTATGAATTTTAAGGTTCAGCTGTAATCCACATTCAACTTAATCTAATTTAAACTACATGGAGTACAATAATTAGGAGCGAACAAAGCCACGTCTGTCCACCATAGGCTAAAGAGTTGCATACATCCTGTAGAAAACTGGAACAAAAAGCGATGACGTGCAACAAATGCACAAGACTCTTACAATTCATATATTCAAGATTAGGTATGATCTTTGGCCAAGATATCATCCGTCATTTACACGGGCTGTATGTTTTAATCCAGTTTCTATAATCTCTATATTCCTTTTAGGAACATAATTCACCTGACTTTAATAATTCCAGGAAAAGCCAAGGCCAACGCTTTCCTGATAACCTGATCTAAGTATTTTCACTGCTAGAAAAATTTCATCTTTTAATTATTGACCCTCATTACAGTTTTGTCAGCAAGACTGAAAGATCTGTCACCATTATCAGATATCTTTTTAAACACTAACACTGTGCAATGACTGATTCACTTCCTACCTTAATAAGACGTACTCCTGAAATTTCACTTTCTAACTGGCTGCTTTCCAATTCCTGAACCACTTTTTGTGGCTTTCCTTTGACCTCTTCATAACACTGATGTATTCATCTTCCAGGGATTGGAAGATTTGGCAGATTTTATTTTCACGTTTTTAGTCAGCAGCTTTGTAAAACCCTTTGTGGACATTGAAAATTTGCATGGGCACGCATAAAAGAGCATTCAAAGAAATTTCTTACCTCATGTAACATCCCTTCCTGAAAAATGTAACTTTCAGTGTACAGACTGTTCACTTTCACTGATAATTTAATGTCTTTCATGCTGCAATTCAAGAAATGGACCTTGAATCTCTCTGGATGGAGTACAAAAGGAAAAATAAAAGCTTTGTGTCTTTGGATGAAAAAGTTATTTACTACTAAGCTCAGGAGCTGTAACGCAGCATCTTTTGAATTAAAACATTAATACCTGACTGTTCACGTAAAGCTTTCTAAAAATGTGTGATGGTCTAGCATGACATTGTTTATCCACTCCCATAATTTTTCATTCCACACTGACGCCATTCCTCCCTCTGTCTCAGAGCTGTCTTTTGCCTCACCTTTGGAGGCAGATGTGCTGCCCTGAAGCAATGCCGTACCTGGTACGCAACTGCGGGGTCAATTGTGCTGATTGTTACCAGATTGGATCAAATAGAAAATGCATAGTACTTCAGTTATCCTTAATTAAAATAAGCATTATGTGTGCTGTGTTCCAGATGAGACAATCTGATGAAAAAAAGCAGCAGGTAATCATTATGAAGCAGGTAAACAAGGCATTGCCCGAGCTACAGAGAAAACAGCGGAAACTCTTAGGGATAAGACATTAGCATTAAGAAGTGGGAAAGAGGAAAGTGCAAAGTGATGTTTGTTCAGGAACCAATTAGTAAGATGGAACTTTCTGTTTTTCCTACCTTTCACATAGACATAAACATTTAAATATATGTCAGGAATTTAAAACTCTAGTTAGAAGTCAGAATTATGCCCCAGGTAAATAGCAATCCAGACATAAAGCAAGAAAGATCTATATAGATACAATCAAAAAAGCAATTATAGCATCTCAGAGCCATTTTGCATGTCCTGATGAGCAAGTGACCAAGTGTTGAAAAGCAGGTTGGATAGAGGGTAGTGATTCGGGCTTCAAAGTCTTGCTGGTGGCCAGTTACAAGTGGCAGTCTTCAGGGGCTAATATTGGTCTGCCACTCATCATCAGTGACCCGGGCCATGGGACAGAATGCGGTCTCAGCAAGCTCGTGGACAATGTCAAACTGGGGAGAATAGTTAATACGCTGGAGGGCAGGGCTGCTATTCAGATGGATCTTGACAAGCTTTAGGAATGGGCTGACAGAAACGTCATGAAGTTTAACAAAAGTAAATGTGAAGTCCTGTACCTGGGATGGAGTTAACCCCATACAACAATACAGGCTGGGGGACAACTCGCTAGAAAGCAGCTCTACTAAAAGGTCCTGGGGATTCTTGTGGACAACAGACTGAATACAAGTCACACTGGGCCCTTGGTGATGAAGGCTAACTCCATGGTGGTCTGTATTAGCAAAAGTATAGCCAGCTGGTTGCAGGAAATTATTGGGTTTTTTCTGTTTGATACTTGTGAGGCTGCACCTGGAGTACTGCCCGTGTTTGGGCTTCCCAGCAGAACAGATTGACAAACTGGTGCAAGTCCAGTTGGCTGGAGGGCTGGAGTACATGATGTACAAGGAGTGGCTGAGGGAGCTGGGTTTGTTCAGTCTGAAAAACAGATGGTAGAAGGGGAGTTTTATCACTGTCTTCAAATACCTAATGGGGGGTCAGAGAGAAAACAGAGCCAGACTCTCAGAGAGGCACAGTGAATGGATAAGAAGCAATAGGCACAAATCACAGCAAGGGAAAAAGGAAGGAAGAATTGCCCACAGAGGTTGTGCATCTCCAGCTGTGGAAATAATTCAGAACTGAAGTGGAAAAGGCCCTGAGCAACTCCATCTAACATTGAAGTTAACCCTGCTTTGAGCAAAGGTTGGAATAGTTGACATTATAGTTTCCTACCAATCGATATTAATCTGTTATTTTACCTAATTCAGATACACCTCGTTCAAACAGCATTCTCAAACTTGTGAATTAAAGGCTTTGTTGCTGCTTTAGCCATCGGTATTAAATTCAGGCGTGGAAATACTGCTATAAGCTAAGAAATAAGCACTTATATGCTGTCAGTAATAAAATAGCCAGTCCTGTCCTGACATTTTAGAAACCTTGGTATTTGTATTTGAGCAAGTGAATTCGGGAAGACATGATTCTCTAGACAGTGATAACTGAAGAGCAAAGCTATGAAGTATATCTTGAGTGGGAGAAATACTTTGTAAACGTCTTGTCTCTGATGTTTCTTGTTTAATTCTGTTTTCTTGAAAACCTCAGGAGATAGGGAAGGTATCAAAATCAGCAGACTCTGGACATACATAGCCACTATGAGGTAATGACAGTGATCTTTGACTAATTGTCAATAGCTAATGTTTTAGTAAGGTCCAAAAAATGAACAGAATCATAGGAATTATCATAACCAAAGCATGCATGGACAGCAAACTGTCAGTGGGGACATGAAGGTAGAGAGGAGCAGCTAGAGAGAAAGGTAGGAGGGAAGCAAGAAGGAAGAACGTACCATTTGGCAAGCACAAAGGAGGACACTGTTGAATCTAACAGAGTGTTACATAAAAAATTGTTTTCATCGCTGCATGCTACAGAATGCATTGAGAGTTTAGGTGGGAAATAAATTGCAGGAGTTGACCTTTTGATCTGGGTGGTATAACTTTAGCCAGAGGGTCTGGAATGGAGGTCACAGAAGTGAAATTGCTACTTTGCAGCTGTTGTTTGTTGTTTATTTATTTATTTTTTTAAAATCCCAACATCAACAACAAAAATCCCCAAAAACCCAAACCCCCCAAAAACCCCAAACCACTAGTACTTTTCCAGTGATTCAGATGTGCAATTGGTCTCAGTGCATAAAACTCGTCTGTATTTGTCTTCATTAGGATTGTGTAACAAAGCACAGATGGCTCAAAACCTTCAGGGTCTGGCCTTCCCTGCACTGATCTTTGGCGGAGGTCTTCTCATGAATTAGACTGGCGTGTGTTAAGATCTTTTTTTTCTGAAGTAAACCTCCATGCTGCTAGAGAGAGAGGGACTGGGTCTCTGCTGTACATTCCTGTCTCCTGCCTCATCTGTGTCAATACTTATGTCCTTTGTTACTGGCTCGACCTTGACCAGATCAGTCAAATGACTGTCACCGTACTGTGGTGCCTCCTGTTTCTTCCATGTGCTTGTCTCTAAATGTACAATTGATATATATATCAAATCCCAACTCCCCTTGTTTGCCTTCAAAGTTGTAAATTATATATATTCTCCCTACATATCCATCACAATCTTCTCTTCATGCTTCTTTTTTTCTCTGCCAGGTACACCAGGCTTTTCTCTTTCTTTGATGTCCATATAAATGGGTGTTCTCAGCCCCTCTAAAGCCTATTCCCTTATTAACATGAACTTCAGAAATTAATTTCCATCAGCCTGTATGGATAGTTAGTCACTATGGCATATGTTAAAAACCCTAATCATTCTTGTTTCCAGTAAAAAGCCAGACCACATGGAGATTTTTCCTGAAGAGCTTGATTTCATACAGTTACAAGAGAGATCTTTGAAAACTATTACTGACTTTGTTTCTCCTCATCCCCATCAGTGGCTCAGCAACACACAACAGTAGGTTTCCTCCACACCAACTGTTTGGGGACTTACAAAAGTGGGTAAGCCAGACTGCTCGCATATGTTTGGGAGCTGATTCCTTCCTATTTAACCTCCCAGCTAGAAAATTAGTAAACACAGCTTCATCCTTTAAGTTGCCAAGCACTTTGCATTTTGGATCAACAATTGCAAAGTCTTTGAGCATTGTAACATTTGTTTCCTTGGCATCTCTGTTACATATACAACTATTTGTAGCACTTAAATTATCAATGCATTCTGAAAAAAGTGTCTGTCTAATTTATTCCAATGACAAAAAGAGAGTTTGAGGAAAAATATTTTAGAAATTTTTAGCAGGTTGTGTTCATATTGGACAAACATCATGGTTATTCCTGGGGAGTTTGGTTGCAGTTGAAAGCTAATATCTTAATTTTTCCTTCAAGAATATTTTTAAAAGATACAGTCTTTAAAGTTAGTTGTTAAAGTGATGGCTGTTATTGATGATTTATACTGTATTAATCCTGATTTATTTCAGTCAAGATATGAAGTTATTGCAATTGAACTATAAGTGGATATATGATTTTTTACCTCACTTGTCTTTGAAATTTTGTAATTTTTCTTAATTTCCAGTGTGAAATATTTAAGACTTTCTAATTTGTTTGTTTGTTTGTTTTTGTTTTCTGGGAAAACTAAAGAGCAGAATACCTTCTTAGTAACCTCTTGTCCACAATACTTGCCTAGGATATCAGGAATCCAGTTTGTCAAATTTGTATCAGGGAATATGAGAGTTTTGTGAATCTATTTCTCATTGGTGCAAAATTACTAAATTATTGGGAAACTAGGATGTTATTCTCTGACTTTCCTATTTTTTAACAGAAATTCCACCGTAGCCAGAGAAAATCTCTGATGAAAAACGATTAAACCAAAAAGGATAAAAATGTTATTGTAAAATGTTCATTTTGACAATCGGAGTTTTCTAAAGGAAGAGTTGGTTGTAAAGAATTTCCAACCAGCTTCTACAAGGAACTGAACGAAGAAATACCAAATGGTTGACCTGTGCCCAAAAGCACCTGTGGGTTCCAAAGCTAATGGCAGCTCAATCCTGTGGACAAGTTAACACAAAGCATAAGTACACAAGTACCACTGCAGTTATCTTAATAATTATTCGATGATACCAGTAAAGAAGCTTTTTTTATTTTTCGGGGGGGGCACAGGATCAGTTTGCTGAGAGAATGTGGGAGAAGAACCTACAATTTAAAAAAAAAAAAAAAAAAAAGTATTATGAATGAATATAAAGAATTGCAAATCTAGCCCTGAATTATTGCTGTGTGGCAACTACCTCGAAAATTCCTAGATAGCGGAGTACAAAAGCATATGTCATGTTGCAGTCTGTCTCAGCGACATGAAGACGGGAAAGCTGTTTGTACCGTTAACCAGTTACCATCACCAATCTGCAATACGTCGCAGTGCTTATGAATGCCCAGTGTGTTTCCCAGCTTTCAGGAACGCAGCAGGAGAACATCTATTCCACCAAAAGCAGCATAAAAACATTTTTTGAATCGTGTCAAATACACTTTATGTGGGGGAAATTTGGAAGGCCACCTCAAAGCCTGTACAATGCGTAAGACCCATTAAACACTCTTAAAGACTTAAGTGGAATTTAAAAAGCTCGCAGGCCTTGTGAGTGAATTTTGCAATTAAAGAGCCAATTATGAACTCAGTACTGCTCCCACTGAAGTCATTGGCAATGCCGGCATTCCTGTTACTTAACATTTCTTTTTAACTTAGTAATTCAAACAATTAACTGCCTAGTTGCCTAGGAGAATAAATATAATTAAAATGGTGCAGTTTTTCATTTTTGTTGTCTGCACAAATTAATAATCCTAAAGAATTTATCTAGCAAGGGAAAAATGGTTGACTTAGAAAATAGTTAAAAGAGACCATTATTTCTCTAATTTAAATTGATATTATTAGGAACAAGGAGGAAAAAAAAAACCACAACTTTTGATTGTGAAGTATTAATTCTCTAATGAGTTAAAAGGGATAGATATGCAATTATATGAATGTTTTAGGCATTAATGGAAAATAGAGACAGCATAGATAAGGCACTGGAAATTAATCTTATGCTGTGTTGTCTATGATCTGGGAAAATATATAGGAAGCAGCTGATAAAGCAAATGCTTTTTGGATTACGTACGTGATTTGGTAATTCTTCATTCAAGAAAAATAACCATATGTCACTGGCTGATCTCTATCAACATGCAATGCAGTATATTTTAAGCGGTTCTTTAATAATTAATTATTTAAAACTCTTAAATTACACAGAACAGCAAGGTAAAATTAACAGGTCATTTAACACATTTCAATAATTTGCATGATAATAACAAATAAACCTACAAGAAAAGCACAGTATCTAGAAGGGAAAAATGCCATAAAAGGGTATCTGAGAAGCCAGACATCAAAGTTTTCTCAGGGAAATAGAAGATTATGAACCAGATCTCTAACCGAAGAGCATTCCTTATACTTTTTTTAATTAATAGCTACTGGCTACTGAAATATGTAGGAAAATGAACTAGGTGATTCTTAGATTTGGACCATCAAGCCCATGCATAAGAAGAACCCATGTTCTTCTCATTCTTAGGATTTTCAAAGGAATCTGGTATATAAAAATTTAGCAGAAAAGCACTATGAACTTATTGATAAGATCTTCAAAGGGTTATAACATTGCTATCTAAATGCACTGTTTGGTATTTTGGAAGTGGCCTATGGGTGAGGTCAGATGATGACATATAAATTATATAATTGGCTTTACCACAGAACCAAAAAAATGCGTGTCTGTTGTTGGAAGCAATACGACCCCACGGTATACTTAAATTTATAGTGTAGTTTACCAAATCTACTAACTAGGTGCAACCTGAAAAAAAACTTGAGTATTTAGTTGTCATATTTAGACTATTTCTTTACATGCCATCTATCTATTGTTGATTAAATTAATTGTAAAAGTGCAATTAAAAATAGTTTTTATTTGTAAATTATGAAACAGTTCCTTAACATATCCCGTAATTTTGTGCATACCTTCATAGGATCTATCTCAGATGAGTGGTAGAAGTAGCGATTGGGAAAAGGAAATAATTACTACCGTTATTCTGTGGATGAGGAACCTAGAGAAAATCCTGAAAAGTTTGTAGGCATCCAGTTGGTTCAGTGGGCGACAGGCACACAAGTACTTGGAAAAATATGGAGCTAAATGAAATGCCCACAGACTGAATGAATGCAAGTCTGCTCAGTAAACCCTGCTAGCAATAAGAACTTACTCAGTTCGATATTTTGATGTGTCCTGACCTTTACTCAAATTGGCTTATGTTCCTGTGTGCATACATCTGCAGGAGAAATGACTGATTGCTGATGCTGGACTGGTGGAAAGTTATTATTGCTTCTCTTTCTGCGTACAGACCTCTCTAGACTAATTAGAAACGAAAGTTAAGCTGGCTTTCTTCTTGACAACAGTCTGGAAGCACAAGAGGTAGATAATTCCAGCTGGTTTTGAAGTAGATGCAAGGAGAATCAGATGTAATGTGTATATTCTTAATGGAAATCATGGATTTTAGTGAGCCTGTGCAATCTTCCCTTACACAAATTTCCTGCTTGATAGTTGGGCCTATGTTTTATCTGTTGTTTACCTGCCTGGCCACAAGGTATTTTCTAGTCTTGCATCTATTGAAGGAAATCAGCATCCATCAAACATCTAATCGAGTTTATTAAATTTCCAATCCTGACTACCACTTCGGAAAATTATCCAGTATCTTAATGCAATTGGTGCTAACTGGTAATCAGAGAGCCCTTTTAATTAGCTCTAAGTATGGCTTTTCATAGCATATTACTCCTGTAACCAAGGTCATTTAAACTGTAATTTCTTGAGCAGCATAAATCAGGAGCATACATTTAAAAAAGAAAAACAAGCTGAATCTATAATCAAAAGTAGCATTCAGCAGCTACTGTTGGCTTCTTATCCATTAATTAAGGGAGGTTTTCTGTTGGGTTGTAACACAAGTCAGTTTTTCTAGATGGTTCATTAAAGGCCAGATTTTATTACATATTACATGCTTTATGCTTTTCACACAAACTTATTATATTGCTCAGAGAAGGTGATCTTTTAAAGCACATTAGACTAATGTTCCCGAAACTCCATCTAATGTAAGTTTTATTGAATTGCTGTAACTAAAAAGGTCACCTAATGATTTGTTCAGATAATGGATTTAGTGAAAGGAAAACAAAACGAATGGGTTATTGTAGTAACTCTGACCTTGAGATACATTTATAGTTACTGAGATTTATGAATTTAGCTACAAATGAAGAAACTAAAAAATATTTGTAATACCACTGCCAGTTTTTAACAGTGGGTGTAATGCAAAGCAAATGAAAAAGATATTTGTTCCAATCTTGTGATGTGTATTACATACTGTAATAGCTAATAACCTGGAGCAGCTCAGCAATGGATTTTTTTTTTTTAAGGTCACTATAGACACTAACCATAAATTTATATCTCATAAAGCAGCTTCTTCTTCAGACAACTGGTCCTGACTTTCTCTCGCTGTTTTTGCTCTCTCCCTCTTTTCTTTCCCTGTAAAAATGAGGACAATTGTACATCTCCACCAAGCACGTGAACTGAGTAGATACGTAACCATGTCTAAAGATTGTAATGTGCTCAAATGCTACAGCAGTGAGGCAGGAGAATACAAAAAAAAAGTGACTCGCCCTGCTTCAGTGTGAAGTGGGTGAGTTGCTTAATTCCCTCATTGTCCATTCTTCCAAAATGTAGATAACACATCTCAGTTTTGTCTTGCGTATCTAGATAAAGGCACTTTAGCAAGAGAAGCTTTGTACCATCTGTGACAGAAAATGAAACATAGGGCATCACTGTTCTTAAAAGTGACCCCTGGGCTCTATTCATGAATACTGTGAATAATAAATGAGTAAACATGCTAATATTATCAGAGTATAGGCTACTGACTGTACATAAGTAAAGGAGATTATTTTACAGCATTCTTTTTGTTTTCCTAAACCTGAATGGAAGGGTATGGTAGAGAGTAGAGAGAGATAAGAAAGACATCCCACTGGTTCTGCTAGTAATGCTTCAGGCATCTCATAAGAATTCTCCCCTCTGTGGCTTTTCTATAGGAACCTCTGCTATCAGCAGCTTTCATTTTCTCAAGAGTGGAATTATAAAGGAGAAATTTTGAACAACCCTGGGGAAAAAAATCAACAACCAGTAATAACTTTAAAAATTAAAAATGAAAATCATCAACACTTCCATAGTCCCATTTTTACTGTGTTTATGAAACTGGGGACAGGAAAGTTCCTTACAGTCTTAACACTAAACTTTTGCTTGATTGGCAATGCAATGTACTCGAGATGTATAAAAGGAAACAGTAGACAGAAGATGATGCTGCACAAGGTAGAATTGGAATTTAGTTGTACACATTTACAAGTGACTGCCATAAGGCACTAAAAAAAATCTGTTGAGATAAATCCTCTCCATCTCACTGTTTTTAAATCAAGAATGGATGCCTTTCTGGTATAATGATTTTGCTAAACACAATTAATGGGGCCCCATACAAGCTTACTGGGTGAAACTGTGGCATTTAGACATCATGGTTTAACGGTTCCTTTCAGACTTAAAATTTATGAATCCTTTTAGACAGTCATTTCTTGTTTAAATATTACCTTGAAAGATAAGGTCTGAAAGAGATACATTATTATGCCTGTGCATTGATAAGGTAGGGGCCATTTTCTGAGGGAGGACAGCTAATCAGTGATGTTGAACACATTTCATAGCTTACTTCTTAAACATACAAAAATGGCTTTAACTTTGAAATAGAAAATACTTTTTATCCCTCATTTTTTGTTAATCAAGAAGTAATAACTAAAGATCCAGAGATAACGGGGAGGCTTATCAATTACAGCAGCTAGAGAGAAAACAACAGTTGAGTGTAGTTATGGAGCTGCCCAAAGACTTAATTCTTAAAACTGCAACACTAAAGATCGGCAAAAGCTGCATGGCTTTCTCCTGGTTTTTTCAACTTCAAACAGCTGTTTGGCAGATGGGCACCTTTAGCATAAATTCACGATACACCTGTGCTTTTCCTGCTGAAAGCACTCGCTGCCTTGACTTGGATCCTGTAACGGGGGGGAAACCGTGTGGAGCTCGCTGCAGGGTCAGGTCCTGGAGAACCCCGAGGGCAAAGGCATTTCTTAACACATTAATTTCATTTGTTCTTCAGAACCCTGCAGCCTGATGGTTCCTTGTGAACATTTGCCACTAAGGAAACGGGATGCAGCATTAGGTTTTGTTCCTAGCTGTGCTGGGATATATGTGATTTTCTATTGGCAGTAAGCTTTCTCGGTGCTGCAATGCTGCACATCGATACCTGTCCCTAGCTCACGTACTGGGAACAGCTGAGCCAAGGAAGCAGTGAGCAACACATGGGTTAACTTGCTTTGCTTCTCAAAAATTAGCCCATGGCCTTCTCCGGGTGCTTGGGGCCAGACTGCTCTGGTACCTGAGACAGCTTGTTTAAGGCAAGCTCACATCTTCCTGTGCTACACTGGATCTTTAGTCGAAACATGCCTCAGGACTCCTGTTCCCTCCAATTCCTCCCCTGCTTTTTCTTAGAAGACTACAAAATATTCAGGGTAAGAATTTTTCTCTTCTCTTCTGGCTGTAAACTGGTTATGCACAGACATTTCAGCAAAAACCTCCAGCTACCATGATGATAACGAGGAGAAGGATGATTAGGCCAATAAAAATAAATAATCCTCTTACAGAAGCAAAAAGATGGGTATGTATATTTCATGGTGTGGGGAAAATATCAAAAAGGACCAGTTATTTTCTATTTCTTACAATAAAATAAGCAAGCTCCAGAGGCAGAGCATAAGAGCTTACAGAGTGAGTCAAATCTTGGGATCCTCAGGGCCCTGCAGTGAGTTACCCACCCTGGAAACCAAGGATATAATGCACCCAGCACCCGCAAGCCTGTGTGAAAAACATAAAATATCAATTAGATGTATATCCCAAAGCATCAGGAAAGAAAAATACTTAAAAAAAATAAAGATCAAAGCCATCAAAGCAACAAACACATCTGTTTAAAAGTTTATACAACCATAAGAAGCAACCTCCAGAAATCCCCGGGTTGGAAAATTAATCTAACTCTGAAAAAAACCACTGCATGAACCAGGCCTTAGTGCTGAGTAAACATTTTCTTTTTAAGCTATTTGTATCTTTTCCTTGAACGGTTCTAAAAGAGGAAGGAAAAAGTTGTAAGCAACACTTCCATTGGCAAGATAACATCACTGCTTCAAGGCACAAAACCAGATTTAGTGCCTGAAAGAACTAAAGGTCTAATGAAACAACCAGAAAAAGGATGAAAATTCAGTGTAAAGCTCCATTT
>NW_008796046.1:4612985-4615900 GCF_000699145.1 Aptenodytes forsteri | reverse complement strand
GGTGGCAGGGGAACCATTTCTTCCCGCTTACCGGTTCAGTGGAGAAGGGGAAGGGAATCTCTGCTTGGAGATACGTGCCTACAAATATTTGCATACCAGCACATAAGAAAAACTATAAGTGAGATTTAATCAGATGTGACGTGTCGACTTAAGAAAATCTGAGTTTCTGTGTTCTTAGGCTCTTGTGTTGTGCCTTGATAAGGTGCTGTTCCTTAATGGTACGTCAGAATATGTTATTTAGCTTTTTTCCTCCACTGTCCTGTTTACATAAGCTATTCCTTATGAGCTCATAGGTGCTAAGCAGAAATAATTTCTTGCATCAAATCAGATATTTTACCATACCTGTTGTGGACAGCTGATTTTCATTTTGCATTTCCTCATTCTTGCTGTAGTCTTCAAACCTCCTCAATTTAAAATCTGTTACTCCTGTATTAGTAAATACAAATAACATACTTTTTATCATTTCCTTCTTTTACACCTTTCTGGCTGGGATGTTTCTAGGCCAATATTTTGATTTGAAGAACAAGGCCTGCTGGTGATTAAATGAATCACATGAAAACTTGCAATATGCTTCAAAAGACTGAAAAAGCCACTACGCCACATAGAAATCATTAATCATTAAGGTTGGAAGAGACCTCTAAGGTCATCGAGTCCAACCGTCAACCACCATGCCCACTAAACCATGTCCCTAAGCGCCTCATCTACACGTCTTTTAAATACTTCATACATTCAATGCAATATCTGGGTTTGGTCAGATGCATCCCCACACTATATAACTTTCACTTATAAATGGAGACTTAATGCAAAAGTTTCTCAAATGCCACTTTGGTTATTGCCAGTATACGGATCTCAGGCGTCTAAGAAATAGCTTTTGCTTTACTCAGGCACAGTTTTGTCAAAACAGTCATACTGAAGGTATATGTATCACCTTCTTGGATGTGGCAAAATGTTGGAAGCCTGTCCCTGTAGCTATACTGGCCTCTCCTGAGGGCTGCTGGGTGGTGGCACAGCCACAGCTGCCAACTCCAGTGCCCTGTGAAGCAGCTTAGTAGCACGGGACTGAGGTTATGCGTGAATAGCCTGATTTAATCGGCATGCTTTTTGACCTGTATCTTTGGAAACCGACTGAGGTTTTCGCAAAACTCACAGCTAGACATGTTTTTTTCCCCCTCTGAAATCCGAGGTTTGTTTTTGTCAAACGGTTTATCATTATTCCTAATTAGCTAGTAATGGGCTGCCAGTTACTTATGTATATTAGAAGTAATATGCAGAAACCCTCCTTTTACTTACTATGCTTTGATATATTTGCATTTTAATTTTACATATGTGTGCTTCTATAGCACTGAGAGCCTACAATAGGCTTACATCAGGATCATTGACTGTCTGATTAGTAATAATTACATATTCTGTTCAGCAGAGATGATTATTCAGTCTTAATTCTAAGACCAAATAACTGTTATAATGGAATAGCCATGTCCCTCGCTGACAAATGGACCAGGACTTCCTCACTTTTCCTGCATGGTTTTATGAGCACATCTATTGCACTATCCTTATGAAAATGCCTGCAATTTATTTTCATCAGGACACTTAATGCTCCCTTACGAACACATGGTAGAACATGGAAGGAAAGTGAGATCTGTGTATTCTGAGGTAGAATCAATCATGTCTTATTAACCATATAAATGTTAGGGGTCTTGTCTGAGCCAGTCATGAGGTCAGTTAAGTGAGACAGGATTGTTCAGACAGTCTTTCATCAATCCTAGTTGTCTATTTCAGGACTGAATGAATCTGGAAGTGGTTGTCTCTCTCCATTGCTTATAGAAAGAAATTAGAAGTCTGGTTTAGACTAAGAGCCTAAGTTTTATGTGGCTAAAGGTAGGTGAAATGAATCCCAGCCCTGTGGTCTTCCGACTGCAAGTGGATAATCTCTGGATTACATAGTTTAAGAAGTGAATGACTACTTAGAGCTTTCCCACCATCACCAAAATTTCTTGGAATTTCAGAATAACCAGATGAACAGACCATGTATTCTTATGTCTGCATAGCAATGTGGTGGAGTGATCTGAAAAAATCAATAATCAGTTTATGCAGAAAAAACCTGCCTATACAAAAGTAATTGTACTTTCTTATCCTTGTTTGTTCTGTGAACAGAATGAGGCTCAGGTAGTGTAATTAAGGACTTTCATAATATGTGTGCACAAGGAGACTGATTCAAGGCTGTATAGGCAATATAGCATTAAAATAAATATAGCATATTCTAACTGTAAAATCCCCAGTTTCTCAACTTAAATGTTTCTTATGTGTCGCTAATTAATTTAAGCTGTGGTGCTGCTGATACAATAATAGAGATTTTGAAGCAGAACTAGTATTGCTGCATGACTCTGACACACCATTTGGGGCTGGTGGTGTACTCCTGCCTTTTCAACAGACTCTCTTGCATATGGCAGATTCCCCCAAAACGTCCTTCTTGGTGATTTCTTAATCTCAAGTGTGCTCACTCCAGCCAGCTGGCTGTTTCCTCGTCATTGCAATGGGTCGAATGCAACTTCCTCTATTTGGACCTTCTTCATAACACATTTTTGATGTGTCTACTATTTTATCTAAGCAACTTGTGTGTCATCAATATATAACTCAGTCCTAAATCTTATTTGGCTTTAACAGAGACTATTTTAGTAATTGTAAATTTGCAGGAAGAGCATCGTTTTCATCATTCTTGGTGAAATACTGTCCTGGTTTCGGCAGGGATAGCGTTAATTTCCTTCCTAGTAGCTGGTACAGTGCTGTGTTTTGGATTTAGGATGAGAACAAAGTTGATAACACACCGATGTTTTAGTTGTTGCTAGGCAGTGCTTACACCAGTCAAGGACTTTTCAGCTTCCCATGCTCTACCGACTGAGAAGGCTGGAGGGGCACAA
>NW_008796046.1:4597400-4612845 GCF_000699145.1 Aptenodytes forsteri | reverse complement strand
TTATCATTTTATTTCAATTATTAAACTGTTTTTTATCTCAACCCACAAGTTTTTTCTCACTTGTGCTCTTCCAATTCTCTCCCCCATCCCACCGGGTGGGGGGGAGTGAGCGAGCGGCTGCGTGGTGCTCAGTTGCCAACTGAGATTAAACCACGACAAATACCAACATTTGCTTTTGCAGAGGAAGGTGAAAGAGGTGGCAAAGTTTGACTTGAATATCTCAGTAATGCTTATTGGGAAAATATGTCTGTATGAATAGACATAATAACAGTTACTACTAACAGCTAAATGTGAGACACAATACCGAAGCTGAAAGAAAAGGCAGAATGGTGGGAATTCACATCTTGTTTTCTCTGAGTTACATTTAATTATAATAATAATCACAAGGTGCTTCAGAAACCACCCTTTCCATGGGCTTACCAGATACTCACCTAAACACAGACACTTCATGATCCGACAGCAGGAGCTAATTCTCCCAGTCAAAAGATTTTCTATTTCTTAGCCCTAATTACGTTCATAATAGATCAAAAGAGTCAGAGACAGAAAACACTGTTTAGACATTTAGGCCATTTCTTGGGGAACAAGACTGTTCCATAAAACCTTGTATTACATTTTTCTGCCCTGCTTTCAAAAATTCCATGTGCTGGAATTTTCCAAGAAATTCCAAGCTGCCTTTTGGGAAATATTGCACAACATAAACCAGCTGTCCATCAATACTTAATTTTTGTGTAGGTTCTATCTTTGTGCCTTTCATGCCTCCATTCAAAGCTTTTCTGTTGTATTAGGTGGTTCTTTCCTGTTTGATGCTACTCCTACCCCATTAGTTTCAGTGTGTGGTTAGCCATGATGAAAATAAGTGGATTTGCTTTGTAAATAACTACGTGGGGGTAAAAATGGAGAGAATCGCTTAGTGTGAGTTGCAGAGAAATTCAGACTAATAATGACACACATCCACAACCATCTCGTAAGCAGATGCAGCTTCAGAGTAAGTTTTCAAATCAAAACATAATGGATAGTAGGAATAAACCAAACAGCAACATAAAAACCTCCTCAGACTGATGTTGTCCTTAAATTTAGTGTCTCTGATCCTGATGAGAATAAACCATCACTAGTAATAATTAATCAAAGTTTAGCTCTTAAGTTGGTAAGTAGCCAGGAAAAAAACTGATTATTTACATGAATTTGTTATGTTTACCTGTCTGTTTTTATGATGTGATCAACTTGTTTGAAGGAAAGAATTTGTAAAGAGCTTGAAAACATACAGTTTAAGTAGATATTTATTTGACATTCTTATCCCATAGAGCTTCCTACTAGAAATGCAATCTAATTCATTAAAGTTCTGAACCACAGAAGCATAAAATGATGTTGGAGTAAAATCCCATAGTACTTACCTGTGTTTGTGAATGACTAATGCTGTTAGGAATATTTCCTGACATTATCTGCTTGTGAAGGAGACTGAGTGGGATTTCTTCAGATAAGGTATTAAGCCTCTCTACACAGAGTACAGCCCAATGCAGTGAGTGGTATTAAAGGAAATCAGAGCTGAGATTACATTGGGTGGAATGCCATTTTTTATTGTTGTCACTGTTTAAAGTATCATAATTATTTTAGTGACAGTTGCTTAAGCGCCCCCCCCCCCCTAGAACATTTAATCTTCTCATTTAACAGCCTTTATACACTGAAATAGTGGGTTTGAAGAAGCTTATTTGACCATTGCGTTTACAAATAATTGACATTTTAGTCTGATAACATTTCAAATCTTCACTGGCCTCATTAATTTTGTTTCAGTTAATTTAAGTATTTCAGTGCAGCCTAAAGCTATGTTGAGTTTAGCTGTGGTTTCTTATCTGACACATCAATTTTGCTTAAGCTGAGCAGTTTTTTAATAGAAGATCTTCTGAGAAAACAGAGAAACAGCTTGATTCTCTCTGGGATGTCTGTGCATTATTAATGCACTAATGCCCACTAACATCTTGGAATCTTATTTTTATTATTATCATAATTCATTTTCCAATGAAAAGAATTACCAGACTCCTAACAGCTTTGTGGAGAGTTTAGACCCAGTAGCTTTGCATATATCCTATAAGCCAGGAATGTCTCACTCTGTTACTATAAACACTATTTTTTGGTCACAATTTAATTATGACCATATATGCCACATTTCAGAAGAGTTAAAAATCTAGTTTTCATGTGTTGTGACCAGTGAATACAGTATGACATTCATTAAAATATCCTGGCTCCTCATTTATGGTAAAATTCCATCTACAGTAAAAATTTTATTTTTCCTAAAGAACTTGCAGTTTAAATATTGTTTATTTTTCCTAAAAAGAGGACTTGGATCTTCAGTTGTTAAAGTCAGTGGGATTTTTTTTTATAAACTGTTATATTACTTTAGTGACTTTCATTCTTTAACCCCTGAGTTGATTTATTTTTTTGTAATAAATTTGTGAGTTTAAAATTAAAAAAATGTGCTGCAACGTTTCTACTCAGATGGCCTGTTTTCAATGTATTTTCAAATGCTTAAAGTATGCTTTAAGTCAGAAGTTACATTTTTGGACTTTTTTTAAGGTCAACACTTCATTTTGGCTAATGTATATTTATGTAAATATATGTAAACTGATATCTATCCATATATAAATGACTACATACATATATAAATATAAGTTAATGCATATATTTATGCATGCATGCATGTATGTATGTATATGGATTTCTCTCTTTACATGCCAGTGTGTTTCACTGTATCATAGAAATTTAAGAAATCTAATTTTGGGTACTTTAGTGCAGTTTCATAATAGATTATGGATAGCTTACGTATTTTAAACACAACTATAGAAAAGATAAGACTGCAAAAACATGAGTATCTGCAGTAATACTTGCTCTTGGATGCCCTTCTGGTGTAAATCTGTGTCATCACAGAGGACTCGGGAAGCTGCACTGATGTGCTGGAGGTGACTCCACTGACCTGAGGCCTCTGATCCACTGGAACCCTCCTCTGCCTCCTGCCCTGCTGTTTAAAGCCACTGAGACAAATCTCTCTGCTTCCTCTTTCCCCAGGCTCCAATCGCTGTTCAGAAAACTGGCGTTAAAATATTACTGATAGATTGGTAAGTCCTTTTGTTTTAAGTTATTAGAGTTTAATATTTTCAACTTGTTATGTTTGAATGTTTGTTTTTCTTGGGTTGTTCTTTTAATACCATCATAACATTTAATTCAAGCGTTACTTCAAAATTCAATGCAATACCAGCATAACATTCAGTCATGGTTTCAAAAGCAAATCTTTGCCCTTGCAAATGGGTGTCCACGCGGGAGGAAAACGGTTTAGCTTTTACCTTCTTCCTTTCCAACATACCTCAGTTTTAAGTCAATTGAACATGTCTCTGAACATAGTGGAAATGAGGCCGCCTAAGTTCTCTCAGTGGTGCAGTTCATCCGTCATTCCTAAAACTCATACTCTGTACTGGCAGGAATATATGTGGTATCAGCGCTATGGTACATACACAGAATTCCAAATCCGATGTATTTTAGAGATGTTGTCGAGGTGTCAGGGTGTTTTTCAGGACCAGGTTGTCTTCCATCCAAGACAAGGGAAAGCTTTCTGTCCACTTCAGTGGTAGCTGGCTCATTCTGTCTTAAAGTCGACACAAAATTTGCTGAGTGTTAATGGATTTATTTATTATACTGGAATGATTCCTGTTATCCCCAATAGAAATTTTCTACTGGGTTTAGCACTGAGGGATTTAACCATTTATCACTCTACTGTTTTTACTGTGTTTTGTTGTATGTTGATGTAATGGAAAGTAAAATATAGACCATCAAATTTTTATCTTATTATTCGACAGAAACAATTTTTTAAAAGCCTAGCAAAAGAAATAACAATAAATTCGAAACTGCACAGGTATGCACCAAGTTGTTTCTGCAGTTTAATATAGAATACTGTATGTTACCATACCAGGGTACAAAAATAGTTATTTTAAGCTGCTCTTTCTTGCACCTATAACGTGAGCTATCTGTCATTGCAATATGTTTATTCAAAAAAGTTTAACATATTATATAAAGAGAGACCATCAAATCAGCTTGCCTATGGATTCTTGACAAAATATTTGCGTACAATAGCATTATGTGACTTTGCAGTGAAAAATGTACTCTGTAGTAAGTGAATGTCAGAGAAACAAAACAGGTGCAACATGCTCTTCAAAAAACATAGATCTACTTCTATGAAATTGCCTCAATTAGGGAGCATCTATATTTGAAATTTCTATTGTTTTATTCATCTTTTTAGAGCTCTTTTACTAGTGAAATAATTGATGAAGCCAGTCAACCAAATCAAAGGAATAAATTTATATGCCTGTTAAAAAATAAAGTGAAAAAGGAAGGTAACACAGGTGGCTCTATTAAAACACATACATGAAATGCCATCAAGAAGATGCTGGTTTTAACCTTTTTTTCTATTAAGTTCAGCATCTGTACAAAGTAAGATTGCAATCTTAAACTCATATTGAGAAAGGATTATGTTTATATCAAATTATTGAATGATATCAAGAATGGGTCCTCACCATGCATTTTTAAACGCTTTGTTCTTTCTGTTTTCCTAAAAGGGAATCATTATGATTGAACTGCATCACATAGTTGAATTGAATATTTTTTTTCTTACATTGTGTACAGAGCTAGAGCTTGCAAACCTTTTCCCTTGTGGCAGTCCCAGGTTAGCAGAATCTTATTTTATATGCTGAGGAGGCAGCTATAGGAAATGTCACAGTTCATTTTGGGGAAATCATACCACTGACCAGAAATCAAATCAAGCAGTGAATAATGTAATGTTATTGGCTTGGTCTCTGCCTCTCCAGCCTACACTGTGTTCGCCTCCACTTTATAGGCAGGTACTGAGTCCCAGTGCAGCTGCAGTACCTTTATATGAGGAAACTATTCCCCTGGAAAACAGCTTACAAAAGACTTTAGGAAGGAACAGAAATTTTGCCAAAACCAGAATAAGGAAGTTCCTTTGAAAAAGTGGTATTTATATAAGGACAGTAAGCCTTACATCTTACTATCTAGTTGAACAGCGTCTAGGACCTGATTAGGGAGGTGTCCAAAGCTAGATGCCACAGATCATCTTGCTTAACCTTGATTTCATCCAGCATAATTTAGAGAAATCTGTGGCAGTACAACATCCCAATTCTACAACCTCTACGCAAGCACTTGCTGTCAAACTGGATTTTGTGATCCATCTGTATTACTAAGCTAGAAAGGGCCTGGGCTCTGGCATATGCTTTGTTGTGCGTTGTGTGCTCCCAACAAATGTCCACCATGGGCTGAAGAATATCACATACCACAGGCTGCTCTCAGCTGGCAGCATGGTAGAAATCATCCTATTTTATTAAAGAAAAGAATTCAGCTGCACGGAGAAGTGTGCTGTGGGGCTTGTCCTCCGTAGTGGAGAACGGCCCTTGATCCGTTGCATTTACCAGTGGAGAGGTACCCACAGGTATGGACTTAGATAAAGGGTCAAGTCCAGGTTCTAGCCCTTGCTGTGTCTCACATTTTTGTTATAGCTGTACTCAAGTTTTAATGGTATTATTCTGTTAAATAATGCTGTGCCTCTGCCAATAATTTTTGTGTAACTAGGTAACCGTTTCAGCTTTTATCCCATTAGAATTTGTAAAGTTGCTTTATACTTGTTCTGCTCATTTCACTTCTTGAACTAGAAAAAGGCTATTCCATATGATAAATTAAGCCTTGCTTCATCTCAGTTAACATGGAAATCCTAAGTGAGGAGTAAGCTCTTTTCTTAGCTAGTAGGGTTAAAGAAGCATCTCCAGAGGGCAATTCATTCCACCTCTGATGTGAACGGCTCACTGGAATGGTCTCTCTCTCCCCACTGATACCTCAGATAAATAGGACAATTCCGAATACTCCATTCTGTTAGAACTGCTCGTAAACAGGACACAGTGATCTGCTGTTTTTAATCATGACAGTATATTCATACACTTTCAGTTTCTCTTAGTTTCTATTTGAACATCACCAGCTTTGCGCATCTTCCTTTAGGCATTTGTAAATTCATGTTAGAACAGAAACTTGCACTGTTTCTCAAAATAGATTGACTTTCAAGAATTATATTTATTTGCTTATTTTGTGTAAAGCGTTAGTGATCTAGTTCTCTTCAGATGGCTTAACCTCTGCCAAGCAATTTTGAATATCATACTATAGCAATTCACCATGTATAAGCCAAAAAGAGTAAAATTAAAGTTTTTGATACATCACTGATAGCATTTCAGCTTAAAATATTAGAAAATATTTGCATAAAAAGAAAACACTAAGATTTGAAACTATTTCTACTGTGAGACTTAGGACTTTTCTAGCCTTCTGTGATATTTTTCAAAAACAGAGGGATGAGGGAACTCATCATGATGAGTTCTAGTTTTCTAGTATTAACCTCGGACCATCCAAGTCCAGTTTTCTGGGGTTTTTTAACTTATTTTCATCCTATATATTTTATTACTAAAATATATTCTACATCTCCATCTATTACTAACATTTGTCAATCATTTGTTAAGCTGTTGTCCCTTCAGTAAATGCTTTGAACAGTTTCATTGCTAACAGTTCAAACCAATAAAATTTTAGGGTGGGCAATTCCCAGATGAGTAAATGAAACTCAGGCACCTGATTTCAAAAGTTTAGGTGGGCAGGGACTTCTGGAGATCATTTGTTCCAAAGTTCTTCTCAGCTCAAGACTAACTTCAAAGATAGATCTGGTTGCTCAATGCCTTGTTGAGGTGAGTTTTGCATATCTTCAGGGATGGAGATATCGCATCTGACCTGGGCAACCTTTTCCAGTGTTTCACCACTCTCATTTTTTCCTTAGAGCTAGTTGAAATTTCTCTCGCTTCAACTTGTCTGCATTGCCGCTTGCCCTTTTACTGTGCATCTCTATGTGGAATCTGACTCCACCTTCTTTATAAACACAGTAAGTTCTACTCCCATTCTCTATAACCTAGATACCACAACAGTTATCACAACCAGCTTTGGAATGCTTTTGCCAGCAAAAAATGCTGTTTCTTATAATAAGATATATACGCAGAGGTTTTATTTATAAATGGAATGAGGTGATTTTCTGATACATCTGCAAGCATCTGTGAACAGGATTCATGAGTGATCCAAACTAGATTAGGGAAGATGATGAGACATATTAGTTTAACCTGCTAAAAAAGCAACATTAAAAAAGGATCAAATCAATGTTATGATACACAACTTTCTGATACTCAAGATGATTTTATAAAACAGTTGCCTACCCTACACAGTGCATTCAAGAAGGAAAATAATGTAATAAATCAGTGGCAATTCAGAAGAGACAAGTTCAGTGCTGAGTGTGCCTTTGTAAATCTATGTTAGCAGTGGAAATAGATTTTATATCCTGCTGCTTCTTTGTCACATCCACAAACACTAGTGAAAAGAAGAATAGTTGTTAGCTGTATCTGACCTAAAAAGTGCAAGGCGCAGCTGATGAGTGCTGAGTCTTACCAATGAAAAGCAACGGCAAACAAGTTTATCAATCAATTTATACGAAATAGTGTTTACAGTGCAAAGTGGAATAATATACTTTGGAAAAGAGACAATACCAACTTTATCTGGTGTACTTATTTCCACTAATTTTAAAGAAGCAAGGGTAGTTGATGTGTAGATGCAAACCCCATTTGGATAACGTGATGGTCTACTAAAACTTCACAGTCATTTTTGGGACAGAGGTCTCTGAGATAGTGGCTCTCTCCCAGCTTGCCAGGACTGCAGTCATCATAAAGACCCCAAGATGGGTCCTTTGCACCTCAGTTTGACAAGGTGGATAATGAGTATGCCATTTGAGGTAAATGCTCCTGAATGCTAAATCATGCTTTCTCTGCCTTTGTAGAAGTTGTCAAATAACCCGTATTTTCTGCCTTTCTAGCTAACCTGAAAAATCCCATCTGACACGATTTTTAGAGACAAGTCTGGTCTCTTTAAACATTGTGAAATCAGAAAATGTATCTGGCTGGATATCAGTCTGGATGACTGAGATTTGTCCAGAATCTATTCTAGTTTGAAAGAAGTTGGGTGCCCAGTGTGCTTTATAAATGCCTTGTTCTTTTTCTGTAAGTAACTTAAAATGTAAATGTAAATAATATTGCTGGATTTATAAGCAAGAATCTAGTCCAATAACATTCTATGAAACAGCTACTGTTTACTATGTATATATATTTAATTTGAGATGGGAATTTAACATTATACTGGGAAGACAATACAAAGAACGTTTAAAATCAAGCTGCAGTTCTGTATTCAGAACTCAGTATGCACACTGAGGTCCAGAAAAACGATACAGTTTTGCCTAATCTGTCCTGCAGTTGATCACTATATCTGAATTGCTGAGATAAGACATAAACCTTTGCAAGAAATAAGTTCTTAATACTTGGAAATCCTGGTTGTTGCTTGGGGTGTTTTTTGGGGTGCGTTGTTTGGTTGGTTGGGTGTTTTTCATTTTCTTTTTTTCCCCCCTCAGCAGGTTGTTGTCTAGGAAACTGTAAATCAGGAGTATATAATATTGTATTACAGAAGTCCTACCTGAATTTAAGGTCCCAATATCTCATTAAGTAATTCATTCTCCAGAGGGGAGGACCAATGGGAACACAAAGACAGAATGACTTGCCTGAGATTAATAGGATAGAGACTAGAAGAAAATGCTCAGAACTCCTGAGTCCTAGTCCCAGCTACTGTTGCCTTTCACGCTGCTTCACTTTCAGTTCCGTGACCAGGACTTTTCATGACTTATGCCTCTAATACGTTGGGGAAGGATTTGTAAAACAGGCATCAGAGTTAGGAACAGCTACAGACTGAAAAATAAACCATTTAATGTGATTCATTAGGACTTTGATGTCCAGCAGGAGGTAGGTGTCCACACAATAAGGTTTTAAATAAAAAGGAAAATCATCTGGGTCTTTTGTCATCGCTGCAAGCCACCATTATTCATACACTGTTAATGAGTATAATTTATGATAAGGCACAATGACACAGCACGAAGGATTCTTGCCTAAGGCACCAACAATCCTTGTGATGCTCGTGTAACAAGGTAATTGTGGTGCAGCTCATACAGTGTTTGTGACGACAAATCCTAATCTGATATGATTGTCCTGTGTTATGAAAGAACAAAGCTAAATTGAAATGATAGACCCACAAGACATTTTGATATAAGATTTGTGTGGGTTTTTCCTGGTGTTCTATCCATAACATCTTTCATGTCTGTTTAAAAAAGCAACAAGATATTGGAAAATATAATCCCAGTAATAATCATTTATATTTTGTCTGTGCTTAAAATCATTTAGTACATAATGTTACACCTCTAATATGGAAATAACACTAGGAAAGAGGGGTTTTTTTTCACTGGCCTATTTTTAAGTCTTCCCTTGTGGTCATTCTCCACCCTGTGAGATTTGAACTAGAACTGATTTGTGAGTAGCATCAGTGCTTTAAAAGTAACTCAGAAATCCTGGTCCACAGGTAGCCATGCACAAAAGGAGTTATAATTAACGAAGTCCAGAATGAGCACTCATCACAGTCTAGTTTGACCCTCATCCCTCATAAACTATAGAAAATTTACTAGTAGCTGGAGAAAAGCATAACATACTCTAATCCATTCTTAGGCACTCCAGATAATGGTAACCACACTACCTCAATTTGCCTGGGTACATCCCACTTAATTTTAGGCACTACATTGGGATCCTTTAAATTAAGACTGTAGTGACTCTCTTTACAAGCATTGGAGAAGGGTGATTCAGCCCATGTTAGATCTCAGTCCTCTTGTGGGACAAGATCCTTCTGAGGATCACAGGATAGCTCAGGCTGGAAGGGAGCTCAGGAGGTCTCTAGTCCAATCTCCTCTTCAAAGCATGGTCAACCCTGAATTCAAACTACGCTCAGGAAGAGACTTGAAAGACTTCAAAGAGGGAGATAGGGCCAACAGCCTTGCTGAAGACAAGGTAAATGATAGCCACCGCTCTCTCCTCATCCAGAGATCCAGCCATTTTTGTCATAGAAGGCAATCAATCAGTTGGGTCAACTGTGAGTTATCCTTGGCAAATCTATGCTGACTGCTCCTGATCACCTCCTCCTTTCACGTACACTGAAATGTGTTCCAGGAAGACTCACCTCCATGGTTTTCCCAGGGACTGGGGTGAGGCTGACCAGTTTGTGGTTCCCTGCATTGTCTTTTCAACCTTTTTTAAAGCTGGGTGCAGCATTTGCCTTTAATTTTTTTGTAGAAAAAAATAGGATCGTGAGGTCTCCATCTCAAGTTATCTTGGTCAAATATTAAGTATTTTAATTCCTTCACTCCTCAGAACTTCACTTTACTGATGTAAAATACCTCAAATGTTAATTTTCCAGCTTCCACTTTCAGAAATGGTTTTGTTAGGCATTTGTCAGGCAAAACTTCCCCAACATTAGTATCATTATTAATGTACTTCAACAATTATCAGGTCACCTTTCAACCTTCTCTTTAATAAGCTGAATAACCTATGCAGGACCTTGAAAGCAAAGGCAAGAAGTTTGAACTTGATGTTTAAATGGCTGTTTTGATGTTCTTTAGCCATGTCTTAATCCTATTTCCAATGACTTTCAATATGTTTTATTTGTAAAATTATTAAAATTTATTCTTTAGTTATGCTGACTTTGCTGACTTTACTTTGATGGCATGAAGAAATGGCAAGATTATAATTTCTATTAATTGGCTTTAATCAAGAATTTCTACAGACACTAGCCAGATAATGATAAAACTGCATCTATTTCACTGTTACATCCTGCATTTTAAGTGATGATGCATTTTCTCTCTGGTTTTATATTATTAATATCTTATATTTATATCAAGAAAATCTGTAAGGGTCCCAGTGGAGATAAGAGACCTAAAATATCTAGGTGTAATAATGAGCTCCTACTCACAAAGACCTCCTAGTCTAAATAGAAAAGTCAGACAAAAGTTGGGGAAAAAAATCCATTTCTGTCTCCATTTTTAATTGGGGAAAAAAACCCCAAAACACCTCAGAAAGACAATAAATAGTATGACTAAGATCATGTAGGTAGTATCTTGAAATCCTCTTATTAGTGTCTTCATCCAAAACCACACTCCTTTCACTGAAATTACAAAGTTGGAAATTGAACAAATAATCTCATTGTACATTCAGAAGTGCTTTAATGCAAAGGAAAGGAAAAGAAAAAGTCCAGTCAGTGCTCGTCCCGTGTATTTGTAACACTTTAAACAGACTTACAATGAAAATAGAAAAGCTGCCTACTTACAGATACGGGATTGATGGCTTGGATTAAACCAGAAAAATCTCTTCATTGGTCGTTTGCAGCACTCTTTAGTCACACTAAAGGACCTTATTAGAAGAAAATTTAAGGCAGGATTTTTATCAGAGGTAAAAGGCAGCACTTTAGGGAGTAACAATTACAGACTGGTAACAGAGGGCTTTGATGTATCACATATTACTGTTACATGATGAAAGGACTAATAACAACAACAGTAATATCATAATGCAGTAAGACAAGCATAAGCTATAAATACCAAACACATTAAGTTTCAATGAGGTGGGAATGTAGATGGAGGTATTCGATAAGCTATAGCAAAATACAGTATCTCAGTATACAGGACTTCAGGGCAGAACCTGCACAGATAGAAATGCTCAATTGTAAGGAAACAGACTGTGAGGATCGTGATATTTTCTTTTTGATGAAACTGTATAAACTGTTCATTTGTTAAAGACCCTAGAGGAACAATTACATTGTTAAAAATTGTTTATGGGATACTTTTAAAAACCTGTATGATTACTGGCTAATATTCAGTATATTATCTAATACATTCAGGCATCTTAAATGATACTCCATAGCCCTGGGAAGGGAAAATCAGCATGTGGTTTCTCTTAGAAGCTCATGGGAACTTTGGCAGAAACTCATCTCACCAGAAGATTAAACACATTTGCTGTAATACTTAAATTATCATGGAGTATTAGTGCCCATGAATATTACTGAGTCATTCATTGTGCTTATGCTAGATTAGAAACAAAATCAATACTCGTTCCCCTCAACCACTTCCTCTATATAAAAAAAGTTATATGACATTTCCAGAAATACCAGGTGGAAATCCAGTTCCCACTGAAGCTGGTAGCACAGGTTGACTGTCATGGTGCTCAGATCTCATTCTGAACAGTTCCCGTCACTATATGTAATGGAAGGCCTGGTTGCAGACATGTTATCTATGTCTCACTAATTACTTAGAATTAAATACACAAATAGATTTGTGTCTCATGTTATGCTTCCGTTGCATGAGTTGAGTGGTGATGAACCACTGCAAAAGGCTGCTGGGAAAGAGTAACCGTGATGCTCATGCAGTATCCGCTGATATCTGAGTTGACAGCAGTAAAAACTTTGGCCAAAATTATTAAATTGCTATAAGAAGACAGGAAACAAACAGAAACCTAAGAAACTTTGGTGGGGAGACCTTTGAGACCAAGACTGTTTTAACATCCCATTTAAAAAAAACAGTATTATGAAATTTTACAGCTAAATGCAGAGCAGACTGTGACAATATGTCATGGCATATCTTGTGTGTCAATTGTTTTCTCTTTTGGGAAGTAGAGCAAAAAAGGAAGTGTTTTGTGTGCCATCTGTTTAGCGTGATCCTATGCTTGTTGCACAGATCAACCATATGACCAGTCCATGTATGTGCCAGAAGAGATCACTCTTTTCCAATGCTCATTTGATTGTGCTTTAAAAAGAAGTCTCCACAGCCTTCCTTTAACAAAGAAGTTTCTTGAAATAAATTGCATACCTCTAGTTTTATGCCCATCTACTTTGGCCACTGAATTCATGACTCTAAATATGTATCAGTAAGGCAATCTTCTTCCACTGGAATGTGTTTCATCTTGCTAAACTAACAACTGCAAATATGATTAATCGCTTTTCCCTCGGGGTCATTTATTATGAATGGCTCATGTAGTTACTACCTAGAGCATCCTTGGTGTGATAAAGTGAAGGTTTTTACAAATTGGATTCTTGCTTGGCTGGTGCCTACTGCCATTACCTGTGTGAAATTGCATGGCTGCCTCTTGCAGACTGTAATATTTTGAGAAACTGTCCTAATAGCTCAAAAAAACACCAACAACCAAAACCCACCAAAAATCCAAAACAAAAAAACCCACTCCAAAACCCTTATCAACCAAAAGTTTCTATACCATCAGCTAGTCTCAAAACAACCTCCCTATCCACTGCGTTTTATAATTCCAAAGGATAAGATGATGTAACTAAAACATTAAAAAATTGATGCAGTTTAGTCACTGTAAAAGTTCCGTTGTTTTAGGAGTGCTGCTTAAAAGCGTTTTCCAACACAGAACACTTTAATTTAGGAAAAATGACTGTCAAAGGAAAATATTCTTCACAGGAAAACAAGCAGATGAAATTACATTTCTGTTTCTAAGACATCACAATAGACAAGAAACATGCATGCCTGCAAAAACAGTCTATTTTAACCAAATTCATCAAGTTCCTCCCAACTTCTAAGAAGTTGTCTTTGAATCTGATGGAAGTGATGTGTCCATTGTGATAAGACAAATCTTGAGAATCAGTACAGTAAGCATCTATGTTTTTCTGTATTTTGTTTTCTTGCACCCCTGGGTTTTTTTTTGAGTCATTATCTTCCCAAATATAATTTTTGTCAGTATTTTTTTTCTCGTTTATAAAAATACTCCATATTTTATTCAAATGTGCTGAAGGAGACTTCCATAGAATCAATTGGTGGTAGTGCACCAAGCTGGACTGTGGCAAACTGGGAAAGCGAAAACTTTTTAAAAAGCTTATTCTGAAAGGTCTCTCCAGGGACACGTTACTATAAATGTTTGAACCGTTTCCTCAGGATATCAGACCTCTGGAGGTTTGAATCTTTGTCTTTGAGGCAGTAACAAATAAAACACAACTGCCAAAGCCTGTGGCCTTCATTCCAAAGTAAATCAGTTTTTGACTGAGTGGAATGAGAATAAAATCAATGTTTTGTGAAAAACGCAAAAAATATTAAAACTACATCTCCAAAAAACACTAATATTTGTATTCCCAACACAAGAAGTTTTTACATAAACAAATTAGTTTCCCCTGCTATTTTAACTGTAAACCTGAAATATTATATTAATTGGCATAAATTAAGATCCTAATGCATGCCCTTTCAGTTTGTTATGAACTTATGTTGACTTTACATTTCTTAGAAACATCCTTATAATAGCACTTAAAGCTCTTTAGTAGTAGCAAACAGAAACATTAATGCCATTAATGTTGTTAAAATAGAGAAAAGGTACATGGCAAATATCATATATATTTAATAACCTGATTTCATCTCTTACTTTGAAAATAGAATGTCATATATTATGACATTTTGGAGGCATGCTGAATTAAAGGCACTTTAAGTAACTCGTAGGAGCTGTCTTGTGAGTGGCAGTGGTGTAAATACAGGATTATGTCAAATTAGCACAAAAGAGAAGTCAGTCTGTGCAGAGCAGCGGTACCTCTAACAATTGCCCAATGTAACATGAAATAAGTACACTCCAAAAGTATTTGTAGTGAAAGTCAGAAATATGTAAAAATTTTACCCAGCGTTAAATAAAGAAGGATAAGAAATAATGATTTCAGACCTCAGTAGAAGTCTAAAGTAGATGAGGTTTCCCCTCAACGCAGATTTTATTATTTTCCCAAGAATCTACATCAAACACGTTGAAGAACGCAGGCTTCCAAGACCCAAGATGAACTTTACTTAAGTTTGGTTAGGGTTGCTTTGCAATGCAAAATCAACCTTCCTTCTGGGCTTTTGGCATCTCTTTTCTTGCAGAAGGGATCTTTTCAGTCAGAAAGCTCTAACTATAAATAAATCATAGTCCCTTGAAATCTCTTCTGCATGAATAGCTTTGTAGTTAGTTTACCACCCCTGCTTTTATAGCCTGGTTACTTCTGTATTTCTGCAAGAAGAGATAGGGGAGGTCCAAAATGAATGAATTTTCTCTGATTTTTATAATTCCTTAGGACAGTTGCTGGAATACGATCATGTCATTAATGAAAAAACAAAACAAAACAAACAAACCAAAATCAAAGTAGACAGTTGCCTCTATCTCCTTACACTTTCTAAACTTGTCAGTAATTTAAGTCACCATAAGAAGGCATTACCTTCTGGAGTGGCCCAGCTACCTGAAAATTTGTTACTTGCTACAAAATCAGTGCTGAAATGTGTAGTTACTTTGGTGAATATTACCCAAAACATCGGTGCTTCTTTTCAATATATTGGCTTTTATAGAACAATTCAACATATTTCTGTTTAACAATACCAACAAGCAGTTATAAATGTGGATACTGAATGTTATTGCATAATAGATTTTTGTCCGTTTAACCTCTCAGC
>NW_008796046.1:4594199-4596774 GCF_000699145.1 Aptenodytes forsteri | reverse complement strand
CTGAAAAGTCCTTGACTAGTGTAAGCATGACTTAGCAATAACTAACACATTGGTGTGTTATCAACATTATTCTACTAAATCCAAAACACAGCACTGTACCAGCTACTAGGAAGGAAATTAACTCTATCCCTGCCGAAACCAGGACAATTTTTTAAGCAATTAATGAAAGGTAAGTAAAAAATATCTATAGAATCACAGAGTCATTCAGTTTGGAATGGACCTTGGGCAATCTCTGTTTCAACATTCCACTCAAAACAAGGTCAAGACTGAATTTGGACCAGGTTACTTACAGCATTGTGCAGTTGGGTTTTGAAAACCTCCTGGGATGGAGGTCTCACAGCTCCTCTGGGCAACCTGCTCAATCTTTTAATCCTCATCATGAAGTCAAGCTGATTTCTCATGTCCCCACACTGCAATGCCGCAAAGAGCTTGTCTTGTCTTCTTGATGACCTCCCTGTAGGCACTGGGGTGTTGCTGTTAGGTGCCCCCAAAGCTGTCCCTTCTCCAGGCTGAACAAGCACACCTCCTATGGCATCTCCACACAAGGCGAGTGCTCCAGCCCCAACCATCTTGGCGGTCCTTGAATGAACTCACTCTAATTTGTCAGTGTCTTTCCTGCACTGGGGTGCCCAAAAGTGGATGCAGTGTCTACGCGTGGTGTCACAAGTAGTGACTATTTCTTCCCTGGATCTTCTGGATCTGCTCCTGCTCTTAAAGCCCAGGATGCTGCTGCCCTTCTTTGCTGCCAGGGCACACTGCTGGCTCATGCTGCAAGACTTTTCTGCAGAACTGTTACACCGTCAGTCCCCAACCGATAATATTTGGGAGTGGGGGGTGTTAAAGTCTCTCACATGCAGGACTTTGCATTTGTCCAGGCAAATGGTTAAATATATGGGAGTGGTCAAAGCTCTTCTGTAAATAGTAAAGCTTTTCTGTAATTAACTTAAAGTTGTGTTATCACTTTAGTTAAATCTGTTAAAGCAGATTATATAGTGCCGCTTTATCTCATTGTTTTTTATTATCATTGGTGAGTTTTTAAGTGGAAGACAGAGGTGAAGTAAAAATAATAGAGTGAAATAAAGAACATTTAGTGGCAGAAAGGAATTAAAACATTAGAGGAGAAATCAAGAAGTAATATAATAGCATCTTGGGAGAAGATTCTTGGAGTGTCAGACTTCTGGAAGTCAACACAACAATATATGAAGATTATCAGCATTTCAATATTTCATTGTTGAAATATCATCCAGGATCTTTATAGAATTTTCCTGATTTCATCCTTGGGAAAGGAAAACTTAGTAGCCTGGAGGATTTTTACTTAATAGAAGGTCTTGTTTTATAAGACATATTCCAATGACGCCATATTCTCATGCAATAATAGATACACTTTATCAACTGCTTGGATGAGTCGTATTAGAAAATTGCTCATCCTGTATTAAATACCACAGGTCCCATTAAGCTGGCTCTCAGAGATGCTCAGGCATGCTTTCACTGGCTGCTTTGTCTAGAATATGGAAGCAAAAAGCCAATCAAGCTTAAAAACTAAGCATGGCAAAAATCAAGAAAGTAACTGGACCGCTCTAAATTTCCTTTTCCTAGCAGTATAGGTATATTGTACGTTCAGGGGAGGAAAAGACCTATGCACAAATAATCAGTATTTGACATCATGGATGTGACTGATTATTTGTTAAAATTTCAGTCCCCTGGTTTGATAAAGTCCATTACTCATCATTATTGGCTTTCTGCAAGCACACATGGAAATAAAGCAGAGGTTCTGTAACACAGAAACCTCACACAAAAGTTCAAATACAGTTGATGCAAACAGAACTGTAAGTAAAAGTCAGAAAACATGTTTAAAAAACCACATTGACTTTTCCCAAAGCCAAGTACTTTCAGAAATCAGGCTATTGTGTTTTACTTTAGTCAGTCGGTATTCCTTTTTTTTTTTTTCTTAGTCTCCCAGTGGGAATTCCTTTTGATTCCATTTTTCAGGATCTGTGCAAACCCCACAGTACATGCCACCTGATCAGATATATTAGACAGCTTATATGAAGAATCAATGGAAGGAAAAAACTGAGCTGGACAACAATGTGCCAGCTAATTCAGAGACTGGCTAGTTCACCTTCATTTGACGCCTTCATTTAAATTCCTCACTTCACATCCTTTTTCTCTCCTGTTAGACAACCAACTTAATCTTCCTCTGCTTCAATTCTCCATCTGTAAAATAAGTATAATAATGTTTCTCTATCTCAAAAGGGTCTTGGGCAGCTAAAAAAAAAAAGAATTACAAGAGATTTTCAGATGCTGCGGCAATGGATAACACAAACATGAGTGTGATGGAAACTCTGCTTCATCTTAAGTGTTTAAGTGTATGCCTATTTTCTTGTGGTTTCGTAGGGAGATGTCGTTTCCTTTGTGAGCTAGAATTACAAGAGATTTTCAGATGCTGCGGCAATGGATAACACAAACATGAGTGTGATGGAAACTCTGCTTCATCTTAAGTGTTTAAGTGTATGCCTATTTTCTTGTGGTTTCGTAGGGAGATGTCGTTTCCTTTGTAAGCGTATATAACCTCTGA
>NW_008796046.1:4586757-4592719 GCF_000699145.1 Aptenodytes forsteri | reverse complement strand
CAATACACAAAGATTATCAGCATTTCAATATTTCATTGTTGAAATATCATCCAGGATCTTTATAGAATTTTCCTGATTTCATCCTTGGGAAAGGAAAACCTAGTAGCCTGGAGGATTTTTACTTAATAGAAGGTCTTGTTTTATAAGACATATTCCAATGGTGCCATATTCTCATGTAATAATAGATACACTTTATCAACTGCTTGGATGAGTCGTATTAGAAAATTGCTCATCCTGTATTAAATACCACAGGTCCCATTAAGCTGGCTCTCAGAGATGCTCAGGCATGCTTTCACTGGCTGCTTTGTCTAGAATATGGAAGCAAAAAGCCAATCAAGCTTAAAAACTGAGCATGGCAAAAATCAAGAAAGTAACTGGACCGCTCTAAATTTCCTTTTCCTAGCAGTATAGGTATATTGTACGTTCAGGGAAGGAAAAGACCCATGCACAAATAATCAGTATTTGACATCATGGATGTGACTGATTATTTGTTAAAATTTCAGTCCCCTGGTTTGATAAAGTCCATTACTCATCATTATTGGCTTTCTGCAAGCACACATGGAAATAAAGCAGAGGTTCTGTAACACAGAAACCTCACACAAAAGTTCAAATACAGTTGATGCAAACAGAACTGTAAGTAAAAGTCAGAAAACATGTTTAAAAAACCACATTGACTTTTCCCAAAGCCAAGTACTTTCAGAAATCAGGCTATTGTGTTTTACTTTAGTCAGTCGGTATTCCTTTTTTTTTTTTTCTTAGTCTCCCAGTGGGAATTCCTTTTGATTCCATTTTTCAGGATCTGTGCAAACCCCACAGTACATGCCACCTGATCAGATATATTAGACAGCTTATATGAAGAATCAATGGAAGGAAAAAACTGAGCTGGACAACAATGTGCCAGCTAATTCAGAGACTGGCTAGTTCACCTTCATTTGACGCCTTCATTTAAATTCCTCACTTCACATCCTTTTTCTCTCCTGTTAGACAACCAACTTAATCTTCCTCTGCTTCAATTCTCCATCTGTAAAATAAGTATAATAATGTTTCTCTATCTCAAAAGGGTCTTGGGCAGCTAAAAAAAAAAAGAATTACAAGAGATTTTCAGATGCTGCGGCAATGGATAACACAAACATGAGTGTGATGGAAACTCTGCTTCATCTTAAGTGTTTAAGTGTATGCCTATTTTCTTGTGGTTTCGTAGGGAGATGTCGTTTCCTTTGTAAGCGTATATAACCTCTGATAATACTCACAGGATTTAGGAACATTCAGTGGGGTAAGAATACAATGACAGATAAAAAAATGCTGCGGCTACCGCCCCTTGAAACCTTCTTTTTACATAACAGTAGTTTGCTTTTCACTTTGTCTCCAATGGATCATCACAAACTATTTCCTCGCCTTTTGAAAAGATGAAAAATATATTCCTTTGGAGTTTATTATATTCAGGAGCCTAATTTGCTGCTGAATACTCTATTTTGTGTATGGACTTCCACTAGGAGATCTTTATTCAGCTGATGATTGCTGCCAGTATCTTGTCTTCATTTTCAGTGCTGAAAAGGCCTGAAATTATTCTAAATGCTTTGCTGTTGCCAAGGTGATAAAATACCAGCTAGGAAATTAATGGTATTCTCTCTTGGGGTGTGTATGTGAGAGAGGGTGTGAGTGTGCGTGCTCACCCACATGGGCTTTTTAGTCAACAGGCTTCACATACATTCAATTTTATAGGATAAAGTCTTTTTCTGTCATGACGTCTCAAAATTTTAGGTAGTTCTTGTCAGATTAGCCCCAGCCTTAAAGCAGCTTCACTGTCCTGGTGAATGCTCCTGAGTAGTGGCACAAAACTGTAAAGGACTTCTCACATTAATACCTACATTTGCAACGGTAAATACATTTTTAAAACATATGCTACGGTGTTCATGCACTAGACTGCCCTACATACATTACACACACCTCCTCTGATTGCAAGCAAGCAAGTAAACGCTAACCAGTTCCAGAGTTAAAGAGGGCAGCACTTGCACGAAGGCAAACAAGGCAACCCGTGTTTTATGAAGGTTTACAATTTTATTTTTAGGATCCTACTAATTCAGTGCCACAAGATGTCAGTGCAGTTTAAGCAACAGCAGAGCACTCTCAGAATGTGAACTGCATTGAAAATGGGCAAAGAAAAAGAAAGAGAACATCCACAGTTAACTATAAGACCTGTTCTCAAAGAAAAATGCCTACAATGTATATGTGGTCTTTTTATTTCTATTTTTTTCTTTTTGACTGACTTCTGGATCATGCTCTGTATAATTACAATTATAATGAAAATAAATGTAAAAACTTTAAATAGCAGCTGGTTTATATCCATGTCTGCATTTCACTTTTCTTCTAATTCAACAGCTAATGAAAAAGCTGCATCTAAATACATTTTATTGCTCAGCAGAGCAGTGTTTTCTTTTCAGCAGATTGTTGAATTTTAATGATTTTTTCCCAAGCTTTGTTTTGCTTTGACTTCATAAAAGAAAAAGGAGGAGGAGAAAAAAATGACAAAATCAGCTCACTTGTAGTGACACAACCACCCCACTTGCAGCAGGAGCTAATACCTTTCCATTACAATGGCTACATGTAACGGGTAGTTAATCATCAAGAAAATTCATTAGCTGAATGTCACCAGGAACCTACGTACTGTAGCAAAAGAACAACGGACAACAGTTTGAGCTTTAATTCAGCAGTGAGTTCCCCTCATGAGGCTGCTTTCCTCTTTATGAAATTGGGCACAAAGTTAATGGTATGATATAAGGGTGTTTGAACTTAGGAGGCTTCCTTGATTACAAGGACAGCAGTTATTCTTGCATAAGTGCCAGCAAATATCTCATATCGGGTGTTGTTTCATATGTTTTTGAATACTGTGTGCTTTCACAATGGTGGAGCCATCACACAGAAAGCTGAGGCAGGAGCAGTCTCCCACCCCACAAGCAACGTTTGCCTGATTTAACTTTTGGGCTATACGTTTTGCTGATGTAAATTGGCCCTTTTGTGTAATGCTCAAAGCAATGCCGTAGTTCACGTGGCTTGTGGTCCATGTGAGCTTTCATAGTGCTTAAAATGCACTCACGCTTGTACCGCTCTCTTAGAGAGTTTGGGAACTTTGTAAACAGCCTTTTTCTTTTTTCAGATTGAAAGCACACCTGTATGTTTCAAAGCCACCTTATGGACAGCACACATGGTCTGGCACAGCTCTGAACTATGAATACAAATCTCTGCCCGAAAGAATCAGCAATTTAAGAGTAGAAATGGGGTGTGTGAAATAACATCACTTGGATGTGCATGTTGGAAGCTCAATGAGGACCTGAAGGAAAAGGGTTGACTGAAGGTGCTTTTGACTGCCCATGGCCCGTTTCTGCACAGACCATCTGACCGGGTTTATAAGGGGTATTGTTGTGTGCAGGCAGCCGCAGTGTTAACCCTCCACCTGTGCCCAGCTTGCTGAAGGCTGAACCCCCGCAACTACCCTTCCAGCTACTACTGCCAGCTATTCCCCAGGGGACGGGAGCACCACGAAACACCTTCCAACCAGAGCAGTGAGCAGCAAACACCACTTGCCATCGTTCCCTTAACTGGGACCCATCCCAAGAGAAGGGTGTCAGTATCCCCTTGGAAAGTCAGGGCTCAGGTTGTACTCAACACCCTGCTTCCCCCCCGCCCCAGTATTGTTTTCACAGAAAACTAAAAACAGCGTGAGGGAAGTAACTGTAGGGCAAGAACCGAGCTCTTGCTCTGTATCTCACTCACCATCAGCCAAGCCTCACATGACTGATTCTATGATTCTATGATTCTATAAGTGTAGGGCAAGAACTGAGCTCTTGCTCTGTATCTCACTCACCATCAGCCAAGCCTCACATGACAGCGACAGCTGGCCCCAAAATACTATGGAATATTTCTTTCCTTCTCTCATCTATTACAGTTTTTCCCAGATAATAAATGAAGAAGTAATTTGTTTACAAGACACATTCTCTTTTTCTCTGCTGGGTGCTTCAGGTGTCAGCATGATAGAAGAGCGGGGGATTTGTGGTACATCTTTGTGCCTTGGCCAAGGATCTGCTGCACAATCCATTATTGCTGGGGACATTTGCATGGAAACAGGGCATCCAGCAGTTGCTTTCATAGGTTCATATCTATCCACGTAGACAAATAGCCCCAGTCTCAGCAGTAATAACCTCTTGTGTTGTAACCCGTGGCTTCCTCCGTCTGCAAACTAGGTGGGTGGGGGCTTTTGGGGAAAGGTTACTTTTGGCTTGAAATATGTATCACACTGCAAAATGCTTTTAGAGACAGAGGCAATTTTTGCTTCAGTGTAACTCACTAAAATTAAATCTATATGGAAAGTACAGAACTGATCTGGACTAGCAACATCAAGGAAGGAACTGCCTTCTCTTTGTATCTTATAAAATTTTAAACTGAGATAGCTAGAGGTATCTAGTCAACTAATTTGATACAACCAACAAAATTGTGCAGTGTTTTGTTGAATTTCTCTGTTTTATTAACTTCCAACTCTGATGACTCCTGTTATTTATTCTATAGACAAGATTAAATTCTTGTCTCTGGTTTGTAATCACATGAAGCAATTTGGAATATTCATTTTTCTATGCCTGGAGCAGTAATTAATTGTGCCCAGATGCATAGGAATGGTCCTTCTTTTAAACGCCTGTGCCATGATAATTACAATCCTAACATAAAATCAGCCTCCTCTTAGTAGAGAAGCCAACAAAAAAAAGCATTTATAAAAGAATTATTTTCCTTCCACGGTCCCTATCAGAACAATAGCTTAGGAAGGATCTAGCCTGTTTATATTTGGATACAGGGTTCAAATTCTCTTGATTTCAGCAGCCAGCAATAAATATACAGTTATCTGAAGTCCCTTTCTGCAGTCCAGGATTTCTGAAGCCCTCCCTTTTGGTTTAATTCTGTTGTCAGGAATTTAACTTCTAAAATACATCAGGAAAAAAAAGTGAGAGACAGCCAAATTAGCAGAGTAGTGGATACCTTGGAAGACTCTCCCACTCCAACATTATATAAATATGTGTAAAATTATGGCAGTTATGGGAATAAGTTTCTGTGGATAGCCTCAAAAGCTATAAATCATACTATTTACTTTAAAACTCAGGAGAACTTTCTGAGTTTTCTGATTTTGTCACACTACTTAAATCAAGGTGAAGGAACGCTGTTCATTTCTAATTGAAAATCAATTCATTGTTATAAAATGAAGAGGTTGACAGAGATCTTGAGTCCGAGAACTCTGACTGAGAATGTCAGTCTTTATTTGTCTTCATGATGCAAAATTTCTGCGTTATTTATAGGAAAACATGCAGAAGACAGTTTTCCAGATGGCTCTCTTTACAAATAATTTTTCTAGTTACAATATATCACACCCTTCCTCTTTATATCCGAGTGATTTCTTTTGATTTATATAGCATGGAGCTTTACTGTAGAAGGTCACTGGAGAAATTTAACTGCAAGATACCCTTCTTTGGAAATGCCTTGGACAGCTCTCAATATTTATTGGTTTAGTGGTTTATTTTCTTTAAACCAAGTGCTATTGTAATTTATCTGTTTCAAACATTACTATAAATTATTTGCATCGCCTTCAAAATAAGAAGTGACAACTTTTTACAGTTATCTGAAAGGGAGATTGAGACAAATGCTAACTTTTGGGAACTAACACTCATAAAAATTAAAGAATAATTAGTTCTTATTTCTGTGCTACTCAACAAGCCAGAATCTGTCCCAGGTTAATTCAGTTCTTATAATAACACCAGGTTAAACTGTATCACAATGCAAAGGACTTGAACCTGTTAAAAGAAACCAACTGAGTATTTTTCCTATACTGTCATCACCATCTCTATCTGTTTATATGGATTCTTATAGGAAAGTAGAACAACTAGTAGTGGGCCTGTGTGAACCTCATGAGGTTTAAAGGCCAAGG
>NW_008796046.1:4565582-4586197 GCF_000699145.1 Aptenodytes forsteri | reverse complement strand
TGGCACAGGTTGCCCGGAGAGGTGGTGGATGCCCCATCCCTGGAAACCTTCCAGGTCAGGTTGGAGGGGGCTCTGAGCAACCTGCTCTAGTTGGAGATGTCCCTGCCCATGGCAGGGGGGGTGGACTAGATGGCCTTTAGAGGTCCCTTCCAACCCAAACTATTCTATGATTCTATGATACTGTGATGCTGAATGTCAGAAATTACTTTAACGTCAGTAGGAACAATACAGTGCTCAGGCAGCCCTGAGGATCAGAAAAGCATAGAGTTGTTATACAGACATCTGTTTGATCCTGAAGCAATGTATTACACAGTTTGGCCAAACCCTCTGTGTGCGTTTGTGCACGCACTTATATGAACGAAGTGTTATAGAGATTTATGTTGCATTCGTCAGCTTCTTCATCTTACATTGTTTTAGATGATGGATGCTTTTTCTGAAATTATGGATAATAGTTCCAAGGGGAAAATCTACAACTGGAGGAGAAACAAGCATTTAGACTTGTGCCTGAGAACTGATAAAATATTGCAGCATACACATGAGATGAACTTTGGGATGATGATGTGTTTTGCTATTTGTGCAGAAATATTTCATCTGTGTACTTTGTCTGCCTCCCCCAGTGAATGCCAGTGAGATTTTTGTGGTGAATCCCATCATTTACCTGAGTCTTAAAGATGGAGAATGCTCTCCTAAACACTGAGAAAACACCACAGTGATAAACAGGCAGTTCTGTAAAGTTCAGTCGCTAGTTGAACAAACACCAAAAACATAAAGTTGAGACTTCATTACGTGACAGCTTCTGTGAAGAGTGTCATAAAGGTAAATAAAATCTTCTCCCAGCCTTTCCAACAGGACCAACGCTTAAGGAAACATGAATTCATTGCAAGTTTGGAATTGAAAAATGCCATTTTAATTTGAACTTTTAATGACTTCTTTTGCTTTTCACATTTGGTTTTCAAATCTTAGGAATGAGTCTTATTTTTTTTAATATCTTTTGCCCCAGTCTAGTAAAATATTTCAGTATGTAATTAACTTTAAACATTTGATAAAACCTACTGATTGGTTAAAATAAACAGGTGTGTAAGTGTTTCAGATGGAGAAGTCTCAGGATGCTCAAAGACTTTTACAAAATATTCTGGAGAATACATAAATAATACAAATGAAGTGTCCTTACTTTGGATTGTATACTCCTTTTTGGGTTATGGGACTATTTTTTATCTCCCATAAAGGCTTAAATCTGTCTCATTTACTCTATTTAATTAGAAATAAGGTAACCCTCAGAACATTTTCCATGACAGCAATGTAGACCACATGAAAAGAGATTTTTTTTACCCTAACAAAAATTAATTTAGTCTTAGAAATTTATTGAATAGAAAATGTATGGTCACTCCTGATTGGTTTGACTGAAATATAAATCATAATTACAGATTGTGTTTTCTAACAGCCTTCACGTTTAACATACACATAGAACAAGTTGAATTGTAGAGACAGAATTTTTGAGTAAGGAGTATAACTTCTGTTCCTGTGAACACAAAATTTACAATGTATAGTTTATTGGTGGAGATGCAGGCAGTAAACTACTCGACATTCACAATGGCTAGGAAGCCTAATTTCTTTCAGTAAGCCTTTTTGTCTTTGGAAATACCTTTTCCCCCATTTTTCATCAAATAGACCAAAAAGTTGAAAATTGTCATACTGGTGACGTTTCACTTTAGTTCAGTATTAGCCACAAGAAATTGTGGCTTTTCTGAAGGGGCAGGTAATCCCCATAATCTTTGCTCATGCTCTAATACACTGCATCACGGCTGTGGACCTCAAAATCCCAACAGCTGCTGACTGAATTGTCCTGAATCTCACCAATTTCACTTCAGCCCATCAGAGAATATGAAAACTAAAACTGATCAGGCTCTTATGGAGTGGCCAAAAGTCCGCTCGCACAGTTTCACTACTGCTATCCAAAGAAGGAAAGTTATAAAGTGGAGAAAAAAAATGTTTGTTTCAGTCTGTGGTTCCCAGGACTTTTGCAATCCCGTTGCACTGTTGGTCTTACAGTCAGAAAGCCTTGGTAGCTGCAGTGGTGAGCTGGAAAGGACCTACACACAACCACTGGATTGCAAATAAACTCTTGTCTGAAGCCCATTGCACCCGCATCAAAATCAAGCAAGGACTGTTAAATATTCCAGTGATACCATATTGAGAAATTCCAGAGTAAATGTGTCTTGTCAGAATTTTTCCAATCAGTTCTGTTTAAAACATAACCTGAGGAGTGTTGTGATTTAAAAAAAAAAAAAAAAAAAAAAGGGACTCGGGGATTAAAAACCAATTCTCTTGGGTAAGGCACAGCCAGTGTCACCTAGGTCCATGTCACATTCATTGGCGGTGTGAAGTCTCATAAGCTGCTTCTCTCTGTGACATTTTTACCTCTTGAATTTATGTCTTTGTATTCTTTGAGCTGTAAGGTCTCCGGAGTATTAATGACCTGCCACTATACAATTTTATCATACCTCAAAAAATAGAGCCACAATTAGAGTACAGAATATTAAATGCTCCTAATGCATTAACATACGCAAATAACCTAGCTATATAAATAGGTTATACAATAAAAATTTTCCAAATAAGGTATCCACATAAAGTAAGTTCTATACATGTGTGTATGTATATGCAAAACTATATAAATATTTGCAAAGGCAGAGATATGAAAGCACATTCTTCAGTAACATTCACAGCTGTATATTAATTAAAGTGCTTTGGTGTCTGCAAGTTATTATCACATTTGCACAGTACTTTATATTTTGTTCATATTTATTATTCTTCACTGACTCCAGAGTAATTTGTTTATTTATAAATCAAAAAGTAGGTTTTAACACTGGAATGTTGCAGGGTTTTTGGTGTTTCTTAGTGAATAGTTGATTTTACTTTTGTTTTGTTTTTCCCAGTTGGCAACCCTGCAAGCTCAGATCAGGATCTGCTCAGGAGATGTTAATGAAACAGCTATTGTGATTTTGTGATGTTTATATGCCAATAAAATTAAACAAAATTTAGTTCCTTGCTAGCATAAGAGGGGGAAAAAAAAAAGTAAAGATACATTTCTTATTAATTTTAGTAGGTCTTATGCTAAAGAAATATAGTCATCAGAATTGGTTAGTGTTGTGTTCATTTCACTAATCTTATCAATTTTGTGGTACATGTAACTCAGTCAAGACCACAACAAACTATTTTTCTTAATTCTGATAGATTTGTTGAGACACAATTTTTTAAAGTTGAAGATGGTCTGATCAAATCCTCTATGTGCTCTAACTTGGCTAAACTAATTTTGAATAACTTTTAGGTTTGACCTTGTACACGGCAAAATAATCTAATGGATTTTAATAAAATATAGGATGATAAAAAGATTGAATTTATAGTTTCATCTATTCTTCTGTTAATACATTGTTAGAGTGTATTAACATGTAAGTGTAGATGCTAGGAATTTGTTATTAGAGGTACACTATGTGGGTCAATATTCCATCAATAATTTAAGATGTAATTTAGAAGTATAATTATATTTAATATATTACTATTTGCTGCTTTGGTTCAAGAATATCTTAAGATTCACAGCAAGATATTTTTAATTATTTATTTGGAAGCTCATCAATTTGTCTTGATCAAACTACAATTCTTTGTGAGTCAAATTGATAGTCACTAGAATCCTTTTGCATAATTTGATCCTTAAACTGAACAAAACTCCTTTTTCACTAGATAATAGGAGTATGAGATCTTGTAACCCACAGTGCCAAAGATCTGGTAGAATCAGCGAGGCACTGAGAACCTCTTACATTTGCAGTGTAGGAAAGAAAAATCCTTGCTCATTTACTATATACATTTTTTCTGTTCCTATCTATCAACTATGGTGTTCAGATAAGCTGTGCACATCTGGTCTAGTTTCTTTAAGACCTCCTTCGTCACCACATTACTAAACCACCACAACAAAATTAAGAACTGCGCAGAAGCTGCCAGAAAAGAACCATATTGTCCTTTTATTTGATTCAGTGATTTTTATTCAGGTGCTTTTCCCCTCCCTCTCCATTATGTCCCTTCCCTTGTCACACAGCTAGCCTTGATTATTGTGGCATAATTTGTTCAAGGGGGGGAGGAGGAGGAGTGTTCTGCTCCAAAGATTGCCAGGCTGAGGCTGACTGTTTTCTTGTGATAAGGAGTTACACTCTCTGTATTCCTCCACTAAGCCATTTCTCATTCACAGTTGTGCCCTGTCTTCCATCGGTCTAGGTGGCTCACAAAGGAAGGAGTGAATTCTTGGTACCTCAGCCTTGGAGATTAAAACAGGCGCACTGAATTGGGTTTGAACCTTTTTAATTGCGAACCAGTGGAGCATGTGTGAAATACTCTATGCTTTGCTCCCGTGTCATGTGTTGCACACTCTGCAGTGTGTATGCAGTGTTCAAAGTCAATATCCAGTACCGAAGTTCAGTTTTACAACCTGAAATGTAGTTACAAAATGGCAGGGAGACTGGTACTTGCAGCCATTTTTGAGAGAGATGGGCACAGCTTCCTGGGAAACTGCAAGCAAGAGACGACATCGCTCTACCAGTTTGGCTTATAGCTGGATCATGTACAGTGATAACATCTGAGAGATTTTAAGAAAACTCAGAATTCAACTCACAGTTCCTAAATTCTATAGTTCTTTAGCTGAACAATTTAATTTCTCATCTGCTTTTTCCCCCCTTGTCTGTTCAAAACATCTGCCTTGGAGAAATGTCAACATTAAGGGTAGGCAAATAAAACAAGTGCCTTCCCATTTCAACTCTCTACTCAATTCCAGCCATTCTAAAAGACGCAAGGCTTCTGAGTTTAAAAGTCTTTTTTTCCCCAAAATATTAAATTTTGAAAGATTCTCTTGGGGTTCTTTTATCTCCTCAGAACAAACATCCTTAACCTGCATTTAGTGTTCCTTCAAAATGCAACAATTTCTTAATAAATTTTTTCAGAACTGCTAAAGTCAAAAGTGTTTGAATGAATTAGAAGAGAGAAAGAAAGAGAGAGAGGAGAAAAAACCCAAAACTCAGAGGTTTCTCTCTGGGTCTTTCTTATGACAGTGAAATTTCATAGATGAAAAGATTATGTGAATGATATGAAAAGTTTCTACGCAAAGGAAATGTACTGATAGTATGAAAGGGATCGGTCCCTGTAGGAAATTAGCTCCTATCCTGAAATAATATTGGTTAAATCCTTTCTTTCTTTTCATCTAGTCTTGGTCTCTTTGTACAAGTTCTCAGGGGAATGAACATCTATTCTGCTGAGGTATTTAATCAACCTCAAAAGCAATTTTATTGCTCTGTGTACTTTTTAATGCTATAAACTCGATCCTTTAAATAATAAGAAGTCAGTGCCACACTCACTAAATACTGAACATCTTGAAATTAGTATGGCTGACAGCTGTAACCATGGGAAATCCAATATTTCCTGCTTCATGGTAAGATATATCTCTGAGTTTCAATTCCAAGTATAGTAACAACCTGGTCATGGAGTATGGCTGAAGTAACAGAGCATGATATGGTTTCTGTCTATCTTGCCACCTTGCCTGAAATTAGGCAGTTCCTTGTGATAGACCCCCAAACCTGAGGCAGATGTGTGGGGTTTGTTACGCTTGGGTCAGGTGGAGAGCACTGGCATTCTGTAAGAGCTAAATCTGCTGTAAAGGGTCACTCAAATCTCTGCTAAATGTATATGTGATTTTTTACCTAGTTGTCTTTGACACCCAATTTCTCCAAGAGTGGCAATCTGGCTTGATTTCTAAAAGCTGACCAGCAAATATCTGGAGATATTAATAGAGTTCCTATTCTTTCCTCTTCCTCCTTCTCAGGTCTTTTGAGACCTCAGACTCCATGTTTGCTTTTTAAAAACAGAAGGGAGGGATTTTTTTTCCTGCAAACATTAAGAATGGTACAGGTTTGTTTCCCCACCACACACACTTTAATTAAAAACTTAGTATCCTGTAAGGGAAATTCATTTGTTTAAATATTTTCTTGTTATTCATAGAATCTTAATTATTAATTACCAGGTCACATCACAGTCTTTAAAGTAATTTTTTTCCATATCACCCCTGAAAGATATTTAAGTACTGCTCTAGTACTAGGGAGAACTGGGACTAAAAGGCATCCCTTTATTTTCTCTCTGTAGCTTGAGCTCAGACTTCCCTGCATCCCTATAATCTACAGTTGAGCGGGAGTCGGGAGTGAGCTAAACCGCCTCACCCGGCCAGGAAACTCGGGCATAGGACGGGATTGACTGAAGCATGAACCCAACATCTCTGGCAATGTGAAAGCAAATGTCCCCAGAAATTGGCAGCTAACATGGTTGACAAAAACTGTTGGCGTGGCAAGAAAAATTACACCCGGATCACGCAAAGCACTGAAGCACTTAAAATGAGATATTAACAGTTTTCTCCTGTTACCAGTGTGCTATCCTGAAAACCGCAAACTATCTACTTAGACGTCTGAAGCCAGCAGTTGCACACATGCTTTTGTTATAGCCTAAGCAGCATACAACACCTACTTGTAGCAGTACAGTTATAATGATACTACCACTAATATTCCAAATAATCTGGTTATTAAAGAGTAATCCTAATGGTATTAGAATTGTTATATGAAAACTTTCCAGTTTGCACCCCTTTTAACTGGTGCTGTGCTCACCCATCGTCCTCCCTGGGATCCTCAGTTGGCAGTACCTGCCTTGGGCAAGCAGAGGGAACTGCAGCAAGTCAGCAGCATCCTGCGCTCTCTCCTGGGAGGAGTTTGGTATTGATAGTACAAATCTCTTCCTTCTCCCAGTTTGAGTATATTTTCTAACACTTTCTGCTTACGTGTCCTTTCTTCGAAGTTTGGCTATGTTCACCCATTACCTATTAGCTAAACCACCATGGTATCCTCCCCCAGACCTAACTTAAATGAAGGTTTCATGTTGGTTCCTCAGGGACTATATGGGTTAGACCTTTATCAGATACAGTATTCATAGAACTAAGCTAAAAACAAGTTTGACAATACTCACCTGACCGCTAGGCAACTGTTATCACAGCTAAACCAACCCAAATCATCTCAACGCAAGACAAGTACAGACAGATCCCTAGACTCTGCACTGTTAGGTCAATACAAAGCCTTTGGCCTTTCACTAGTTACGGGGTGTGCAGGGAAGTGTTTACTGAGCTACACAACAAAAAGGCATGTTTTCTGTATTGAAGCTACCACCATTTCAATTTCTGCTGCAGATTTTATCCAGAGCTGCTGCCAGCTTGCCTGCACTTAGCAGCTTGACACCTGCCTGATGCCTCTCTAGATATCCTTACAACACCTGTTCCCATCAAAATCATCTGATGGTGTCTGAGGCAGTCTCACCATGTAGAGGCGTGGTCCAGGGCAAGCACAGCACAGTGATGTTTGCATTTGAAAGCACAGGAAAGGTGCTTCCAGAAAAGTGTCTTATTTTTCTTATGTTTGTTTGCACTGCTGGCTGTCTTCAGTCGTGTTGCATGTTTGCCTGAAAGAAGGATCTCCAAAAGTCTGTAGTTGCTTCTAACTGGTTGGTTTGCAACTAACCCACATCTGGTGCAGTACAGATTTATAGGTCCCAGTCTAAGGCATTGTATCATCCTCCATCTTCCTATGGACTGGATGGGAGCTGGGGCACCAGTTAAGAGCTCTGAGCTGTGCTGCAGCAGATGCTGGGAAAAGAAGTACAGTGTGATGTCTGAGAAATTTGGTGGGTCCAGCCCTGAGGAGCTCACTGAGATCTTCCAGTTAATGTGTGGTGGAGCAGAGAACTGATCAGAGCTCTCCTGAACACCCGACTGCAAAGACACCAACATCCTTTCCCTTGCTCAACTTCCTTTATATTCAAAACTGTGAACTTTTTGGTTTGAGAGAGCCACTCAACGTTATAAAGTGATGGAATTAGAAGAAAAATCAAGCCCTAATTCTCAGACCTGTGATCCAGACACTGACGAAAGTTGCAAGGCTCTGCTGTTTGCAAAAAGATGGAGATCTTATGACCTGTTTGAGAAGAGTTGCAGGTTTTTTGGGTTTTCTGTTTTTTTTAAATTAACATTCAGTTTCATACCAAACAATTTACTTTTACAAAATACTAACAGGAAATTAGTTAATTCTTTAACCTGCACTTTCCTATTTCCCTGAGAGTAGATCATGTTAACAGATTTAACTAGGAAGGAAGAGGAAACACAGTTAATAGCAGCATACACTTTGTTCAGGTGTAATTGTAGTTGCATTATGATTCTTCCCATTGCTGGCTGTTCTGTACTGCCAGACTAACAATATGAAAAAGGAATTAGAATCCCTTGGAAAGAAAACATTTTCAAAGAGTTCTGGATTTAAAAAAAGAACAAACAACAAAAAAACCTGGTCTGAAACTTTTATGCAATTTATGGGAAGCCCTTAGAGAACCATGTGTTTCCCCTTTTCCTCCAGCACACTGTAAATGAACTGTGTATGATAAATTCTAATAGTCCATGCTGGGAGAGCTCATGCTTTGTGTTTGTTTTAACCATTTATCTTAATCCTTTGGCTGTTTATACCATATTACTGTAAATGACCCCATTACCTGACTCTGAAGGACTTGATTTTCAGTTACGTTAGTGTTCCTTAAAACCATTCTGAAGAACTTTTTTCCTGTCTCTTTTTCTCTGCCTCTTCAACATAAGATCTTCTCTTATTGTTTCACATATTGAGATGTAGAATCTAGAACTTCGAAGATCAAAGAGGTTAATAAAGAACAATATGAAATATTGTTCTGCTAGCAGGGGGCCTGAACTCTCTATGTTCTCATGTGAAACCAGTTCAGAGAACTCTATTGAGTTTGAGCAGAGATATGTGGTGAGAGAAGAGCTTAAGAAGCCTTTCTGAGAGAGAGATTGCATTCATTTAGTGCTGTAGATCTTTTGTGCAGTCTAAGGGTGAGTGACGTGGTTTTTCTAAGCACCACACAATGTAAGTGTTTCGCTGTAGTTTACTGCTTTGACTGTAGTCATTATCACTGACTGTGTTTCAAAATATTGTTCATATCTGAATACGTTTTTTGCAGAGAAGTGCCATGTTATTGGGAGTGTCTTATCTTTTTGAAAACTTTGGGAATCACTATTTTATTGTTCTTTCTGACACTAGCCAGTAAGTGGTTCTCAGATGTAGAATCTTTTGTTGAGATCAGTTAGTGGTAATAGGCTTTGCCTTGAGGTCCCTGGTGTTCAGGAACTTCAGAATTATTCCATGTGGAGAACAGTAATGAAATTCTTGTTGCAACACTGTGATGAACCTGGAATTGTTGAGCTAATGGAAAGAATGAAAAGTGACACTTGAGATTTGTCTGTACTATCATGTCCACTACCTCAAAAATATATACGCATGTACTTAAATGAACCTTCAACGTCAAAACTTTTCCCACAGCGTTCTCCTGGAGAAACTGGCTGCTCTTGGCTTGGACGGGCATACTCTTCACCTGGTAAAAAACTGAGCCCGAAGAGCTGTGGTGAATGGAGTTAAATCCACTTGGCAGCTGGTCACAAGTGCTGTTCCCCAGGGCTCAGTTTTGGGGCCAGTTCTGGTTAATATCTTTATCAATGATTTGGATGAAGGGGATTGAGTGCACCCTCAGTAAGTTTGCAAACGACACCAAGTTGGGCGGGAATGTTGACCTGCTCGAGGGTAGGAAGGCTCTGCAGAGGGACCTGGACAGGCTGGATCGATGGGCCCAGGCCAATTGTATGAGATTCAACAAGGCCAAGTGCCGGGTCCTGCACTTGGGCCACAACAACCCCATGCAGCGCTACAGGCTTGGGGAAGAGTGGCTGGAAAGCTGCCTGTTGGAAAAGGACCTGGGGGTGCTGGTTGACAGCCGGCTGAACATGAGCCGGCAGTGTGCCCAGGCGGCCAAGAAGGCCAATGGCATCCTGGCCTGTATCAGAAATAGTGTGGCCAGCAGGAGTAGGGAAGTGATCGTGCCCCTGTACTCGGCACTGGTGAGGCCGCACCTCGAATACTGTGTTCAGTTTTGGGCCCCTCACTCCAAGAAAGACATTGAAGGGCTGGAGTGCATGCAAAGAAGAGCAATGAAGCTGGTGAAGGGTCTGGAGAACAAGTCCTGTGAGGAGCAGCTGAGGGAACTGGGGTTGTTTAGCCTGGAGAAAAGGAGGCTGAGGGGAGACCTCATCGCTCTCTATAGGGACATGGTTGAGTGGTGGACTTGGCAGTGCTAGGTTTGCGGTTGGACTTGATGATCTTAAAGGTCTTTTGCAACCTAAATGAGACTATGATTCTGTGATTCTGACTCAAATATGTGGTTTACTGAATCTTGTGCTAATTATTAAAATCCTTTAAAAAGGACTGGATTTAAGGTCTACGTGGAGAATGTCATAGATGAATCTCCACAACATCAATAAAGCTTGTGAGAAGCTTTATGAAAAATCTGCTGGAGATCACAAAGGCTGTTGTTTATATATATCACCATGAGATGTGAGAAAGAAAACCACAGTTTAAAACAGTGCATGTGCCTATTCTAGAGATTAATGCTTGTAAAGATGGAAAATCCTAATATACATTAGGAGATAAGTTTGCTAGACTTCCAGATTGTTCCACCATTGTTCAAGTAACCGAGTAACTTAAATAGAAACCTTTTGTTTGGAGCAGAATACTTTGCAGGCAATTTCATCTCAAATAAGAAAGTATGTCTGCGCTGTTATGAATCCTATTAGGAAGGTCTACATTGAGTTTTAAAAACAATATCACAGTAATCCCACTTAAATTGACAATTAAAGTGTGTTTTGCTTATGGCTGGCTTCAGACACACTGTGCAATTTACTAAGTAATAGGAAAAATGTCATTTGCTATATGCAAATTTCTTTTAGCATAAATTAAATATTAGTATTCTTTGCCAATTTAAGTTTACAACTATAGGAAAGACCATTAGTGAGATTTTCGTAGAGCACTACAATCTTGCACATTATTTCTGAAACTATTCTATATAGTGTCAGAATTGCAACACAAATACCTATGCACAGCTTTCCAATATGCTATAAAAATAAACATGGATTGATTTGATGTAGAATAAATTAGGGAAGACTTGAGAGTAACAGAGTTACATCTTACAACTTTACAGAGGCAATGAGACTCATGTCTTTTTGTCTTTTCAATTTAGAAAGCAGTGAAGGAGTATAAAATATATCTGCTTCTCTTAAAAACATTTCCACTGTTCTTTGTGAAAACAGCCTTATGCATCTGAAAGTTGTATAACCATTGCTTCCTAAATTCACCATTTCTAGGATCCAGAGTTTCTGATCAGGCATTTATGTGTTCCTTAGTGTGAGTCCAAAGATGGTAAATCCCTTATTGAATTATAGAGGATTGCAGCATATAAGTAAATGGAATGGTTAAACTTCTCGGGCTGTTCCTGTTTTCCAGAGTAACATAAAGAACAATTCTCTCTGACATGTAGGGACTATGAGTTACCTATTCCAGAAATTAGTATAATAGCAATGTTAAAATTACCACAAAAGAAATCAAATAAGGGTCACTGTTAGGAACTTAGCTCACAAAAAAGACACTGTACAGTAATTTTCTGTTCTCATCTGAGACTTTCCTGCACATCTAATGGAAATGGCATTTCCATGGCCTTGCATAGCTTTTGCTGCAGAGCAATTTAGAGAAAATCTGAGCTGAAAACTCTGAATGAGCAATTTACATTATATGTGAATATTTCTTTCCCCTTCTGCAGGTGTTTTTTTTTTTTCCCCATGAAACAAACCAAAAATTTGTATAACCTCATGGAGAAGACATTATTTGTGGATTATTTTTTAAAGAAACAAACCTTTAACACATTTTGTAAACTCGTTTACAAACATATCAGTACATCATTGTCATGAGTAGAGTTTTGTAAGAAATATATGAACTATTTTCTTAAGGAAAGCCACAAACCAGTCAACTTACACAACCTAATTGCTATAGTATAGTTAAGTTAATCATAACAGTTATTCACAGAATGTTGTTATTTATTTGGACTATATTAAAATCTATGCATAGATTTCATTTTACCAAATCTTTAAATATTTTTCTGAAGCAGCTAATTTAGGGAGGTGAATTGAATTCTGTCTTCAGTCAGTGAAGAGATATGAGCACTACCTGAAGAAGACGCCACACTGAAGGCTCTCCAGTGAGGTTTCTTATTTTCAAATTGTTCTGTGTAGCTGTAACCATGAAACTCCTTAACTGCCTACAGTACAGTAATGTTTTGCTGTAAGAAATTGGGTTGCTGTATCTAGAGTTCACTGTATTACCACGTGCAGACATCAATCTGTTTTTCAGAAGGTATAGGCCATATCATTATAGCATTGCATGTGTGTTAACAAGTCTTGCCTAATTTAACCTGGTGCTGTTTGTAAGTCAGGTGTATGTCCTGTGACTCCAGTTCAAACCCATTCAGAGCTAAGTGAAGGACCCATCCTACGTCACTGCATCCCGTGGGGAAGAAATACCTTGGAAGTTCTTGTAGACACCACAAAGCCATCTCCAAAGACAGAAACATTAAGCAGTTCATTAGATTTGCACTGTGCTCGCTGAGTACTGCTCCCTATAATAGCAGGATGCTGAGATATACCACAGGGTATGCTTTCACCTACGCAGCTGTTGAACAGGTTTGTTACTTCCTTGCGGATATAAGCGTGACAGTGCAGGTGCTAATCAGGCCTGTGGGTTTGAGCAGGATAACGGTTGGCTCGTCTGCTGCAACCTGACAGCTGAAATTGCTCAAAGAGTTTCAGGCCCTAACAGAGATACGCATTGCCAAGAGAATGCTCTGGTGCCATTAATCTGCCAATCTGTTTGGGGACCATGTTGTTGTTTTCCAAACTGCACAGAGAGCATAAAAAATACCATGTTCATATTCTAGTCAGGTTCTGCTCATTACAAAACAAGGCTGAGGGTACCTGGCACTTCAAAAGAGGTGACCCAAAGCAGTTTACCTGTAACTCATTGTACGTTCTTGGTGGATGAGAAAAATAGCAAGCTCCTAAGCACCATGAGACAGTGAACTCTTGCAAATAGGAAAAAATTATTTTGTACTGGAGCATTCCTACTAGGAGGTGTTGGCTCTGACTGCTCCATGATTTGCTGTGAACTTTTCATTGCTCAAATATCACAGGCTCTCAGTTTTGAGGTTTCCATTTTAAATCCCAAAGTCCAGATTCTGCTTTCTTGTTCTGTCACTCAGCTCTATTTTACTCCATAAGTATTTATGCTGACTTCTTTAACTCTTAGGGTAATGACAACATTCCCCATGATGATTAGAAGCACCAGGATCTGGCTTTTCTTTCTTTGCAAAGAGCAGGATATGTTTAGGTTCATGCATTCTAGCTTGGGAATTTTCTAATCTCTCAGTTTGCAAATAATAATTCTGAGAGGTCTAATAGTTAAGACACGGGACTATGTTCAGCAAAATTCAATGTTTGCTACTAAAATTCTGAAAGATTCTTAGATGTTTTTGACAAAGGAAGCTAAGTACAGTTCAGTGGTGCTATGTCAGGATAACACATATCCAAAGATCTGGCTTAATGAAGATAAATATTTTGAGTGAGATTTATCTCAGCCAACTTTCACCATGTAAAATGTGGGTGTCCAGTCAAAGCTAAAGGGCTAAGGATATTCAGAGAGAAATTCATATCTGATTTCTTAGAAACCCATCCGGCAGGGCATAATGACACTGGCCATGCTTGTCTTGTTCTTGACTATGTAAGGTACTGGAAACCTGCTTAACACGGATGACGATCTTGTAGCTTCAGAAACCTGAGTGAAATAAATATTGCCAGCTTCCTCCTCCTCCAGCCTCTACAAGCACATCAGAGTAACCCAACTTCAAGAGAAAAAGTAATAGCATCAGTCCCAGGTGGAGTGTTTGCTGCAAAAACAACAGGTGCAAAAACAAATCTAAAATTCCTGGCTTCTTTATGCTTTTGTCTTCAACATTCAGACTATCAACATATTTGCCAGCAATATGTCCTAATAGAAACTATGTGTTTTCAGATAAAAAATTGTACAGAGGTAGGGAAGATAAAGAAGAAAAAAAAAAGTGCAAAATAAGAGATGGAACTTTATCAGGATCATAGTGTTCAAAAGCCAGGTTTTTTCTCACTTGGTTAGCTTTGTGGCATGTAAAAAATCTGAGGTTTCCCTGTGTCAACTACAGTCAAATATTGATTGTGAAATGCTGTAATTTGCACTCACCCTTCTGGTCCACAATGCATTGTATAAGTAGATATTTGCACTGCTAGTTTATTATAAATTCAGGCTAAAAACAGTGTTAATCTTTAGCCCATAAAGTATGAGATCTCACACCAATTTGGGAAAAAATGAAGTAGGAAACTGAAACCTTCTCTAGAGCTAGAAAGATGGGGCAACATGAAATGTTAACACTTCCTCCATTAGGTCTTTGGATTTTTTAGTACAGCATAATCTATTTCAATATTTTTAACAATTCAGTATGTATTTCAGTTATCTTCTGTGGGATACCAATAAAGGCAATCTCCTTTCTGGTCCTTTCTTCCCTTCTCCTTCTCTCCCTCTCTCGCTTTCCTTCATCTTCCTCTCTTTTCCTCCCTGTTTCTCTCTCTTTACTTCTCACAGTGCTGGGATATTACAGGCAGATGTATTTATAGTTTTATGGGTATCCCTTTGATACTCATTTTCATTAAAACTAGCAATCATAAAGTATCTCATTTTCAACTTTCTTTTCTTTTCCCGAAGAATGACAATTTATTTCACGATACTGTTCAGATTAGCAGACTTCTACTCCAACATTAGGTCTGTTATAACAAATTTATGATAAAGAAATGACCACTATTAAATGGTCATTTGAGAATCTGAATGGATCTGTGTTGGCAGAGCTTTTCTACGGTGTGGAATAAGATGACCATAAGACCTGGCTATCAAATCTGACTGCAGGTCTAACATGGTAGAGCAGACCATTTAGGGCAAAGGAAGCCAGATTCTTAGCATGGTGTAAATTATCATGGCTCCATTGAAATCAGTTGATATACAGCACCTGGAAATCTAAACACACATTATTTATAGAAATGTAAATAATTTATGTTGTTGGGTTGTTTGTTTTTTTCCTTTTGATTAGCCAAAGGAAGGAGGTGATAAAGAAATGACCACTATTAAATGGTCATTTGAGAATCTGAATGGATCTGTGTTGGCAGAGCTTTTCTACGGTGTGGAATAAGATGACCATAAGACCTGGCTATCAAATCTGACTGCAGGTCTAACATGGTAGAGCAGACCATATAGGGCAAAGGAAGCCAGATTCTTAGCATGGTGTAAATTATCATGGCTCCATTGAAATCATGATATACAGCACCTGGAAATCTAAACACACATTATTTATAGAAACAAATAATTTCATGGCTCCATTGAAATCAGTTGATATACAGCACCTGGAAATCTAAACACACATTATTTATAGAAATGTAAATAATTTATGTTGTTGGGTTGTTTGTTTTTTTCCTTTTGATTAGCCAAAGGAAGGAGGAACCTGAATTATATTAAAAAAAAAAAAAATCAGAAACGTTTTCAGTGTATTTCTGATTATTAAACAGGGCTCCTGACACTTCATCATATATTAACTTTTCATATGTAAAGAATAGTAATGTGGAGCTTCCAGTTTTTCACTAAGACACATTTGTGTGATGTATTGCATACACTCAGGATGGGACTATAGCACTCAAGGGAACCTCCCACAAATTTCCTCTACTAGTTGGGCTGGACTGCACCTATTCTGTAAAGTGTGTTAGTCAGGTGACATGATATTTCCTGTTATTTTAAACAAAAGATGGATTTAGTCAGGTTGCTTATCAAACCCAAAGACAAAAATCAGCTGTGTAGCTCTACACAGTATTTTTAACTCATTTTTGCTGAGTTAAAGGGTAGGCGGCTTCCTTCCCAGATGTTTTATTCTTGGCAAGTTCATCAAAATACAATACACCAAGCAAGAGATTTAATTTAGACTTAATAATTTGAGTCTTTAGAGCCAAAAAATGCATGTTACAGACAGGATTCAGGTAGGCCTTAAATGTTACAGTACCTGAAATTTTTGGAACAGATGAGGATGTCAGGTATGGTCTGCCCATAGCAGCTGGTATCGTCTCCAAGTTACAAAGGAAAGCAACCCCCCTTCCCCTTTCTGCCAACAAACTTCCCCAGAATTGACAGTAGACATTTTCTGGATCCAGTATGTCAGCTTGGCCCACACAGAGTGACAGTAGCCAAACACCTGAAAAAGTCAGTTTTCAAGTGCCACAAAAGAGTGAGCCTTCACTTGCTGATGTGGTGCCTCTAACACAAGCCAATTTCCAGAGCTGGCAGAGAGATCAACCTCCAAATATGTATATTTTAAATTTGGAGGGAGAAAGAAAGAAAGAAAGAAGTGTCATAATCCTGGTAGGAAGCCTCTGAAAAAAGAGTTGTGCAGATCTTCCAGTTTTATATGTGTGATGAAGGCAGCACAGAAGATTCTGTTTTCCCTGAGACTCCGGAAAGCAGTGAGTAATAGGAAAATTGATAAGTTAAGAAATTCCTTAGCCAAAGAGATCATCACATCCATCTGTTTAGCCCTCTCTTTCTTCATGCACACAGACACTAGGTTAAAACGCGGTTTTAAGGCAGATACTATAATTTCATTTTTAAAATGCTAAGTGGTAGGAGAAGCGTCCACCACTTTTCCAATAAACTTTTCTAGTGCTTATTTATCACTGCTGCCTAGTATGGTGTATTCTTTCAAGTGTCAATTTGTCTCATTTAGAAAGAGGAAAAAAAACCCAAACAAAAACCAAACACTGGAATATCTTATGTATTGTCAGCAGAGCTGAAAAGTCTACTAGCACAAATCCTAGCTACGGATAAATTTAGACAGGAAATTAGATCTAAGTTTCCAACTATCAGAGGGGTGATATTCTGCTACTTTTTATATATCCAAGGATCATACTGTTTCCTGTGTGTTCCTGGTGAAGCATTATGACCCAAAATGCATCTCTGAGTCACTGCTTTTGAAATCAGAGTTCTATATGTAGACACAGCCTTTGTTATTCCCAGATACATTTTCTTGATTTATAAAATATTTTGTTGGACTACAACTCTCACTATGACAGTAGCTTTTCTTCCTTATTATTTTTCTATTCCAACAATATTTAAACACTGGTCCATAAAGACAGTACTTCTTCTTAGCTGCTGGTGAATACGGGAAATGGTTTTGTATTAGCCACCAGACAGGGAGTTCCATGAGAAAAAGCCTAACATATTGACATTTCCCCCTAAGTACTTGTACAGACACTTGCTCTGTTGTCATTGTCCATTCCTACTCAGAAAAGCACTTACGCACCTGTTTTGGTTCTGTTGACTTCAACAAGAAGGAACCACGCTCGGAATGAGAGTTCACAGCGGCTCAGTTCTTGATTCCTGCAAAATGACTGAGACATGGAACAAAACAAATTATTTGGAAACGTCTAAGAGGGGGAAAAAAAAGAAAAGAAAAAAGAAGAAAACGCAACTACAACAACAAAAGGAAACAAGGAGAGGACAAACAGTCAGTATGGATTTGTCAAGAACAAATACTGTAAAAACAGTCTGCTTCCTTTCTGTGATAGGGCAACAGGTCTTATATATAGGGCAGAAATAGTAGATGTCGTATCTTTTGACTATAATGAGTCATTTGACATTGTTTCACATGATATTCTCATGAAGTAGTCACAGATAAACCAATGATTCTACAAGAAAATTAGCTGAGGATCATTTGGAAAAGGGAAAAAAAAAAGCTTACAGGTATGGAAAATTAGACTTCTGCAGAAAAATTCAACTGCAGTGGGGGAATGACTGTTATTTATAGAAAAGACCATACAAAGTAAGAGAATTGTAAAGAGGAAAGGACTTGCCTTATGCATAACAGCTCTGAAGTATGGTCCCCGCCTCTTCATCTTCTATACTCAGTATTAGGTTAGAAACTGTGAGGAAACCACATAGAGTCACAGTGTGCAATTAACTGATGTTAAGTTTAATTCAAAAGACATTTAAGCTCTGTAATGGTCCCTCATAATACTCAAAATATGTAGTAAGTCTAAGATTCCTCTTATTTAACCATAACCATCTAACAGTAGGTTCTGACTAGGTAGTTTTCCTGACTTTGCTTGGCATCATATTTGTATAACTGAACACGATCCTTGAGCTAGGACCAGGCCACTTTGCCTGTTTCTGGAGCTGTAGAAATTGCTTATTACTACTTTGAACTTGGAAACCCTAGCAATTCTGATGCCTAAATTAGGTAGTGTAATAAGCAATCTGAATTCAGGCTGCTTAGCATTTGGAAACCTGAGCCTTACTGTAAGGAAACAGGACAAAGCCATTCTGGGACTTTTGGGAACCAGTCCCATAAGATTTAAGTAGAGCTAGTCAAAATATGACCATTGCTAATTCTCAGAAAGGAAGTGATTTCTGAAGACAGATCTGAAAAAGGTCCCCACTGTATTTGGAAAGCAAAAGGACTCCAAATGTAGGAAATACCATCGAAAGAAGATTAAAAAGTGAGTCAGAGAACATGCTAAGACAGTACTATAGTAATCATTTGCATTTTCAAAGCACCACTGAAAAATATTAATAGAGTAAAACAACAAATAAAATTCTGCAGTGAAAATTGTGGTAAACCTGGAATATAATTAGTGATTTTTTTTTAGTCGTCTGACCAAAATATGTTGTTTTTTACTTACAAAGAACCTTTAAACCAGACAATGCCCAAAGTATGTTTGTAACTAAGTGTGTGTGCATGTAAAAGAACAGAGCAACAATAAAGCTCTGCTTTAGAAAAGAGGTGAAAAGAATACCTACTTAATCAGTGAAAACAGCCTGAAATATTTAGTACCTGACTGAAATCTGGACAGGCTAGTAAGGTTAATGCCTCTGCTTTTTAGTGACATGATTTTCTTAATGTGCTCAAGTGGTCAGGACTGCAATTTTATAACCGTTCAGAAGGCAGCACTTCCAGGAGTAGAATGACCTCTATGACCATGCCTGCAGCAGTGATTAAATGCTCAAGACAGAAGAAAAGTACTTGCTACTGAATAGACAACACCATGACTTGCAGCACCTGGATTTACTTTGTAGGTGTCCTGTTTGAGTATTGACCAAGTCTGACCTTGCTCGTCCTATGAGACTCTAAGATCATAACCCAAGGTAGTATGGCTGCAGGCCATCAGTATTAACACCCAGAGGATTTGGCTCTCTTTCCAGTTTTTCTTTGGATGTGTTTTCTCTTTAAAAAATTGCATCCCTTTTTATTTACTAAGATACATGATTTCAGTTGATTTTTAGAGAGACCAACTATAGAAGGATTAATTAACCTTCCTGCAATACTTTCAGCTGTAGAAAACATTTAGTTTTCATATTAAAAAGAAACATGCTTTCTTAAGTTGTCAGGGACAGAACTGAGATCAGAAAGTATTTAACTTGTTAGCAACCTTTATCTTTTCTGTAAATTCACACCTAATCTGCATTTTTGACTACACCAGTTCTGGCTCTACCCAAGTTATGAGCTGTCCTATTTTCCTAAGATTGTTTTTGGTGCTTATAGTTCTGTTGTTCACAGATGTGGTCTTTAAACAAGCTAGTTTGAGATGCATTGCTAAATATTCCCCGTGAAAAACAATAACACATTCTCATAAAAAAATAGAGACTTAGTTTTCATTCCTTCCACTTTCTAATTAACCTCTGAGGGCGCAGAGCACACACACAAAAAATTGATTCCTCATTATAAAAAGATAAGCATTTTTTTACACATATTGACTTGGAAACTTAATAACTAGACCGTACACACTTAGTAGATTATACAGGTAATTTTCATGCCTATTAAGTGTCATTCTGTTGCACGAAAATTGACTTTCCTAGATCTCATTTTATAGCTTTGCACTGTTACGTTAACAGAAAGACAAGGTTAAATTAAATATTTTATTGTTTTCTCCAAATGCCAAAACAAGATCATTTTCTCCTAGAAGCAGATACATAGTAAAAATATCCAATATCAATGTATTATCCTTCTTGGAATATTCCCTTTGAATCAATTCTCACAGATCCTGCAAAATTTCCGACTGTAATGGACTCTGATCACTGTTCATTGAGATAATCATAACTCAGAATTACCTTGTGTTCCCGTCTTGTGTTTGTAATATTAATCTTGTTTCATTTGTGTTTCATGTGTTTAGGCTGAATGAAGCTAGGACATTTGTGCATGTGTATGATTCGATTGCATAACATGGAGGTTGTTAGCAAATGTCAATATTGTCCATTGCCTACCAAGAGAGGTCCTAAGAATTGGACATGGACTGTATTCGAGCACTGCCAAAAGAAAATGGGTGTGGTAATGGATGTGCTCTCCTCCAGGTTTGGTGGCCATTTTGCCTAATGGGACGGGAGAATCATAGAATCATAGAATCATTGAGGTTGGAAAAGACCTCTAAGATCATCGAGTCCAACCGTCAACCCAACACCACCACCCACTAAGCCATGTCCCTAAGTGCCTCATCTACTCGTCTTTTA
>NW_008796046.1:4563431-4565117 GCF_000699145.1 Aptenodytes forsteri | reverse complement strand
TGCTATTGGCCTTCTTGGCCGCCTGGGCAGTTATAGTATTATAGTATAGTGTATATATATATAAAGTAAAGTATAGAATAGTAGTTACTCTTTTGTGCACAAATACCAGGAGGCCTAAATGAGCTTTCTACTAAGGGTCTAGAAATTTCCACCTTATAATAAGCATATTTTTATAATAACCAACATTTTATTGATTGTTAATATTGGTAAACTGTTCCTCTCCCTGGCCTCCCAGTTGTAGTGTCTTTTTTAAATGATATTTGCTTTTTCTAGAAGGTTATTCTAATTATTGTTCCCTTTTCCCTTCAACCATTTTTTATATTTTTTTCAGTCTCCTGCTCCCATCCTTCAATAAAATACATGTAGGGACTTTCTTTGCAAGACCAAAGGAATTAAAATTCTGTGTGAATCACTGAAGCATAACACAAAGAGCTACAGTTACCAGCTCCCTTTGGGGAGTAGGAGAGGAGGAGGCAGGAAGGCTTGGTGTGCTTTATAACAAAGTGTATTTCTGAAATCACAACAAATTCACTTTGTTATGGGGCCAGCAGGTCTAAGGACAGTCTGTTAGTTGAAGACTGTCAGCAATATAGACTCAAAGTAACAAAGTAATAAATGCTATTTATTTTTCCTTTTTTTTTTCCTCCTGGTTCATTCTGGTTTTCCCTTTCTGGAAGAGGGTTGAGCATAAATAATTAAGCCGTTCAACTTAGACCTTTATACAGTTGGCATGCTGCTCTCTAAAATACCTTCAGAGGCACATGAAACCCATGTTAAATTTATTCTATAAACTAACAATAAAGATGTTTTTAATGTTATTTTATTTATATTATTATCAATACAATAATTTAAATTAATAAAAATATAGCCATCCCTTTGGAGCTTGCTTAGAAATAACTGGGGTGGTGGTGGTGTGGTAATGAAGAGAATTAAAAGGTTCGGTCTTAAAACGCCCTGGAAATTGGTTGGAAATTAGAAAAGACCTGGAAAGAGGGTAGGGTCTAATAGACTTTATAGATGGAAAACTCCATTTCTGTGTTCCTGTAGAAGCCATAGGGCTTTATCCTCTCCAAAACCCCTGAACGTAATTAGAGGCAGATGGCTTTACTGGCCCCTAGTTTGGCCAAAACCAAAGCAGAAAGGGAAGTGTTTTGAAAATGAATAAAGAGCAAATATTTGTGAAACTTTATTTACTACTCTTGATACTTATTTTGTTTCACTAACTGTGGAGAGCAGGACTAATTCCTCTTGTACTCATTGCCGGTGTCAGTCAAGAGGAACTGCTGCACCAGCAGATTAAACCTGGCATAAAAGCAAAATAAGTGAAAAATCTGGGCATGCATGAAGCCTGAGGGACGGGATGCCACCCAGAGGGACATGGACAAGCTCGAGAAGTGAGCCCATGTGAACCTCATGAGGTTTAACAAGGCCAAGGGCAAAGTCCTGCACCTGGGTTGGGGCAACCCCTGGTATCAATACAGGCTGGGGGATGAAGGGATGGAGAGCAGCCCTGCCGAGAAGGACTTGGGGGTACTGGTGGGTGAAAAGCTGGACATGAGCCAGCAATGTGCACTCGCAGCCCAGAAGGCCAAGCGTTTCCTGGGCTGCATCCAAAGCAGCGTGGCCAGCAGGTCGAGGGAGGGGATTCTGCCCCTCTGCTCTGCTCTGGGGAGACCCCACCTGGAG
>NW_008796046.1:4559288-4562959 GCF_000699145.1 Aptenodytes forsteri | reverse complement strand
CTGGAAACATTCCAGGTCAGGTTGGACGGGGCTCTGAGCAACCTGCTCTAGTGGAAGATGTCCCTGCCCATGGCAGGGGGGTTGGACTAGATGACCTTTAGAGGTCCCTTCCAACCCAAACTATTTTATGATTCTACATGCAAAAGGCTTAGCAGCCCTATTCAGGTAGAGATTGTGGAACTTCATTTTCTTCACTGAGCACTATCCATTGCAAACTATTGACATACATTGTGCTAATGACATATGTCAAGAGCTTTAAAATAATTAAATAATTAGAAACACAAAAGATAATGTAATCTAAATATGTCATTACAAAGTTTTGGTTTTTTTTGTTTTGTTTTGCTTGTATTTGTTTTTCTTTTTTTTTGTTTTTTTAAGCCATCACAGGCCTGATGCAAGGAATGCTACAAGACTGTTCTTTTAAGGAAGTTCCCTATCATAGGTAGAAAAAGAGGGGGGTGGATCAGAGGCATACATTCCTGCTTCCAAAATTAGCCTAATTTTTGGTTTTGGAAATCAGGAGCAACTTTCAGGTGAAATTGACTAATCCTGATTTGAAAGACCTCTGAGATGAAGACAGCACACAGTTTAATCTCAAAGTGTTTCTTACTTGCACAGTATTTAAGGTCAGAAGGGACTTGCTCAGAGCCCCGTCCAACCTGACCTCGAATGTTTCTAAGAACATTCTTGGAATGTTTCCATCCACCACCTCTCTGGGCAACCTGTGCCAGTGTTTTACCACTCTCAGCGTAAAAAATTTCTTCCTGATATCTAGTCTAAATCTACCCCCCTTTAGTTTAAAACCATTACCCCTTGTCCTGTCACAACAGGCCCTGCTAAAAAGTCTGTCCCCATCTTTCTTATAAACCCCCTTGAAGTACTGAAAGGCCGCAATAAGGTCTCCCCGGAGCCTTCTCTTCTCCAGGCTGAACAACCCCAACTCTCTCAGACTTTCTTCACAGGAGAGGTGTTCCATCCCCCTGATCATTTTTGTGGCCCTCCTCTGGACCCACTCCAACAGGTCTATGTTGTTCTTATGCTGTGAGGTCCAGAGCTGGATGCAGTACTCCAGGTGGGGGTCTCCTGTTCGTTGAAGTTGCTACTAGCTTTTTGAACACTGACCTCCTTGTTCATTTGCAAGCTGCTAAGCTTGTTCTTATATTGAATTATTAACCACATACAGAAATGTCTTGGATACAAATACATAATTAATGTCTATAATACAAGATGCTAAATTAGGATCTGTGAATTCTTTGGGTTAATGGTGAAGAACATTAGGCACATTTTGAGGGAATGAGAACAATTTAGAGTGGAAGGTGTATGTGTACTGATGAAGGGCCCTACATAGCTAGTGAACCCTCCCAGCTGTAAAGAGTTAATACTTTTCTTGTGAAGGTAAGGTGAGTATACAGATAAATTATTAATAAAAATATAGTTAAATGGGTAGGGCTTAGCTAAAACAAGTAAATTTCATCTGGTCACTAGATTAACAAACTCTCAGATTTGTGCAAATGAAAGAGTAATTTTTGATGCTATGATGAAAGGGAAGCTAGAGTAGGCTCTTAAGTCACATGAGAAGTCATTTAAGACAGTACAACATATGGTACAACAGGTAACACATGCTTATTCATTTCTCTATGCCTTTTGCAGCATGACATAAATATTTCTCATATTGCCCATAAGCAAAATGAGTTATGATAACATTTGGCTCTCTCTTATGAAACATTCATAAACCTTTCTGTGGGGAAGTCATGTTTTACTTGGGATCCATTGATTTACGGAGCATGATATTCTGCATGTACTTGTATACCCTGGTGAATCTTTTTTACTGACTATAACCAAATCAGGCTTGTAAAAAATTAAGTAAATTCTGTGATGGTAAAACTAGGTTTCTGGTGTACAGTTAGACCTGAGCCAGACATTGTTATGTCAGTGGAAATCTCTAAAATACTTTCAGGTTACTTGGTTTAAACTCTTCTTCTGTAATTAATAAAGCTCAGTAGTGCATAAAGGATCTCACAGTTACAGTTATTTTCATTTCTAGAACAAATTTATTCAACTGCAAGATCTGAATAGATGATTTGTTTCTTTCCCTGCCTTGTTCCAGATCCCTTGTCCTCTGATTATCCACATAGCAAGCTTCTTCCTGGTTGGCTGCCATGGTCAATTCTGGAGTAAGCCAGCTCATTCATTCCATAAAGACACACAAACTCAGCCATTTCTTCAAAGAACCTCTCCAGCTAAACAGGCTGGATGAGGACTGTGCTACATTTCACTCCCTTCACACAAGAGTCCTCCGGCTCTATCCCAGCAGGCCACGGACACTTAAATATTCAACATGCTTTCCTAGCATGAGAAGGTAATGAACCACACCTTCAGCATCATGCAACAAAACATCAATGAAGCAAATGCAAGAGTGCCATCTCATTGCTCTGAGGACTTAGAATAGAATTATCAAAAAAAAATTATTTTCAGTTAGGCTACAAACCTCTAGTATGAAGTTAAAAGGAGGTCAGATCCAAGTGCTAAAGTATGTGGGGCAACTTTGCTCCTCAGAAACCTGAGGAGTGGGTGGCACTGATGCAGGGTAGGCCACTTCAACGGGCCAGTGCTCTCTCGTTGGTGGGGGCCATGAGACAATAAAGGCAGAAACTGCCTTTCCATTATTATGTGCCTTCACAGAGCCTTGAAAAATGATGTTCCAGTTGTAGTTGGCTTTTCTCAATGTGGCTCTAATAATAATTGGAATTAAGATTTTTCTGAAAAAAATAAATAAATAATATATATGTAGATAATGCACTCATGCAAATGCATGGAGATGTTAATTCTGAACTAAATTTTCAAGTTTTTATAAGAATAGTTAAGAGCAAAAGAGGCAAAGAATTCTGTCAAGAGGATGTCGGAAACAGAGTTGGAAGCTGACTTTCTTGGCAAGTTCCCTCACTTAAAGTTGTCTAGTGTTTGTTTGGCATTTGACTCCTAACAATACAAATCTGATGGCTCACTCTAATGATTCTTTTATCTAGCTGAAATGTATCTTACATCAGAGCTTAAGGTTTGATTTGGCTGGGCTAGGGGAATACAGTGATGTAGGGATGCAGCTGCCAGGAAATAAGTGAAAGGAAGAAACTGGAGCTTCTTGGCACTGTGAATTGGAAGCTCTGACCACTGCATAACTGTATGGAAGATAATTTTCAGAAGTTTAACAGATCTCTAAAGGCATGCTGTTATCTTCCAAAGGAGGACTCTGGGGCCATTCAGTTGCTTCAGTTTTTAAAAGCGGAGCTGGTTTTAAGGCTATTTTTAAAACTGTACTGGACCTGAGTGTGGTTGAAACAGTAGGTATGATATTACCCTGAGACTTGAATTAATTCCCTGCCTTATCCTGTATATTTCCTGTTTGGCCTTGGATGTGTTTCCATTTTTGGTCTCCCATTTATAAAAGTAGAATAACGGTGGTGTCATGATAGGAAGCTTGGTTATTTTAAATGGGGTTTTATTACTCTATAACAAAATCTAGAGCTATATAATCAGCAATGAGAATGGAGAAAAAGTACTGCAAAGAATGATAGCATAATTTAAATTGGAAGAAATCTTGGGACATCATGTAGTCTAATTCCCTGTTCAAAACAAGGCCGATTTCAAAGTTATCTTAGGTTGCTTAGGCCTTT
>NW_008796046.1:4555480-4558227 GCF_000699145.1 Aptenodytes forsteri | reverse complement strand
CCAGACTAGCTTTCCCCAGTTTATGTACTGAGCATGACGTCCCATGGTATGGAATGTCCCTCTGGCCAGTTGGGGTCAGCTGTCCTGGCTGTGCCCCCTCCCAGCTTCTTGTGCACCTCCAGCCTTCTCAGTCGGTAGAGCATGGGAAGCTGAAAAGTCCTTGGCTAGTGTAAGCACTACTTAGCAACAACTAAAACATCAGCGTGTTATCAACTTTGTTCTCACCCTAAATCCAAAACACAGCACTGTGCCAGCTACTAGGAAGAAAGTTAACTCTATCCCTGCTGAAACCAGGACATCTGTGCATGGATAAATGCCAGGCTTCTGGGGAAAAGTGGTTGAGATCACATAAACTAGGCCTATTGTGACTTATATGTGCAAAGAGGCAAAATTTATAGTAGTGTAGCAAATGGTAATTTCTAAGTGCTTTCCTTGGTGGATTTAATGGTATTCTTTTAACATACTTTTAGCACAATTATAATTGTTTTGCAGTTGTGTTGCTATAAAAGTATTATAACAATACAATGATTCTTTATGAAAAGTGATTAGTAGTAATTCATATAATCAGGAGGATTGAGTTTACACCCTTTAATTTACACTGTGCTTTCTCAGAAGTTTTCTTTCTGTCTTCACAAACTGACTCTGTAGGGTCATTATCAAAAAGGTATAATAGTATATCTCTTACACTTTTCAGTAGTGTAATTACAGTGGTTGCCTGTATTATAAAGTGTAGGAGATCTGCTAGGAATCTGTTGGGTTTCAGACACCTTTGTAGCATACTGCATACCAAACAGCTCCTGGTTATGGTAGTTCATAGCAATATACTTTTCCTACGCTGACCTATTTATTACCAGCTCCTAAACTTCTGTGAATAGCTAAAGAGCACTCCTTACCTTTTAATACCCTGGTGTGTTATATCAGGGTGCTGCAGAGTGTGACAGTAATTCAACATAACTGTCCCAGAAGAATAAAATATGTTTTTCCTTACCAGTTGTTCTGAAATATGCACAGGTAAAGGCGAACAAGAGGCTTAATATGTTATTTGCATCCTAAATATCTGGAAAATGCTCTAAACAATGCCAAAAGAACTTGATGTGTATGCAGAATATACCTTTGACCTCATTCATCTGCAAAATAGTCTAATGTTTTGGCATACAGAAACCTTTTTTGCCATGTATAAATATGGACATAGACAGTCAATCAGTCACTGAATGTAACATGCAATGATCTCATTAAGGATTATACTTTAGAATCATTAGGACCATTCTTAAAAACCTATCCTTTAAGGGTCTTTATCTTTCCTCCTGAGAAAATTTACTCCAAATTGTTCCAGTAAAACTGCAGAAAGAACTGAAAACATGAGGCGATCTGCATACCAAACACTAGCCTTACCCTCTAATAATAATAAAGCTACTAAAAGTATAACAATTCAGGAAGCAAATGTCATCTTCCCTTCTTCCAGCTTGTGGCTGTGTGTGAATGGGAAGAGATCAAAGCCTTATGAGAGAGCAGGTTATCTTACTGAAGCAAGCAAAACAAAACAAAAACACCCAAAACAAAACACAAAACGAGGAAAAGATAAGCAAATGAGAGCTTTGAGATAGTAATATCTTCCCCTGGGCAAGAGCTAATCTAGGTTACAAAGAGATTCTGGTCTCCATCGTTAACAGGTTTAAGAACGCTAAATATACTATGGGATTTGGGTCTCTGAATACATATGTGCAATTAACAGCCAAATTGAATTGAAACCCACAAAATGAAGACACCTCAGTCAGCCCTGTGAAACTAAACCGGAGAAGTTCGGCTTTGTCCTAAGGGACCAGATCAGTTCCGTACAGTCAAATGCATTCCTCCCTAGTACGTAACGAATAGCAAAATATACCTTCTGCAGAATGTGAAAAATTGGTGGAGTTTACTGAAGTGACTTGTGATAGCATGCTTTCTGCTATCATGGTGTCAGCAGCTGTTTTGCTCTTTATTACAAAAATTGGCTTAGTAGGCAATAAGCAGCCTGGGAATGGTTCTAGTCAGTAGCTATATAGTGAAGCGGGGACAAATAGAGAGAATAGGTTTAATCACTCGACCCCTCAGCACTGGGCATCTCTGTGCTGTTCATCAGGTCTTGTCTCACCTTGGATATAAAAGATCGGTATCTGGGCTAGCCTGGTCGTTGAACTCCTGTATGTCAGTGAAAGAAACAGCTGCATCCAGGAAACAGGTCATCCCATTCACCTCAAATACCAGTCTCAGAATGAAATGAGTAACTCTCTGGAGTTGTTTTTAACTTTCTCTTCACTTTAAAGGGAGCCTCAGTGACTAACCTGGGCAGGACACTGAACTTCAGACAGCTGACATCAGATCATCCAGGAAACAGGTCATCCCATTCACCTCAAATACCAGTCTCAGAATGAAATGAGTAACTCTCTGGAGTTGTTTTTAACTTTCTCTTCACTTTAAAGGGAGCCTCAGTGACTAACCTGGGCAGGACACTGAACTTCAGACAGCTGACATCAGATAAGATGGATAATTATCTGTGTTCTTCCTTAGAATCATTGAGGTTGGAAAAGACCTCTAAGATCATCGAGTCCAACCGTCAACCCAACACCACCATGCCCACTAAACCATGTCCCTAAGCACCTCATCTACACGTCTTTTAAATACCTCCAGGGATGGGGACTCCACCACTTCCCTGGGCAGCCTGTTCCAATGTTTCACCACTCTTTCAGTAAAGAAATTTTTCCTTACAT
>NW_008796046.1:4548607-4551141 GCF_000699145.1 Aptenodytes forsteri | reverse complement strand
CTGCACTGTGCATCACTTGCTTTGTGTATTATCATTATTATTATTATTATCATCGTTATTATTATCATCGTTATTATTTTATTTTGTTTCAATTATGAAACTGTTCTTATCTCAACCCACGAGTTTTCTCAATTTTACTCTTCTGATTCTCTCCCCCCTCCCACCGTGGGGGCAGGGGGGGGAGGGTGTCCTGGGGGGAGTGAGCGAGTGGCTGGGTGGTGCTCAGTTACCAGCTGAGGTTAAACCATGACATTCCTAATTAATGATAAAAAAGTTAGACATCAAATTGCACCCTCCTTCCAGTCATGCATTTTGTCTCAAAGAGTGGCTAATAGGTGAAGCTTTAGAGGAGGGTGTAAGAGTCCTAAACCAGGTTTATCTATGTTATCTGCGCCATGGAGAAGACCCCTTTTAATACTGAGAAATCAGTCTAAGATCTGAAACTTAAAACTACAATCCCTGATTAAAAAAAAAAAAAAAAATTCTTTAATATTTGTTTTTTCATCATTTTTTACAATAAGTGTAACAATGTTCTTAGACCCTTATTGGACTGAAGTCTCCTTCCGATCTTTGTAAACAGAACTTCTGGGAAAACAGACCAAACTTGAACTTTGATTTTCTTATTATAGTTTTAGTCAATGTCTCGGCTAAAATATATATCCTCTATATTTGCCCTTAGAAGCTTTTATTTTACTATATTTCTAGACTGTTAAAGAATAATTTTGCCTTTAAAGACGGGTTTATAACTTGCATTTCAAATATATGACTTTGTTCAGTTGCATATCTGCAAATTCTCATCTTGACCAACCTGTAGCATGACTTAGAAATTATAGTCAGTCATGTCTGTTAGGAGGTTTGTCTCTTTTTATTCTAGGCTGGGCACTGTAACTTCTTGGTGATTCTTCTGAGACCAGGGTTTCCAAAGCTCCTGTTGAGGCTCAGAGGTACTTTTTCATTAAAACGTAAAGGGAAGAACTAAGCTGTGGAATGAATGTAGATGTGAATATTTGCCTGCTCCAGTATAAGGTCACTGGAGCCATAGCCAAGAAGGTCTTCTGTAGAAAGGAGAATTTTTATTGAAGATGTGCTTTGAGGAACACTCTGAGCCTGTGGATAATGCTGCCTTCTCTTCTCCCAGAACAATTAACTCTGAGGTGTAGAAAGTAACTGTGTCCAACCTTCCTTCAGGCCTGCGCCATTGGTGTCTTTCAGTATTTCCTAAATCTTTGCCTCTGTGATGCAACTCTGGAGTCCTTCAGAAACTGGTAATTCCTTTGAAAATCTAGGAGTGATGCAGTAGACTGCAAGGGAAAAAAAGGAATTGCAAGAGGCAGAAGGTGAGGGATGAGAATAAAAAACTCAGTTTCCTAAATCTCAAAAGTCTTTCTTGTAGTAACTCATTTGAATTTTCCTTTTTTTCCAATTTTTGTTTGCACATGGCTCCACTTCCTATATGTCCCTTATTAAGGTTAGAAGATGAATGAGCTCAAGAGAGACATAATTGAAAGCACTATGCTTTCCCTAGTTACATGCACCAATCTTTGAGCCTGTAGCAAAATCCTGTGTTGTGCATCTTCCCTGTGGTTCATGGAAACATTTCTAGGACCATAAAAAACCCCCTTCAAGGTCAGTGGTCATCTGTAACTTTATTTCCATGCACCATGAATCACTGCCTTGGGGAGTCCCTACCAACCCAACTGATATGCCACAGCCTTGGCTTTGATTTTGTGTAGTCCATTGTTCTTTTTAAAAAGTTCATATGAGATTCAGGTTATAAAAAAATGTCCAATCTCACTGCTTTGAGCTAGGACAACTTGTCAGTTAATTTATAAAACAAACACTGATTGATAAAAGTAATAAATAAACTGGAGATAATTGGTCTCTGTTTCTATCTTATTTGAAACATAAAATCCAATTTACCATTTGTGATTTCAAATTAAACTGGGGAAATGAGACTGTATGCAATCACAACTGCTCATGTTCTGTGGCCGGCATGCAGCCTGAAACTCTATTTTCTTATCTAAAATATGACTGGTGTCTAAGAAAGACCCTTTGACAGCTGTCACTGAAAATTAAAAGTCCTTGACAACCATGTCCCTGTTTATTCCAGCAGCAGTGACACGGTTCAAAGAAGATTAGGTCCAGTAAATATGACTTGAAAGTATGACAACTTTGTTAGGATTGCTTCAGACGTCTTAACGGAGGTGCACCAGTGACCTTTAGCCATGAGGAGACAATATATTACTTTGTGTGTGCTTGATATGGTTTATTTCAAGTTTGAATGAGTGCAGAATAAATCTGTCTGAACACCTCTATACGAAACTCCTCTGTGAACTGTCATGAATGTTGTTCACTGTCATAATCTAAGCCAATGGCCTTGAAAACCATGAGGTAATGCATGTTTAGTGACTGTATGAAACTTTGCACTTTGAAAAAAGTTTTATAACGGGATCTTACAGTAAAAATCAAGGGTCTCTCAAGGGTCCCCTGCATTAATTATAGTATCTTTTTTTTTTTCTCCCCCCCCCCCCAAA
>NW_008796046.1:4529989-4547188 GCF_000699145.1 Aptenodytes forsteri | reverse complement strand
AAAATATATGGCTATTACAGCTTCTGAAAGTTGGTTTTAAATGTCTTTAAAAGTTTAGCTAACTTCATAAATGTTGGCAGCCTGAAAAGAAACACAGAGATTTTTCTCTCTCCCTCACAAACACCTTCCTTGGACTCTCACTTGTTCATTGTTTGAATAAACTCTTATCATCATTACAAAGCTTTAGATGAAAATCCCTTTAATAATTTCTTTACTGGTGTCAATGGTTTTGGTTCTTTGGCCTTAGATTTATTTCTGTGTTATGTAGCAGGTAGTACAGTTGTTTCAGACCAACAACAACTGCCATTTTTCAGAATAATGTACAGACAGGTTGTTTGTCACTCCCAGCATGTATATCTTCTCAGCAGGGTACAGGGTTTCCGCTGTGGAATCATCATTATTGGATATTTTCAAGACTTGGCTGGATGGAAACATGCTTACCCAGTCTAGTGTTGGGAATAGCCCTGCTTTTATTGGGAGGCTGGACTAGGTGTCCCCCAGCTGCTTGTTTTAACCAACACCTCAATGGTTGTTGTCTGTTTTGCTTTTGGCTTTTATCACTGTTGGTTAGACAAAGTCTCCTAGAGGCATATTCAGCCATCTCTAGGTGACCAACTTAGCCAGGTAATTCAGCTGGCTTGTCTCCCTGAGCTCTATCTTACTGGTGAAGAGAGGCAGGATTTACCAGAGCAATTCATTGAGCTAAATTTTGGATGCTGAATCTGGAAGACTCTGAATCCCCTGTTGACTATAAACTGTAGGAATATTCGGCAGGCAGCGTAGCTAAATTAGATCCTTCAACTTGAATGTTGTGAATATTTCCCATATCTTCAAGTACATCCATGTAATTATGCAATATCCATTGCCTTTATATTCCTATATAATAGGAACCTGAAACCTACAGCAAAGGTGTGAAGGTTATCACACCATAAGACTGTGATGGGGCTGGGAATCAGAGTGACATACAGAAAATAATTTGTGAGGAACAATATTTCCCCATACCTGTCTTCCCTTGAGTCAGATCTTAGTAAAGACACTTTTTGTTTGTTTGTTTGTTTTGTTTAAAATGATATCAGGAAGTCCTGCATGATCTTTAAAAACATATCCACAAAACATCAGGTTTCCCTGGTAGAGTCCTACTGCTTTGGTCAGGTAAAAGAAGTTATAGATAATGGCTTATCTGACAGCACCTCTTTTTTTTTTTTTTTCTTCAGTAGGCACCGTGATCAGTTATCAGAGCTCAATCTTTCTAGCAATTGAAGAGTCACAACACATGGCATAAAATTTTCAGCGATACTGAATGGGTTGACAGAAAAGCTGACCAGAAGTTATCTGCAACAGTAACAGAAACTTAGCACCTCAGGAAGAGTTATGAAAATGAATAAAAAGTTGCTGCCACTGGCAAATACGTTTATCCAGGGATTTGCTACTATGTCAGTGTCTGGGGACAAACTGAGAAGTCTTCCAGTTATAAAGCTTTGTACGTGCCTGACTGCCAGGCACGCTGACTATGGCATAAAAACTATCTATAGATGTTTTTTCCCAAGTTCTCATAAAGCCTGAAGACAGCACTTTTCCAGATGATGGTGCTTATGCCCTACAGGAGGCATCCATCATACCACAATAAGCTCTTCCTGCCTGATTTATTTCTTATTCATCTGGCAATTCATTCAATGTAAACTTCCAAACTTTAGTAAGCAAGGTATTATCTTTTCGTCCGTCATGGCAAATTTGTTTCACTGTCCTGGACAATTAGTTGTTTTGGACAGTGTTCAGGCTAATGGCCTTAAACTTCCAAGATAATACATCTCCTGAATATATTGTCTGTTTCCCTAAGGGCAACCTTGGAAGTCTAACAGAATTAGCATTTTCTTCTAACAGCTTTCTTCATGTTTGCTACAAATTTCTCTTACATATTTCCTAAGTTTCATATACAAATCATTAATGCATCAACATCATTGTGAAGCATATATTTGTCTGTGCTGCAGCAAACACTGCAGGTTCCCACCCATCCCAGAGCGTATCCAGCAGAGAAGAATTCATACAGCCACAGGATAAATCATATTTCCCGCAGAGCAGTCTCTGCAACACAAAACTTCCTTAAAAACATCAGCACATGAATAACTTGCAGCTTTGCTCTGAAAAAGCCCACAGTAACCACAGCGACATGCAAACTGTGTTATAAAAGTGCTGTACTCCAGCACTCCCCTGTATTCCCAGGGATTTCCTAAATACTCCAAAGGAAAATGATGGGGTATATTAACACAGTGGTACTTCCTCACTGAAGTAATTCAATGTCTTCAAAAGGTGGCACATAATTTTCCCAAAGCAGATAGAGACAGAATCTGAATAAGAATTCAAGTGTCTTAATTTCCCTTGTTTCATCTTAATTACAAGATTTTTTTTTTCCAATTTCTTTGTGAAAGAACTATTGTGACAATTTCATGCCAACACTAGTGAGAATTTGTTCAGAACGTACACGAGCAGCAGAACTAATAAAACATGATTTCAGGTGGAATTATGTCATGAATTACTTGATTTTCCCATCCTAACTACAACATCCTCAGCTTTCCCAGCACCTTCCTTCTCTATTATGTTATCAGTCCAGCCCATCGTTCCCTGAATACCTCTGCTCCTCTGCAATGCCCCTTGTGCAGTGGTGCAGCGAAAGCAATAACGGTCAGCTTATATAAATGTATTGGCTGGCTTGATAGCAGACAAACAAAATATCTAAGCATTGAGCTCCTTTTGCAACTTTTCCCTCATTGCAGTCATTTTGGGAGGTACAAAAATTGAGGTAAATGAGCATGAACTTGTGCCTTTCTTCTCAGTAGCGCATTTTCCCCAGACTTAAATATGTACGAGCTCTCCGCTTTGAGACTGAATAATCCTAGGGAGAAGACTGACACTGAACAGACAGTGCAATTGCACAAGTCACATTTCCTTATGAAATGTGGTGCACAGTAGCAAATCCTTGATTAGTTTGTCCATCCCCTGTAGCTATTTTTACCCATTTTCTTTTTCATGTCGACTTCAAAGATTTGGTCATTACGAGCTACATCGCACTCAGAGTCGGACAAGGAACAAGTATTTTCCTTTATTCTACTTTTCACCACTCATTTCCAAGACATTTGTCTTACTGAGTTTTAAGAGGCAACTTCCAGCAACTTCCTAGTAAACAAGGAGGAAATCTGGAAGAGTGTAATTATCTCCATTTCTACTCTGTAAGAATATGCCTTAATGTTAGTTTAGGAAGGTTTGGGTTTGTTTTTTTTTCAGTTTTAGATTCTGTAAGAATATGCCTTAATGTTAGTTTAGGAGGGTTTGGGTTTGTTTTTTTTTTCAGTTTTAGATTCTTTTTTGGCAAATATCTGTGAATTGCACAGCTCAGTGCTGATCCTGAAATAATTCAGACCCACTGTTTTACACTAGTCCCAGTTCCTATTGCAGACCCTGTCACTTGTCCCTGAAATTCTCACTTATCACATCAGCTTGGCTTTTGGCAGGTTTTAGCTGCTGCCAAACAGTCACTGAGAACTACTTTCAAGTGTGGGGTTGATGCCTAACTGAGAGCATTCAGGAAAGCAATTGATGCAAGGCGTTGAATCTTTGTTATGTCAGTGTCAAGACTTATAAATCTCATATATTTTGCAGTGAAAGACTGGAAATAAAGGACAAAAAATTAAGCAAAAGTCAAGATTTGGAAAATCTGAGGTTCTTGCATACAAGCAATTTTGTATGTGAGGGGCTAGAATTGCTCGTTAAATTATGTACTTGCCCAAGAGTACAAAGGCAAACCACCTGGACCTCAAAGAAAAATCCAACCAGACCGCTTGATGTCAGTACTAGAATGTAAATAGTAAGAAAAAGGGGATAAAGAATGAATGAAGATACCAAATTGGATCTGACACTTGGTGTAGGAACTTCTTATTTAAAGAAACAATTAGTGCATTCAGTAAGTTTAATAAAGTGGTGTTAAGAATTGCCACGGAAAAAGAAGAAAGTCAGAAAACACAAGCAGTGACCGGATACAGAAGCTATTTAAAAAAAACACAAACAAATAAATTCCTGTACACAAGAGCTGATCTGTTTTGCAAAGAAATGTCCTGAAGACATGATACAGACCATGAGCTATAAATGATATTTAACTGTTGCAAAGATCTTTTATACAAACACGTGTCCTAAGGGAATTTCTTCCTCAGTGCCAAAAGAGAGAGACCTTTAGACAGAAGAAGGATCAGATTCATGTCCGTGTTCCCATTTGAGGAAGTTGCTGCAGCATCATACTGCAGTGTACAGAAGAGGCAGCATCACTGTACATGGGGATGCAGCTGCCTCCCCAAAGCCAAGGTCTGTATCAACCATGCTTCAACAGGGCAGCTCTTCTCTACACCAGGTTGGCCTGTCCTCGCAATTAAGTCTTGGGCATATTGAGTTATGGCTGTGCAAGCCTTTTCTAGGCAAACATGGGCTTTCTCTTTTCTCTCTCCTCAAGTTGGCCCAAAACTAAGCAAGTATATTATGGCACTGGAGAGCAAAGCTAATGTACTCACTTTCAACAAGTTTATTATTTCAGACTCAGTGCTGTATTGGCCAAGGTTAAATGAATTCCAGTTCAGAGTAAGCTACCGTGGGTGTAGGTTTTCTGGATTTTAGTAAGGCTTTTTGATACAGTCCCTCACAGGTTCCTTCTGGACAAGTTGTCCAACTGTGGGATGAGCGGGTTCACCATGTGCTGGGTGAAGAACTGGCTGAAGGGCAGAGCTCAAAGGGTTGTAGTGAATGGGGCTACATCTGCACCATTAGCAAGTTTGCTGATGATACCAAACTGGGAGGTGCTGTTGACTCTCTTGAGGAACAAGAAGCCTTGCAGAGGGATCTAGATAGACTGGAGCATTGGGCAATTATCAGTGGCATGAAATTTAACAAGAACAAATGCTGGATTCTGCACCTGGGATGGAGTAACACCAGGCACAAGCATAAATTGGGAGAGGAGTTGAGCTGCTGGTTGACAGCAGGTTCAATGTGAGTCAGCAGTGTGCCCTGGCAGCCAAAAGGACAAACCGCATCCTGGGGTACATCAAACACAGTATAATCAGCCGGTCAAAAGAGGTGATTATCCTGCTGTATTTAGCGTTGCTGCAGCCTCACCTGAAGTACTGTGTGCAGTTCTGGGCCTCACAATTTAAGAAGGATGTGAAGGTCCTTGAATGTGTCCGAAGGAGGGCCACAAAGCTGGTGAAAGTGCTGGAAGGCATGTCCCGTGAGGAGCAGCTAAGGATTCTGGGTTTGTCTAGTTTGGAGAAAAGGAGGCTGAAGGGTGGTCTCGAGGAAGAAGTGGAGAGGGAGGTGCTGAGCTCTTCTCCCTGGTATCCAGTGATAGGATCTGTGGGAATGGCTCAAAGCTGCATCAGGGGAGGTTCAGACTAGACATTAGGAAATGTTTCTTTAGCGAGAGGGTGGTCAAACACTCGAACAGGCTTCCTAGAGAGGTGGTCAATGCTGCATGCCTGTTGGTGTTTAAGAGGCATTTGGACAATGACCTTAATAACATACTTTAACTTTTAGTCAGCCCTGAAGTGGTCAGGTGGTTGGACTAGATGATCATCGTATGTCCCTTCTAACTGGAACTATTCTATTCTACAAGAGACACGTATCAAAGCACCTTGCAAGGGATGCTTGTCCGCTCTGCAGAAGTGAATATGAGAATGGCACAGATTAAAGAGTGCTCTTTGCAAAAATATTTGAAAAGCAATAGAAGAGCACGTCACCCTCACCTGATACTGACCCAATGGATGTGAGATAATCCACTTCTACAAGCATTCAGTCACCAACAGTGGTTTTATGTTAATGCCTTGGAAATGTAAAAAGATAAGGTTAAAAGTTAAAAAAAAAACCCTAAAAAAAAACCAAAAAAAATCAAATTATGGGAGCGTGAGGATAAACTCTTAAAAACATCAGAGGCTATGGATATGATGATCAAGGACATGATTTGAACAGATGATCTAGCAACCCAGCATTTTTCACAACACAGACACAGAAACACTATGTAATTTGTCATTTCAAAAAATGTTTACATCCCACTGCTCACATGGCAAATATTCAGTTGATGAACTTGAGGAATAATTAGAACAAAAGTAAAAAATTATTTCACAGAATCATAGAATAGTTTGGGTTGGAAGGGACCTATGGGAGTCATTAAAGTAATTAGAACTGCTTGAATGTCAAGCGGATGATATGCCATGGAGGACAACACATCCCTACCCTACTGTTAATATGAGATGTTAATTTTGTGAAATCTTTTCTTTTGTGTTCTGCTTTCTACATTAACTATGTAAAGCAGAACCCAAGAGAAAAGACCCACAAAGATCTCGGCAAGTAGGATATCAAAACGGCCTTGGTTACCATGACATTGACATCCATGTGTTTGTAACTTCAAACTACTTAGTACCTTCTTTTGTGGGACTTTTAAATTCTTAGTAAGGCAGACAACTGACTCAAAGAATGGGAGTTTTTCCCCGACTGATTTTGATCATTTTCGTGGCCCTCCTCTGGACCCGCTCCAACAGGTCCGTGTCTTTCCTGTGCTGAGGACCCCAGAGTTGGATGCAGTACTGCAGGTGGGGTCTCAGCAGAGCAGAGGAGAGGGGCAGAATCACCTCCCTCGACCTGCTGGCCACGCTGCTTTGGATGCAGCCCAGGAGACGATTGGCCTTCTGGGCTGTGAGCGCACATTGCTGGCTCATGTCCAGCTTTTCATCCACCAGTGTCCCCAAGTCCTTCTCGGCAGGGCTGCTCTCCATCCCTTCATCCCCCAGCCTGTATTGATACCGGGGGTTGCCCTGACCCAGGTGCAGGACCTTGCACTTGGCTTTTTTGAACCACTCTGCTTGAATCTGTATTGCAGTAGCTAGAGCTATTCAGTCTCCTGATAACATGGCTTCTGAAATGGCTTCCCTCTGTTTACCCAGTAACTAATCTTTTGCATTTGCTTCCAAATTTCTTCCTGTGTTTTCTGTGACACATTCCTTCAATATGATTTTCACCTCCAAAGCACTGAAGTTCTTAGAAACCTGTATGGTGTAATTTATGTCTCAGGGCTGCAAGCAACATTGAGAGAAATATGTAGTATTAATATACAATCATGGTTCAGCAGGTTAATGGCTCAGACAGAAACACTGCTGAGTGCTTTCGTACAGAAATCCACTGTATTTCATGTTCTCCTGATTGTTAATAATCAGATGCAGCCTCGGTTTGTGAATCTTGTGATTTAGTGTTCAAACCTAGATGAAGAAACATATCTACAATGAGAAATTTTTGAACCTATCTTTCCTCTTCGGTGTAGTATAGGGCATTTTTAATTTTTTGTAAAGCTATTGTCCTCTGATTTTATGTTTAGAATTGCTTTGTCCTCAGTGAAAACAATGTCTTTTCCATATCATCTGCAGTTCTGATTATAAGAATCATGAAGTAGTAGTGAAGAGTGTAATACGCATTTTCTTGCACAAAGATTCCAGCAGTCGTGCCCTGTCATCTTGCTCTGCAGATGTAGTTTTTATTCCTCTATTATAAAGTGCATATGTTCCCTCTGTGTATTATGGATATAATCTAAAACCCACTGAAATGGAAAAACTCTCACTTGGCTTCAGACACATCTTATATCTACAAAAAGAAAAGCAACTACAAAGGAAAATGTCTTTATATGCTCATTTTTGTGCAGATTTAAAAAGTCCACAATTCCAGATTGTATCTCCATTTTCAAACATAGATGTGGGTTTCAAATTAAAATTATATATGCTGCCCTGTTTTATTTACGTGGTGAACCTGTTTGCTGTTGCTGGTTTGGGCAAAGGTATGTGGAATGGAAAAGGCTGCAAAAAAGCTGTTTACAGAAACTGCTCCTTTGCTAGTACAGCCTGAAAACCTTTGCCCATCACTGCAGGTTTATTGGTACAAACTGCTTGGCTGCGCCTTCTCTAAAGCACAGACCCTCTGAAATACCTGTGCGTTCCTGTGAGTTAGCTTCACTAGCAGAAATGACATGGTTGGCTCTCATTCAAGATGTACACCAGTTGAAGTTCGTCTCCTCTGCAGGTTTTAACTGATAGGGTGAAAAATGCACTAAAAGGTAAAGAATTTTTCCCTGAAAGGTCTACCGCAGATTAAGTCCTCCAGGATGGAGGCTGACCAAACTGCTGTGTTTGGACCTCAGTCCATTGTGTTTGTAGCTATTACATTCTCTGGACCTCAGCAGCTTCCAGTGACCATCTCTGATCTGCAGCCTGTTTTGGGTAGAAACTCAGGATGCTACTTCTGCATGGAACTGAGATGCTACCACCCAGCCCACAAATGTCTCATGCCTAGAAACGACCACCGAGTCTGGACAGGAGTTTTACTGAATCTCCAAGTCTCTAATGCTTTGGTTTTCCACTTCAGCTCCGAACAGCTGAAATGGAAAGGACAGAAAGATTTTGTAAAGTTTTCTGAACAAAGCTCTTCTTTACTTTAAAGGTATCAGAAAAGATGTACAGATCTGGACAAATTAATAACCTTGCCTGCAGTTCCCCGCCTTAATTTCCTCACTGCTGTGAAGTCTTCAGTGACTGTGACCACAACACAACAAGCAATCTCCAATTTTGCATTATGCAAATGGATACTCCTCCAAATCGTGGATGCTATCTCCTTCTCATAGATATAGTACTCAGTTTTTCTCAGCTAATCTTATAATAAAATAGAAGCCTAATCTGTAAAAACATCCTTATATTCCTCCATCCTAAGTATTTTTTTCATGTATTTGTGAGTAGTTCTGAGCTTTCTTTTCACTGCTCAACCTCAGAATTTTAAGATCTAATATATATATATAACATTTCCTTGTGCTTTAATAAGGGGATTTTTCCACTTTCTGGCCCTTTTAGATGGACTCAGCTTTCATATTTTTACATGGAATTCACCCAATTTGTTGTCCCAGAGTGCTCCTGAGGAGTCATTATGGCTTAATACCCTCTCATTACCCCTGGTCTTAGAGACATCACATAGTTGTGATGGAAAACAGCGGGTTGCTACAAGGTCTGTTCAGGCATGCAAACCATGAATTTCCAAAAAACTATTGGCATTAGAGGTATATTTTATAAAGCTTTCCACAGGTACGATAAACCTAGAATAGTACTTTTGGAAACTTTTTGATTAAAATTCATCTTTAGATGCAGCCAAAAGAACTTGAATGATTTACAGTAGTTTGGGATCTGAGTGACAAATGATGGAATGGAAAGAAGATTTAAGTGCAATGTCCTGCAAATTATTATCTTTTCTAGTTCCCAGCTAGGGGTATAGCTGATGGTTTTTTTGGCTTTAGTGTAGCATTTAAAGCAGGGGATAAACAGACACATAGTTTAATGAAAGCAAACTTTCACCATGCTTATCTACTATATTACACTGCTTTTAGTAAAGCTGTATCTCCTCAGATGCTCACAGATGCTTTCCAGACTATCTGCCCTAACTTACAGTATTAGTAGTTTGTGCAAATTAGCTTTGGAGGGTAAAAAATAGCACATATTTTTTTCCAGAATAGAACAGTATTGACCTTGGATGGCTTTCAGACTCAAGACATTGATGGCACAGTGCCACAGACAATCATCCTCCTCTGCAGCAAGGGAACACTGGAAACTTGGAAAAATGCCTTCACAGAGGGATGCATAAACTGGAGTGGTATCTACAGAGGTTTTACCCCGTTTTAACTCCTGCTTTTTCAAAAATATGAAACCCACTCTGACTTTGAAATCCACAAGAGAGAGAGTTTAAAACCCCACACCAACACCTCCCCTCCCCCCCCCGACCAGAAAAACAGTCTAGAGAAAGATACAGTGGTAAATAGGGAAAATGTACAATTTTAGATAAAAATACAAGAGCAGCTGGATTTTGATGGGTTCCTGCTAACATTTTTGCTCCCTGCTTCTCTTGCCCCACTTTCCTAGTGTGCTTGAAGACTGTACTAGCAATCTGGATTACAGTAACAGCAGAGATCCCTAGTCATGGAGGTACAATCCCATTTTGGGGGGGTATTTTGTAGTCACGTACCTACATGACCACCAACACTGGTACTCCTGTGCTGGAGAAACCAATTCACACTACAAGATATTTTTGTATATCCCATCCACCACCACCGCAGCTGCCTCAATTCCTGGACGTGTAGCACAGCTCTCAATGCAGGGGCAAACTGCAACACAAGACACTACACTTCATACTGCCCTTAGGAAGAAGCCCCCTAAACGAATAGCTTCTATTCCACTACAAAACCTCAGTTACTCGGGCTTCAACTGAGTGAATCTAGACTATTCTTCCTTTAGGACACAGGCAAGGATGCTTACTGCCACTCTAATGAAAAAGTACTTCAATCAAATCACATTTAACAGACTAACGATAAAAGGTCAGGCAAGCCTGCTATCGCGGATGGAGTCAGACTGCACTTCACTCGTAAGAGAGAAGCAACAATACTTTATTGATAGAAAACAGTAAGTTAAAGTCTGAATTAACAAAGTTCAATGGTAAATGCAACAGTGAACAAGATTTGATGGCAAGGTACACTTGATTATTTACTGCATAGAGGACAGGGTCAGACATTACTGTCAGGGAGACCCTCCCATTGAGTCATGAGGTTCAGAAAGGACCCCCTTGCTTTCTAAACTTCTCAGAGAGGAGTTTAGGTGTGGCTGGATCCAATCCTAGTTCCAGTCTTGGTCAACAGTTTATGTCTAAAGGATTATATATGCACAATCAATCCTTTGTATCACTTAACTAAGATTTCAAAGTTTAGCATGCTATTAGTCACTTACTGAGTATCTGTCACAGCAAGGAATCTCTCAACCTTGAGGAGTAACCTTGAGAGGCATCCCTACTCAAGGGGCAATCCTGGCACGCAACCCACTGCCATGCAGGAGAGCTCAAAGGGCTCTTGGGATGCTCGCTATTTATAGGGGTAAGATGATTGACTCATAGTCATATTTACATACTGATAACTGTGGTTAGGTGGGCATATTTCTCACAATAACCAAGGGCTATTGTGTTGTTATCTGGCTCCTGAATCCACTTCGTTGATGGACGAAGTATCAGCATCCATTAACGACTGCCCCTGGTAGTTATTACTTAAGCAGGGTTACAGGAGATAAAGGTCAGGTTGGGTGGGGGAGCACACCGTCACACCTGCCTTTCATACAAAAGGGTAACAACAACTCTCCTGGGAGCTGATGGCTCTTCAGTTAGTTAGGACAGAGCTGTTTCACCCAAGAAGTCTTCTAGCTATATCTTTAACTGAACCTGGTAGTTCTTCTTACCAGTTCCTAGATCTAGGGATACATCCTACCTATGCCCAGACTTAATATCAGGGCAATACCAGAGCATCCACCCTTCTTCCTTTCCCCATGCTTCGGTTTCCAAACCAAAGAAGTCTAGACCCAAAAGACATACCAGAGAATTATCATCCCCCAGCAGGGCTTCAAACTGGACAGCAACCCAGGGCATGCCCCAGTGTGTCTCCCAGGTATCCCTGATATAGACCTACTTTTGGGGCACTTCTTCAAGAGAAATGCGATGAAATAGGTCATGCTGTGCCTCATCTAACTCCCTCACTCTGGGCTGGGATGCAGATAGTTAAATTCCTGAGTTGGAAATCATGCCCTTTGGCCATTTCATTAAAGAGCTGAGCTAGCTGCTTTCCTGATCCTTAAAGAGTCTATATACTCCATTACAGTGAACTGAATATCTCCTAACAAGAAATGTTGTATTTGCACTTTGACTGTAAAAGGTCACAACTGATAACTTTGACAGCGTCTGCTATTCTACCATTAAATCTCATTGAAGATTCACCTACATTTAAGATAAGAAAGTTTCTAATCAAACTCCTGGGGTTTTTGGGGTGTTGCTTTTTGTTTGCTTGGTTTTGGGTTGGTTTGTTTGTGTGTGTTTTTTTTTGTTGTTGTGGGGTTTTTTTGGGTTTTTTTGTTTGTTTGTTTGTTTTTTTCATTGGGGAACCTGTTGCCAAGAATAATTCATTTATCATGAGATCTTCAGAGCGGTGTCTCATTTCTAGTCCCTGCCAATCTTTATAAGTCATCCAGCAACTCACGCAGACCATGAATCAAGGGGCAATAGGCACTGTAGTGGTGCTGTGAGGAAAAGAAATATTTATTGGGCATGCTCAGTGGATGTCTTTCACGCATCTGTGAACAAACAAATCAGGCAGGACACTTGATTAAACAGCACAAGTGTGCACTGCAAACCAAATTATGATAAATTGCTAATATTGATTACTTTTAACCAGAAGGATGAGATTGTCTGGTGTTTAAATTTAGGAATGCAGCCAAAAGATACCTTGACCTCACCTCTGCACTGAGAACCAATACAAAATTAATTGGAGCTGTCATTCAGGTAGAAGTCACAATTATGTGACAGTTGATTTATTAATTTAAGAGCTAGCTACAAACCAGATGCATTCTCCACCGGTACGTGATATTTGTGGCTTAGTTTGTTAATGCAGAAAAACCTCCAGGATGTTGATAGTCTTTGTTTAGTGCCTGTAATATAATACATTTTCATTTGAATTAATGCACTTCTGATCAGCAATAAACAGTTTTAGCTTGTTTTCGTGATTACATTTCCCCTTTTTTTTAATTTTGTTTTTATTTTGCTAAGTAGCTTGTACTGCTGAATTCATAAACACATAACCAACTGGGACTTGGAGTGCTTCCGTAGCAAGGCATTTGCAACAGTCATCTAAAACTGCAAATACTGCGTCTGCTGGTACTGTTAATTGCATATGTTGCACTCTAAACAAAAGTATATATTGTCTGACTAAATTCTCAGGAGTGTTGAGCTACCCCCTTTCTTTTCTGGTTTTGTCCCAAAAAAACTGATCTGTGATGACTGGCTATCTGCTTGTTCAGTGTGAACACAGACTTCAGCTTAGGTGGCAGAGCCTACTCTTACAGATGCTTTCCATGTTTATATATATACACACATCTAATGTTGTGTCTAAGGGCAAATTATCAACATTTTTATTTCATTAACTGGTCACCTTTTTGGTTTTTTACAAAGTCATTGCAGTCTTTGCCTGGTGTCTCTCTTTTCTTCTATATTAATGCAGATATATACATTTTATCTGGACTTAATGCAAAGTTTAGATCATCTTTATCTAGATTCATAAAATTACTCATGCATGAAGAAATATCTCAAAGAGACAGCCTAACAAAATCAAAGGCAGGGAACCACTTTTCTGACAGATAGGATCTTAGATATTTAAATAAAGGCATTTTAAATAGTTCTCTTCTGTTTTTTGACGTGACATCTGTAATGTTGGCATGATGATATATATCTTGCCCCACAGTGCTTCCATAGGGCATTTTGTTGTGTGCTCAGCACCGGGATAATAACACTATACTGCTGCCATGCGTGGAGTATAGCTGTTGAGTATAGGCAAAAGCCTATACCAGATCATATAGCCATGCCCACAGATATCAGAGTTACATTGAAAGCGAGACTCTAGTACACCCTGGAATCAAGGTACTTTGATTTCAGTCCCTTGTTTCAGGTCACATGCCTGAAACATTGAATCCTGTGTTTTGGAGAACATGATGTGACCTCAGTTTCAGGAATTAGATTGGGGATCTGCTGGGTCACTGCACCTGCTGCTGGTGTCTTCTCAACTTCATTCCTTTGTAGCATCTTAGGTATTTATGCACTGTCTTATGTGTTTCTAATTGGAATAATGGTAGGCTACAAACAGCATTGTGTGATAAAACCCCTGGGGCCTCCTGAAGAAAAAGAATAAGGCGAAACACTGTAGAATACAATGCACTCATATACTACAATGTACAGCGTACTAATGTCATGGCTCCACAGGAGAATGTCATGGTTCTGCCTTCAGGCCGAGAGAAGTTCTGGACCTGCCCAAACCACATCTTTCCCCATGATCTTAGAAAAAGAAACTAAAAAAACCCTCAACCCAGCGCTGAAATAAATGTGTGGGGAGGGGATCCTACCCTGAAACTTGGCTGAATAGAAATGTGTAACTAAATGTAAAAGACTAGCTGGCAAAAACCATATCAAAGGAACATTAAATAAATTGTAATTATTTTCCACCTTCTTTGCCTTCTGTTCAACTCATTCTTGTGCTATAATGTACAACCATCTATTTGTAACATAGCACTTTGCTTATTTTAGTACCTGAACACTAAAAAAAACCAACAAAGATAATGTTACATCTAACAACCTACACAATTTCTGCCCCTTTGTCTGCCAATGTACCTCCCCTATTAAAAAGTATCATATATGTATGTGCACCAATATAATTCAGATTTTCAAAACATATCTCTTGACATTAATATGGGGGGGTGGTAGTGGTGGGTTTTTTTCTTAGTCCTTTTTACCCATCTCTTTCCCTTGCTCCCCTTTTCTTTCCTCAGTGGTGGGTCTACTAACCTACACAATTTCTGCCCCTTTGTCTGCCAATGTACCTCCCCTATTAAAAAGTATCATATATGTATGTGCACCAATATAATTCAGATTTTCAAAACATATCTCTTGACATTTTAATATGGGGGTGGTAGTGGTGGGTTTTTTTCTTAGTCCTTTTGACCCATCTCTTTCCCTTGCTCCCCTTTTCTTTCCTCAGTGGTGGGTCTACTAAAAGTAGAGCTTGGCAATTATATTGCTAAAAGTTCTATTAATGCAGTATTAAGCCCTGTTCTACTGCTAATTTTAAGGTTCAATCTCCTGAGAATTGTCAGGGTTAGAAATAGGCTTTCTGTTTCATTGGAGAGCTGGGAATTTCAGTTTTTCAGCTATATCAAGTGTTATGCAGCATTTATTTAGAAACCTGGCAGATGATGAAATATTGAACCTTAAAACAGGAGTGACATTTTGATTTATATTAAAAAGGACTGATCTTTCTCTGTTTCCCATTCTTCACCAGTATCTTTCTGTCGACATGAGAAGCATTACTTCTCTATTTTCACCAGAAAGATAACACAGAATCTGGCCTAAATGGTTTTAAACATTTTCTATGGGTTTTAAAAGAATCAATGCCTTTTTTTTTCTTTCTTATTGACAAAATAGTTAAATACATGATATCAAGGTAGCCGGGATTTTACAGGCATAGAAATATAAATTATGGTGCCAATACATTTTTTAAAGACTCAATAAAAGAAATTGTAAAATAGCTTTTCTATAAAATGTGAGGCTTAAGCAAAATACAGGATGGAGTTATAAAGCTTTTTATTGGAAGAAGTGTGGCCTGGCCAGTGTAATTCACTTGGCCATTCCAAATTTGTTGTAATAAAACTTTTATGTCGTCACATAACATTGTCTTCTGTATAGAGAGCCAGATTTGTGAAAACAGGTTAAGATGCAAGCTATTCTTGATGAAGGATTATAGGCACTATATATCCGTAAACTGGTGCCATGTTGTTTTAGTATTGTAGCTATTAATTGTGTGAGGAATTCAGTCTTACATCAAGGCAGCGGTTTGTTGTTTAGAAGATTTTTTTCCTAAATTCATATATCCCAAGGTACTTTTGAGCTACATTGAAGACTGAATACTCGTATTCCCCTGTTTGCAAATGAGATGGGGGAAAAAATCAAGTCTGATACTAAAAGGGAGGAAAAAGTACTTGGAGAGGGCTCTCCAGTTCAGTTCCAGGTCTCTTGTGGAGTTAATCTGATGTTGGCATCTGTTGGACAAGCGACTTCACTGTCATAGATTTATGTTTGTCCTCCTGTCTAAGTCTCTTTAATCTGCCCAAGTTTTCACAGAGCTCAAGGGTTCATTGTCTGCTGGGGTCTTTACCACCACAGTTAATAAAAAAATTGTTCACATTGTCACTATGAATGTGAAATAGTGAGTAAGATATATAGCCTGTACAGCAGGATAAAATTTACTGTAGTAGAACAAACTCATTTATGGTGGGTGTCTCACGTCTTGGCTTGATTAAATGCTTTTTAAAAAGAACAATGATTTCATACTGATTCGCTGTTTGCAAACATAATTATAGAAGTATCTGTTAAGAATCAGATGTAAAAGAAAAGGTTTTGATAACTCTGAGGGAAAGATATGTAAGATGCACTACATACGTTGTTAGAAACAGATGTGAATCCAAGTTCCCATTTCAGTAATGTTAACATTAATAGACTTCAGCAAACTCACTCTTGTTCTGCCCAAACGCACAAGTGAATACAATTCAGGCCTTTCATACTGTGTTTCAGCCTGTCATAAATATCTTTTATCAATCCAGATCATCTGTGTTAACAGCTTATCTGACATCTAAATCTTTGCTGTTATTATTATCTTCAAGGCTAAATAATGCCTTCCACCAGCTTTGTCTCTTTTGATACTTGTTCATCTTCAATTTGTTTGTTTTTTAAATCTTCCTGTTGCACAGAAAATTGTGTAGCTGATGAGATCTGGTATGTGTCGTCGTCTGCGAGCACGCAGCAGAACCAGTGAACAATGGCAGACTGCAGAGCAAGTGGCATAATACAGTTTTAGCACATAACTTTGAATTACTTTGTCAAGAATCGATTTGAGAAAGTCAGCCACAGTATGAGTTCCAGATAGTTTTGAAACATTAAATCATTTTCACACTCTGTTATATACAGTTACCAATATGGTCTTCTATCAGTGGCATTTAACAAACATTAAGAGGCAGTTCATTCCCTGGAACAATTGCAATGAAGGGTCATTTGGGCCAAAATATTGAAACAGGTCCCATTCATCCAGCATTATAATTGCATGTTTATACTCCTTTCTTATAATCTCTTGAGCACAGAGGGGTCTTGGAAAAAAAAATAATTGAAATCTGTAGAAGCACGATGCTGAACTAAATAATACTGGTGTGAAAGCAATCTAATGAAGGGGAGGGTCAGGTCTGTTCAAGGAGGCTAAGAACATTTTTAGCAGTGAAAACTCAGTGTTGTCTAAGGAAAGAGATAATCAGCAGAAATGGCAGAACTCTTGAGAAATGTTTGCTTGTTGTAATCATTTTGTGTAAGTTTGTGCAACTACCATGTGTCCTGGTTTTGGCAGGGATAGAGTTAATTTCCTTCCTAGTAGCTGGTACAGTGCTGTGTTTTGGATTTAGGGTGAGAACAATGTTGATAACACACCGATGTTTTGTTGCTAGGTAGTGCTTGCACTAGTCAAGGACTTTTCAG
>NW_008796046.1:4516614-4529654 GCF_000699145.1 Aptenodytes forsteri | reverse complement strand
GGGAGAGTGAGTGAGCAGCTGTGTGGTGCTCAGTTGCCGGCTGAGGTTAAACCACGATACCATGTTTGACTGCTCCTGGAAACTTCTGAACTGTGTCCTCCAGCAGCCACTACCACGGACAATTGTATACAGGCTGACCTTCAGCTGTGTTTCATTCATTATTTCCTCTCCCATTTTTAGCCTTGCCACTCGCTGAAGCACCGGAGATCATCTGGATGCTCCAGGCAGATTGCAACCAAAGAGGAGAATTTGTGTACTTAGTGGACAGTCAGAGGCTAGGCGAAAATACGGGCACTGTCGTTGCTCAGAACTGCCATTTTCCATGTTTTGGGGGAAATGTTGTAAGATAAATGACTTTGATGAAGAGAAAGTATTGCATGTTGTTACATTACTTGAGAGTGTTCTGTTGCTGTTTACAAAACGGGGTCTCAGTATAGGTGCGGCGGTACATGGAACCTCTGTGGGTCCCACAATATTGGATCCCTTTCCCTTCTGAGAGTCTAAGAATGGCTATCTTCAGATAAATGGTCAAATATAGAGGCAATTAGGGTTATTTTAATACTCAGGCAAGAATTATTGTGAAATATTCTGAGCACTCACCATATATTTTGTGGATTTTATTTGAGCTATTTGAATTATTGCAACATACTTGGAGTGAAGGACTGGCACTTAAGGCTTGCTAGAGTCCAATACGTTCTGCCCAGGTTCTTTTTGATATTGTACACATGGAGGGTGTAGTGTTTAATATCAAATTTATTTATTTAAATATAGCTGATGTTACACAGGGTTTCTGATTTAGCAGAGTGATACAAAATGTATCGCATACCATAATACAAATGTAAGTTACACTTAGCAAAATATATATAGCAATTGCAAAACACAGTTTGATCATAATACCAATGTGGTTCCCATTACCAGTCTTTATTATCTGTTCACCGTTACAATGCTGGGCGTCCCCAATCACGTGGGTTGAAGCCAGCCCAAGCCTGCTGTTCTCCCCGCAAGTCCCCTGCCAGTTGTTCAGCCTCCATACTCTACTGGGGCTGAGCCACATATTCACTCTCCCCATGTTGGTCTGCCTAACTCATGGAGACATTCACATTTTTAACGAACTCAGGGAGAAACACCACCAGTTGATCCACTCAACGGCAAACAGATGTCCACCTAAAGCAAAGGCCACCCTCCAGTCCCCTCTGTGCCAACACAAAGGCAGCATCTCCGCAACAGCTGTGGTCAGCTACAGCCTGCACCATTCCCCGACCTTCATGGGCACATCGCCCTGGCCCATCTCCACTGAGCCCTCATCCATCGTAGGGGTTTATTGGTCAGTCACAAGGATTGAAAGAAAGAAATGGATAAAGCTCTTCTTTACCACTTCTCTGTGAGATCACCTCATACCTTCTTGAGAACTGTCCTGCAGGCTTGGAATAAACCAACAGAAATAACAGTAGCCATAACTACTATTTAGCTGATATTTGTCCCGGGATCTCAAATTGTTTTACAAAGATGGCAAACATCCCTGTTTTCATGGTCTGTCCTGCATTGTGCTGTTCAGAGATGACAGTACATTGGCTTGAAAATGTGGATAATGGTCTCATACTCTAATAATGGGCATTCCTATTACCAAAAATTTGACACTGATCACTAAAACTGGTGGATCTTGGTATTTTTTAAAAGGTTATATGTTTTTAATGGGAAGCATCATCAAGATAAAATGCTAAAGTATTAGCCAAATTTTATTTGACATTTTATTTATGAGTAAATTTGTATTCAGTTGTAACTTCTTGATATGACTAAAATAAACACTTCAGGCTTCACAACAATTTTGTTGTAGGGCTTTAGTAATTTATAAGAATAATTTATAAGAGCTTGAAGAACATTGTTGTAACTCTGCTAAGTATCAGTACAATGGAAAATCTCTTTAGAGATGTCTTTGAATGGCTTATTTTTACTAATTGAAAAAATAGAGATTAGTAGCTTATCTATTTACTCTGACAGATGAAGATCTTGTGTAAAATGATGAGATCCACCAGAGACATCTTGACTTGTGATTGTATAAAGTGTCTTTAAATGCAAGATTTCTAATACTATGAGAAAATAAATTTAAAAAAAACTTCTTAATAAAGAGAGATGAAAATCTATGCTGTAAGTCTTTAACATTAATAAATGTACTACTTCAGAGAGTATCTTCTGGGGACCTGCTGACAGTTTTCATGTGAGATAATTGCAGATCAAAATGTATTATGCTGTTAACTTCAGCAGAGGGATTTTCTGTTTATTGATGCAGCTGGTAACATAGTCATGATAGAAGGTTATATGAAATTTCTCACTTTAATTTTCTGGTTTCAATTATTACTTATTTTCTCAAATGCTGTTTGCCTGTACTTGAGATTCTCCATGCTGGACATCTGCTATGAACTTTTTATGTGCAGAAATCTCAGTTTATCATGTTCAGTAGAAATCTGATGCAGTTCATGATGTTTTGGTGTGGGTTTTTTTTTTTCAATTATGTCTCAGTTGAGTACGGTCCTTTCCAAAAAGTAGAGAACATTCAGGGAAACCCCTGCTTTAGGCTGCAACAGGGGATTTGCTAATCCTGTGCTCATTGTCCTATGTCTGCCTTTAGGGTGGCAGCATGGAAAAAGAATCAAATCTGCTATGAGCGCAGAAGAAAATCTAGAATTAAAGCCAAACATGTGGCTCGCGCAGATGTGGATGCGGCCAGGGTTGGGATGGGATGCCTGACTGAAAGTTTTAGTTGTGATTTATGGAAGTGCTGATCATTCACAACTGCTGCTGAAGTCTTTAGGATTGCTGCCATGAATGTATAAAGCAATAAAATGAGTGGAATAGCCTAAACCCAAACAAAATCCAGATAAAGAACATAAATTGGCAATTTTGATCTTGGGCTTTTTCTTTTTTCTTTTTTTTTTTTTTAATATGCCACCAGTCAAGATGAGCTGTGGAAATATTTTCATTACTGTTTGCATTGCATTCTGCAACTGCAGTAGTGAGCACCACTGGGAAAGGAATTGCTGCTTTGTCCTCTAAGACACTTTGAATAATGTGAAGTAAGCAAGTTGAATGACACTTTAGGCTTTTTCTCTATCTGTTGTTTCTGAAGTACAGCTATTTTTCCAACTGTCCTGAATGATTAGGAATGGGGTTGTGGGAAAAAGGATGTAATTCTTTAGTTGCTGAGGAACTCATTTTACTGATTCTTTGCACTGCACTTTACTGCACTGTCAGTGGGGCTACAGGACATTAAAGTGAAACCCTGAAAACATTATAAATATTTCTTTGATAAGTCTGATGTCTGTCGGCAAAGTGTTAATGCTATATAGGAAATCAAATTCATATTAAAATGTTACACTCCCAACTGAGAGTTGGAGAGTTTATTCAGTTGCACCCAACTGAATAAATTCCAGATGTGTGAAGATGTGCAGCAAACTCTGGATGATGTTCGCAACCAGATGTTCACCCAGTTTTGCTTTGCTTTTCATTTGCCTCCAGAAGATGCTCAAAAGTTCGATGGTGATCAGTAAAATCTTAACACAGTTTTATTATGGTAGAAATATGTCGGGAAATATGCAAAACATTGCAACATTTGCAGTCTTTTGTTCATATTCAGCTGTGCATTTGTAAGTGTTATGAGAATAAGTGACCAAAAATACACTTGCAAGTGTTGCACTTGTAACTTGTTGCACTTCTTTGTTTTTATTTCTGAGGCTCAGTGAAAGGGAATGAAAACTCTGCATTCTGCATCTGTGAGATGATCTAATCAATGCAAGAGGAAGAAAGATGTAAATATAGAAGTTAAAGACAGTCATGTAGATTCAGCTGATGGGTAGTACATGAACAAGGCTTGTGTGTGCACTGAGTCCTGTGTCTCGGTGTATGCGTCATTCATGATACAATATATAGATTTTGTTTCAATGACTCTTGTTGAATTGACAGCTTTCCATCCATAAGTTAGAGGGAGGCCATGTTAAGGTCCTAAACCTATTCTTTTGGGACTGTGGTGGTTTTTTGGGGGGAATGGAGGCGTTTCCCTTCTTCTCAACCTCTGAAGATTTAAGTCGACCAAATGCTGACATCTCCATATGCCTTTTTATCAGTTGAAAAACACAGCAGTCCTATGATATGCTTCGTCTCATCCTGGAGTATGTCTGAAAAAGTTGGCCAGATTACACACTGGAAGAACCTACTTTTCCCCATTGATGATAAAAGGAGCATCTGGTGACCATGTTAGGCAGAGACACCCACCTTTCAGATGTCTATGTTTAAGCAGGATAAACCTCTCCGTGACTGATACACTTCACACATGACTGGTTGCTTTAACAACTTTTAAGTATTTTTAATACTATTAGAATGTTTTCTGTACATGAAGATTTTTTCTGTCTGTGGTGCTCTCTGGAAGCTGTTGCTTATAAGTAGTTTTGAGGACTCACAGAGCATGGGTTTGCTATTTAAATCTGTATACTGTTTTGTGGATAATACTGAAGTTAAAGCACCTTTTTCCCCCTGTGGTTGAAACAGTTAAACTGGTACTCAGAAAAAGCAGAGAGGCTGAAACATGGTATTACCACAGTGCCTACCTCCTCGTGGTACAAGAAGAGGGAGTTGACCCTGAAAACTTGGCACAAGCTCACTGCAACCACTCTGACTAATGTCACAGAAAAATAGAGGCTGATGTATTTTTATAGAACAGTACTCAAGGTTTATTCTGATTAAAACGAGGGAAGGTAAAGAGGATGGAAAATGTAAGACACTGGTGATGCAGCATTTTAAACAAGCCCCTTTTAAAATGAGGTGAGGAAAGGAAGAAAAGAAAAGAATGAAGATTTGAGCTACAGAGAAGAGTAAATAGCCAAGGATTTTCCAAAACATCACCATTAAGACTGGATGGATTTGTTGGAAATCCCATCCAGATCTGGCCATTTGTGTTTTAACTTGAAATTGCCCTTTTCAGAGCACCTGGATGAAATTTTGGATTGAGACATCTCATGTTAAGTTGTCAACTTCAGTTGCATAAGCTGACTTAGTCTGCTGGGGAGAAATTACTATTATTTATTTATATAATACTATATAACATGAGCTGAGAGAATTTTCTTTCTACACCGCACGTGCTGCTAAAAACACAGAAGTAAATTTTAGTCTTACATGATGGTTTTGCTGACATTCATCAGAATCAGACTGAACACTCTGAAATAATTAAAAGATTCCTTTTGACTTTGTCCAGCATTTTACTAGCAAACTAATACTGATGTTGATGAAAACATGATTGCTGTAATCCTCTATTTCTTAAGTTACCAGCCATTAGTCTTCTGTGAAAAGAAAAAAAAAAAAAAGAAGAAAAAAACCCTTTCATCATACGTATGAGAGGTGCTCATATTTCTAATAATTTATCTGAACACCAGTTTTGAGTAGTTAGGTTTGTTCAGCACTTTGTGTAGTAAACTAAAAAAAAAAAAATCCTAGATTTAGGACATTTGGCAGAACTCTGGTGTTTGCTTTTTGATATTGACCTTGAGGCCACCTGCTAATCAACCAGGTTTTCAGGTTCGTACAAAGAGGGGAAAGCTGTGTACAAGAGAAGCCAGGTACTGCTCTTCTGAAGATCTAGCTGAACCAAAGGGAGAGCGTTCCTCACAAACTTGATATACTCAGAGTTTTATTTTGTACCAGGAGGCAGTGGTACACACTAAAGAAGTGTAGATACAATATTTTCTGATCCTGCCTTTCTCCCTTTTCTTTAACTGACTTTTCCTAAGGTGCATGTCATCCATGTTTGGGCACATGGAGTAAATGTCAAGGCACAGGTAGCCTTTGCAGAAGGAAACATTGACATTTCTAGCCAGTGACAGAGAACAAGGCTGTTTATTTTTACTTCCAATCGGAATCAAGAATGTAAATGAGAAAAATATAAAGAACTGATTAGCTATTTGAAATCTTAATCTTCCATCCACACACATATATACTGAAGTTTTTATGCCTCTCCTTATTAATCCCGTCTCAAGTTTCACCAAGATTCTCTACAAATGCACATAGTCTGTCTCACTTGCTTTCTCCACACATGGGCTGGATCCACCTCACTACAAGAAGGACGTTGAGGTGCTGGAGCGTGTCCAGAGAAGGGCAACGAGGCTGGTGAGGGGTCTGGAGAACAAGTCTTATGAGGAGCGGCTGAGGGAACTGAGGCTGTTTAGCCTGGAGAAAAGGAGGCTGAGGGGAGACCTCATCGCTCTCTACAACTACCTGAAAGGAGGTTGTAGCGAGGTGGGTGTTGGTCTTTTCTCCGAAGTAACTAGCGATAGGACGAGAGGAAATGGCCTCAAGTTGCGGCAGGGGAGGTTTAGATTGGATGGTAGGAAAAATTTATTTCCTGAAAGAGTGGTGAAACATTGGAACAGGCTGCCCAGGGAAGTGGTTGAGTCCCCATCCCTGGAGGTATTTAAAAGACGTGTAGATGAGGCGCTTAGGGACATGGTTTAGTGGGCATGGTGGTGTTGGGTTGACGGTTGGACTCGGTGATCTTAGAGGTCTTTTCCAACCTCAATGATTCTATGATTCTATGTGAGTACCTTGGCCTTACTGGGTGAAGGTGAGCGTCAGATGCCAAGAAGGATCTTGATGACATGGAGGTGATGTTGGACGGAGCCTACTGAAGCAGTGTACCCTTTGCAACTCAGGTTCAAGTCCAGTAATCAGCATAATTAAATTTAAATTAATTATCACAGGTGAAAGCAAGTATTGGGAAATCTGTTCTTGTTTCACCGTGCTAACAGAGACTCCAAAAATCTCTGGAAATCTAGTTCTTATTTCATATGCATTCACATAGGTTTAGATATTTTGGAAGATTTATGTTGTTTTATACTTCTGCTTGGGACACACTCTCTTTTACAGCTTTCAGGATATCTCAGGGTATTTAAGATCACTGAGACTAACCAACTGAAATGCAAACACCTGGGACACTAACTACTCCCGGTTTGTACTTCTAAGAAATTTTTAGAGTTTTTTCATATCTTTCATTGTATGTCATGTATCGTAGAAACGATTTCCAAATGCTTCAAAGAACGACATTGGGGTGGTACTTTAGGAGAATATAAGCTAGGATGTCTCTGCACTGTTAGAGTCTTAAGAAGCTGAAATATGAATTCTCAGTGCTTACGTGAGTGATTTTAATGCACAACACCTTCTGAGCAATATTGTAATTGCACAAAAATTGTCAGAGGCCTCCTTATAGCAAACTTAGAGCAAACATCTCTAAAAGACTTCCTGCTATAGAGCAGGAGGAGGATTCTGACACCTCCAGTAAAGAAGGGGCTTTTCCATAGTTTCTAACTTCTCTGAAACCTACCTTCGAGGACTAAAAGATGAAAAAGAAGAGCTTCCAGGGTGGGAGCTAGTTATAATGGTTTCTCTTATAGTCCTTGAAAGATATAGGCACTTCTAGAGTATGATTTATCTCAGCCAAAAATACACATCAAAACTAGATATGTTTAAAGACACCTATTTCTTTTCATTGGTATAAAGGGAATATAGGGCAACCAGCTGAAAAGTAGGTATCCACAGCCTAATGATCCATATGAGAGGAATCCTGGCTCCAGCGAATGTAAAAGCTTTGTTTACCTTGCCCCTGTGGGGCTCCAGGGAGTCCTTACTGTGTCCTTTCAATATATAAAGGGAGCTTATAAGAGAGACAGAGAGAGACTTTTTACCAAGGTCTGTAGTGACAGGAGAAGGGGCAACAGTTTTTAGGTGAAAGAAGGTAGATATAAGGAAGAAATTATTTTTTTTATTACAAGGATTGTGAGACACTGGAACTGGTTGCCCAGAGAAGTTGTGGATGCCCCCTCACTGGAAGCATTCAAAGTCAGATTGGATGGGGCTTTGAGTAACCTGGACTACTGAAAGATGTCCCTGCCCATGGCAGGGGGGTGGGACTAGATGATCTTTAAGGGTCCTTTCCAACCCAAAACATTCTATGATTTTATGATTCTATGATTTAGCTTTTAACTCTTTGTGCCTTCAGCCATAGTTTGCTATGGCTCGCTGCCTGGACAAAAAAAATAAATAATTCAGCAATGTTCTTATATCCATGAGTATTCTTCTTAGAAAGATGCTCACATGTAAGTTGTTACTTATTAAGACCTCAGGAGGCTAATAGAGGATCTCAGCTAAAGAAAATCTGTTGAGGAAGATACCGTTGGTGAGGTTATCTGAGGAAGTTTCAAACTTCATAACTTGACACCAGTTACTGAAAATATTGACCGGGATCATTACTCAGAGACACATCAGAAGTATCCAGTTATTCTTAGCTGGGGAATACAGCTCTACTGAAGACAGTGCTACTGTATCACTTCGCACCAGTTGAAATTCTGGCCAGAATAACCATCAATTTGTTTGAAACTCAATGCTATTCTGTCTGGCATGAGGCTAAATGCAGAATATCCTCTGGTTGCTTTTGGTTATTTTTTAAAAATGGAAAACCTGTGACAAATAGATCTGAAGGCCCAAACATCTGAAGACCTTCAGATGAACTTCAAGTTACTTTGTCACATACCGCGTGGGGCTCATGAATAAACCAAGGCAACACATTTAGCAACCCGAAAGCTCGGAAATGAACTTTAAAAGCAAGATTAACACGTAGTGCAAAGTGACTTTCCCCCATGATGACACAGATATGCATTGAACTAGAACACAGTAATAGTTTTTATTGAATGTGAAAAGCCAGTAACATTTAGCTTCCTTATAGAAGGCGTGAAAAGGTCAGCTGGAAGTTTTCTTTGTGGTGCTTAAAGGAGAAGTTTGCTTGCTGCAAAGCAAAATTGGAAATCGTATTAAGAAAACAAGTCCTGCTCCATAGGACAATTACATTCTAATCCCTCTGTGTATTTCTATTGCTGTTCAGTGCTCTGTGCCCATGTCTCAGGAGAAAAATCTTTTATGATATCTCTTATAACTTATCTAATACCTGAGCTTCTTTTATTACACATTACTGATTTAGTCTTAATGAGTGATACATTCCTATAGGTTTTCAGAAAGCAAGAAACACATTTATATGCTTATCACTTATTAAGCACTTATTTTTACTGTCTTAAACATGTCTTGGAAATACAAAGCTCATGTAAGTGTAACATTTTAGACTGAAGATTTAGCATCTTAGGGAACTTCACTTTATGGTCCATTATAACCTCAGTATAAATGTATGCCATTAAGACCACCTGACAATTAACTTTTAACAGTTGTTCTCTAAAAGACAGATGCTTTTTTGTGAAAAGAATCATGAGCACTACAAACATCTGATCTAATGGCCATTACTAATTATTATTAATACAGCTAATAATAATAGTCATGTTTGGAGTGATTTTCAATGAAAGTATTTAATGATTCATGGAATGTTTGTCTCCGGCAGCCTTTGTGAGGCAAATATTTTAAATGATGGATGGTTAAATGATGATACACATAAGTCAAGGGACTTGATTATGGTCATAAAATGCGACACATGGAGAAATGGAAATCAGGGAAGAAAAGTGATTACGGCATTGGTCTTGTCATTAAGAGACTAGCAGTCTGGATATGGTTATTGGTGTGAATCTGGGTGCTTAACTTCACTGTTTCTGCTCTCTTGTTGCAAAGTGGAAATGATCATTCTCTATATTATTAGCACATTAATATATGGGGCAGGGTTGTCTTACTGTATTGAAATAACTGGATACCAATATACCTTAACTGTAGCATCTCGACCTCCTGGTTTTAATATAAACCTGTTCTACCCCTTCCTTGTGCAGAATATGTAAGGAACCTGACCCTTCCTCTGGGGCTCAATTCACAACAGCACAATTTTTTTCTGTTGCTTGGGGTTGCCACCAAATTTTTTTTAAACACTGTCTCATTCTGTAACTTCCCCTTGCTTCAGTTTCAGTCCACTCTTAGTTTCTTGTCCACGCTCAGAAAAGTCTAACTCTTAAGCATATTAATCTGCTCTCCATAATTGGAGTATTTTATTTTTCACATTTTGAGATTTTTTAGATCCAATTTTGTACCAGCCTCACTGGTTGCTGATCTTCCTGGCCTCACCAGCCTCCAATAACCATTGCCTCTCTGAGTTTTGTGTTTTATCTGCTCCCACACCACAGTCATCAACTTTCCTGGGTGCTTGCTGAGTTCACCGGCTCTGGTTCAGCAGCGGCCACCCTGGCCAACAGTGCTTCCCCCAGAGAAGCTCCTCAAGGCCAGGCTCACCTCCAGCTGTTCCAGGAGAACAAGAAAAATAAATACTTAAAAAACTTGGTTTTCCATTATGTCATTTTTATTTCCATTTATAAAGAAAATGAAGAGCTTTAACAATACTGGTTTCTGATGTCGAATCAGGGAAAGAAAAATGAATTCCCACTTTCGTTTTAGAGTATGTTTATTCTCGTTAGCTTCTTATGAACTATGCTTATTGGTGATAACAGATGAGACTTTGATATTACAGATTTTCCATTTAGATTGTAGAAATGGGCTTTCACATTGCCCTATGTGCCATGTCGGACCGTAAAAAACTTTGATAGATCAAAACATTTTTTTTTTTTACCAAGGCTATGGTGAGAAAAACTATTTGGGTTGTTGAATATGTTAACATTTTTTTTTTCCCCATAATTTGTATGAATTTACTCAAGTTTTATTTTATTAGAGATATATTTGGGAAAAAAAAAGTAATTTTTCTTTCAATCTGGAGCTGTCTGTACATAATATGCTGTAAGTACTAGACATAAGCAATACACTTGAACCAGAAAAAGAGTTGAGACAGCTTAATGTACAGTTTGGTAGTGAATATGCATTTGGGACTCTGAACATAATATGAGATAATTGAAACACTGAGAACTATTGTTAGTCCAAACACAAATTGTCCTGTTTTGCTAGCTGGGATGCCAGAGGCAGTTTAGCGGAATTAAATAATCCCATGTCCCAAAACGATTTTGCAGGCTTTAATTTCTCTGGGTGAGGTATCACACCAATATCCTATCGCTCCTTCTGGCTGAGCTACTTCAGAAAGCACTCAGATACCTTTGCCTGGCACTGTGTTGTGCTATCTGGACAGGTGTCAGGGGGCAGATGCTGGTTTCGCCTCCTCTATTTGCACATACTTCAGAGTTAGTGATGATTAAAACTGTTCAGGATCTCTTCTGAAGCATTCAAGGGGCTTTAAAGATCAGGCCCCACAACTGTACTTAATTTAAGCATTTTGCACAATTTACACTGATATGGTCCTTGCAGGACGCAGTTCAGAAGAAGTCCATAGTCCTCTACACAGCTGAGATGTAATTTATGTCTTTTCAGTAAATCACGCCTCCTTATTATTATCAAATGTGACATTTAAAAAAGCCTGGCGATGAAAAAACTTCCCCTCTCTTCTGAGTAGCTGAGTGGAAGGATATGTTGGCCTGGGTTATTACTGAAGCTTTCAGCATTAATTTACATCATTTTCAAGTGCTTTTGGGATACTTTTCTCACCATATAATTTCCTTCTTTTCCTTCTTGACTCCAGACTCTCTTTCCTGGTCAGAGTGACTGACTTGAAACCACTTAGCACATGCTTGGTGCAAGGGACAAGATGTCCCTAAGCCAGCTTCACTGCCATTAAAAGCATTTGTCACCCTTTTTCTATCTAAATTTGTACACTTCTTTTCAAGAGAAGCATTTTTTTTCCCCTCAAAGAAGAATTTGCCTAAAATCCATTAAAAAAAAAGTAGTCCAAGGTTTACATATAGATTGAGGTGGTTACTTTAGAAGGCACATACAAACTTATTCTTGAAAGATATTGGCTCACAACAGTCTGCACCACTTTTTCTTTTTTAAAACATCTTTTATGTGGTAGACTCATATCCAGTATGGACTCTCACCTGTTGTTGGTTAAAGCAGTTGTGTGATAAGGCTAAAATACATTCCTACATTTAATACAATCAGCAAATATATGTTTTTAACACAGAGAACTTATTTAAGATACGTAAAAATATCTGTTTCAGTTGATGTTGCAGTTCTCAAATCCGTACTGTTAGAAGGAGTGGTTTTCTAATTCCTAGTTGGCACAGATGAATACAGGTTCATTGATTTCAGGAGATTAAGGTTGCCGGTGCCAGCTGAGAATCTGGCCCATCCAGGTGTGCTATGACATTTAGAAAGAAGCAAACACACTTACAAGGCTCTTTGGCATGTCTTGACAGAGCAGTCAAAAGTTTTATCTGAGGCTCCAGGACAGATAGCCAAAAGAACAACCACTTCCCTGTTTTGGAATGAGATAGAGGTTGTGCTGAGATTTCCTGAAGAGCAGTTTCCTGGGGTACATGGAGAGACATGTATCGCTAGAATGAAAAACAGAACAAGTGAAAAAATGATGATTCTCTTCCAGACAATCACAATTCATGATTTCAACGTAATGACCAACCATTACTCAATAAATAACACCAAAATATTTTACAAAAGATTTAGGGAGGGATAATTCCAGTGTAACACCTCATGAATGAAAAGGGATAGGGGTGGCAAAATAAGGATTAGATAGCAACGCAATGTCAGCTGCAAGCAAAATTGTCACCGTGTTGACTTTGGCAGAAGATCAGCTACTGCTTTCAGTGCAGACTAGGACAAATACCGTATTTTCGTTAACTTGACTGATACATGAAGTTGTCTTTTGTTTGGTCTATTTTTGCTCAACATTCAGTTTTTCCAGGCATTTTACACTGCTGAAAATTGTTATGACTTTTGCTATCGAGTTAGTTACTAATGAGATTAATGTATGAACATTTACATGAATCCATCCACATGGACTAGGGTGTACATGTTGTTAGTGTCAGTCTGCCACACTTGAAAAAGAAAAGACAAAATCCTTTTTCTGTGTACTTTATCACAGTTCATGGCCTCAGGCAAAAATGGAGAAAAAAGGAGTGGTTTAAGTGTTTATACCTCAGGGAGGAAACACTTGGTTTTTAGACCAGATGGGTGAGAACTCTCATGTCCAGGTTCCTGCTGAGAGATTAATCAAAATAAAATAAAAT
>NW_008796046.1:4508180-4516405 GCF_000699145.1 Aptenodytes forsteri | reverse complement strand
CAGGTTCCTGCTGAGGGATTAATCAAAATAAAATAAAATAAAATAAAATAAAATAAAATAAAATATTTTTGATCTAACAATGCAGTTTGGGCTGTTGTAATGGATATGAGGTTTGTCTCATCTTAATCTATGCCGGATTGATAGAACTGTGTTCATTTTTCAACCATGTTATATATTTTTTCACATATATTTCAGATTTTTTTTTCACACTTTTTCACATCCTTAAACTCTGAGATTCTTTGTTGCTGACTGCAGAATATGAAGGGAATTCATAATGTTTTCTTTTTGACACATTTTTCTCTCTTAACTTTTTCAAGGATAAGGTTTGGAAACGAGTCTTATTTTGGAAACTTGGGTCTTATTTGCATAAGTAGACTGGTATAAAACTCAGTCTTGATTTTTCCTTGCTACTTTGAGGGATTATTAGAGTAGGAATAATAATAATAACATTGATAATAATAATACAAAAAAGAACACAATACTTACATCTCATGTCTGTTTAACCCTTGTCTCAGCACTATAGCAAGAATAGGCACCCATACAGAAATTTCAGACTTACAGTCCACATCTAGGGTGATTCCTTTGAGCTTGCAGTGGAAAGCTATAAAAACATATTTATGTTCACCTGAACACCCGCATACAAGTTATGAGTTGTTGACACTGGCATCACCTAGTGTAGTAAAAGCTGCCTGATAAAGAGCACTCAGCGAGTTGATGACACGCACATTTTTCCTACTGGTAGGTAACTGTATGTGATGTGAGTTTTCTTTTTTCTTTTGTTGTGTAATATCCTGCAGAGCCCACTTTTGAAGAGAGCAAGTTCAATAGCAAAAAAAAGATTCACAGGCCTCTGAAAGCAAAGAGGCAGATAATAGCCTTGGAAAATATATGTAGATGTACTTCTGGAGAGAAAGAAAGCAGGAAAAAGAACTGTTGTTTGTTTGAAAGCTTTGCAAGAAAAAGACATTTAAAGGACTTATGACTCAGAGCAATGTGCTGACTGACATTCAGAAACACAAAAACTGAAGTAGCCCATGAAGGAAAACATCCTGAAAATAAATTTTTAGTGTTCCAAGGTATGATCTTGGTCTTATTGACATAATTTTGGTGATTTCACTGGCGTCTTTCCTAATGCATGGAGTTTTAGATGAGAACCCAATTAGGATTCAGCTCCAGAAATAATAACTTACTAAAGGACTTACTCTGACACTGTCAGTTGTCATTCATTCCCGCTTTAAGTGATTTGAGACCCTGTGGGAGTAATTCAGGCGCCTAAACAGAGGTACGTAATGACATTTTTAGGTATGTTAAGAGGTATCCTGGTGTATCTGAGGCATTCACAGGGGCTGGCAGACAAAACGTGGGATTTAGGGAAGACCCTTTATGCATCCCCTAAGTGACAGCTGGAAGCAAGAGCATCTCAAATGGCAGGAGATGCCTGTGTTTACACAGGCAAATCAACCAAATTACTAAATTACTTCTTCCTTCTGACCATGTCCAGCAAGAGCATCTCAAATGGCAGGAGATGCCTGTGTTTACACAGGCAAATCAACCAAATTACTAAATTACTTCTTCCTTCTTCAGACCATGTCCTGACACAAAAAAAAAAAAAAAAAAAAAAAAAAAAAAAAAGAAAAAAAAAGTATTCTGGACTGGGACTGAACAGGTGAGCTGTTTTGAGATGAGCAAATCAGTTGCTGCCACTTACACGGAGACCTATTAAGTGGTAATAAATATTAAGGACATGATCAGGTGGGGAGAAGTGGTCAAGCAGGGACATTCAAGGAAGCAATTTCCTCTTTTCACAAAATGTTACCAACCTTCAGCTAAGCCTGAATAACTCTTTTTGGCATGCCCTTAATGAACTGAAATATGAATTGAAATATATTAGTCTAAAGAAATTATCATTGCTTTCTGCATTTCACTTACCCATTTTACTTTGTGCTACAATGGATGGAGAGTGCACACATGATTAGTGCCTGCATTTCAAATAAGGAATGGTGACTTAAATCTCCTGCCACCAACAGTTATTTTCAGAAGTGGGAGCAAAACACTGGCAGCTTTTATCTTCAGGTGAAAGTACACACTGTTAAAATGTCTGAATGAGCTAAACTTGTGGTTTTCCACCTCCCAGTGGTTATTGTCTTCTCCATTTATATTTGTATTTTTTTTGCTATGCTTTACATGAGCTACTTAGTTGATTTTGGTTCTTTGTATCACAGCAAGCCTATAATGTGTCTGTAGTTATTTTTGTCTACAAAATTATGTGTATAAAATTGATGCCTAGTTAAAGATGAGTTGAAAATCTTACCTCTAGATGAAATTTAAAATCAGTGATGCACCACGTGAGAAATATTGCTCTTAGACTGCTTCTGTAGTTCCTATTATATGTCTCACGGGGCTTTTAAAAGATTAATTTTCTTTCATTCTTTTGTTCAGTTTTTTGGAAATCATGCATTATTGTTTTGGGCACAATACAGATTTCATTCCAGCCAGTATAATTCAGTCATTTCAGTAACTTTCATGTGAGAATGTTACACTCAAAATCTTGTTTATGGGAAAAGAGAAAGCACACTTTTTTATATATATGTATAAACCCAAGAATTTATTGTTTGTATAAGTGAAATCTCACCCCTCAAGTCCAGGAATCATTATTTATTGAGATCTAAATGTTACAGAAAAAGAAGGAATTATGCAGTTAAAACAAACACACACCTCTCATTCTCTACCCCTTGTCCTGGTGGTGTTCTCACCCTTCCCCTGCTCCTCTGGGTCCCAAGGTTGGCAGTTTCATGCTTGTGGTTGTTTGGGAGGGTGTTACAGCAAATAGTCAGCATCTGGAGTCAATCACTAGACTGCAGTGTAGCGGAATACAACGTTCATGTTGATGGTTTCCTCTTCCTTGCCCTAGGATCCACCTGGGGTCCATTTTCAGATGTTAGCAGATGTTAGTAAACATCTGTTTGCTCACATGATTTTACCTAGTTCTTCATTTGTCTGCAGCTCCACTTTACATCCAAATTTACTGTGTATGGTATCTATGTCAGATATGATTTCATTCTCTTTGTTACCCCTAAACTCAGTTTTGTCCAGCTCCAGGTCTGCATTTCTTTAACTGACCATGGGTGATGTGCCTCTAATGCCAGCCTGTGCCCCACCTCTTATCATCCCCTGTCTGTAATCCTCTGTGCCATGTCCTGTGTCTCCCCTTCTCAAGGCCTCTGTTATCCTACCAGGCCTGTATTTCTCTACACTACATCATTGTGTTAGAATCGTAAATATCTCATTCTACATGGAATAATTGGTCGTTATTTCTGTTTATATAAAACTACAATTGCACCATATAAAGATAAAGAAAAGTATTGCAAATTACATAGAGACAGACACCTGGTCTACTAGAGAAATTGCTGACACAGCTAAACCAAGTAAAGTGAAGCTTAAGCAAGTTGGCAAAAGTTCAGTCAGAGCAAGCCTGACAAGTCTCAGTCCTGTGGCCTTGTAAGCTCAGCACAAAGCTTATGGCCTCCTATGAAGAATGGAAGTGCTGTACTATGGAGCTACAGGGCTCCAAGAACTATCAACAACTGTTTTCCATAGCTAATTTATATGGAAACATCTCTACTCTTAAAGAACTAATAATCATCTAAACCATCCAGAGCATAAACTTCCATGTTATATAAGGAAGAAAAAAACCCTAGTGAATAGATAATGGAATACAAGTTTTGATATTGTTCTATATTCTTTTTTAAATCTGTTTTGTAGCTCTGGATGAGCCAGACTCTCTATTAGCAATTGTGAAATCTGTGAAACCAGCAGATGCGAGGATGCCACAGCTTCCTGTTCCCAACTCTAGCGAGGAATCAAGCTGAGCATGTATTCCCTATAGGTACACACACAAACACATATATACAATACACATATGTACACATACACATGACCAGGCACACAAGCAAACACTCAGCACTGACACAAACACAAACACCATCCACAGTCTCATCCTGTTCCTTCATCTGGCTCATCAGGATCAAGGACTGTTAGTGGGAAATATATCCATGTACATACTTATGTGCAATGTGGATCCCCCCAGCAGCTGGGCTCAGACCCTCTGTCAGCCCAGTAGCTGCCCTTAGATCCCAGTCTCCTCAGTTGCTGGCACCTGAACAGATGAGATTCTGAGGCTGCAGCCCCAGTCCAGCTGTTGGTAGAGACCCCTTCACTCATGCACACACACACACACGCATGTGCATGAGTGTGATGTGGATCTCTCCAGTAAATTACCTTAGATGAGGCTACAAAGTAGTCTTCCCTGGATCCTCTTTTCTCCAGTTGCCTCATGCACAGGGACATAAGCTTGCAAACGGGTCTTCCATTTGGTCCTCAGATACCATGGTCACAGGCTGGGACCCCTCCAGCATCCAACTCGCAGCCCCTTGCGTCCCTCCTGTATCCAGCCCAGACTTATGGCCACCGCAACACTTGGCTCCCAAGCGCCTAGTCCTACTTGTTGGCTAATCTGCCTTGATGTTTGCTAGCGATCACCCGCTGATGTACACACCCACGTGATGTGCATGTGCTCCAGTCACTCCAGTTGGCACCACAGACACATGGGCCTCTATGACCCCTGGTCCCATCCCATTTGCTGGCACTCAGAGCCCTATGCACATGCACGCATGCAGAACAGAAAGCCCCTCACCCAAGAAAATAACTAGAAATGGAGTTCAGTGAGAAGACAGGATGACTGCACCTACCAGCTGCAGGGCATAGCCAGACAAGCACACCGGCTAGCAGCCTGTTCATATGCAACCAGCCCTTATCCCTCTTCTCCCTCTACTTCCCCACATTTGTTTACCTTGATCCCTCTCTTCCCCCACCTTTGATTGCTCTCCTAAATATCCCATGATAAGTTTTGTACAAGCCAAAGACTGTTTTTCCAGCCCCCCACAATGTGCCCCACCCCTATAGGTAGTGAACACCCTCCGTCCCAGTCTGTAAGGTGCGCTCCCATTGACTCATGGTACTGGGTGAGAATGTGACATTATTACATACAAAATTATTTAACCTCTCTAAAACTCTTCATAGGAACAAAATATATTATTAACACTCTTTTGCCTTCTGGTAAGGTTCCAGTTGTATCAATAGTTCTATAATTTTATCTATGTGCAGTTGCCTTCAGCTTTCTTATCTTATTTGTTATTTGTCTTGTAGTGTAGAAATAGAAGCGTGGTGAGTCTCTCTTCTTGTCATTAATATTTCCATCTTAGACCCCAGCAGAGTAAACTGAGATGCCAGTTAATAGGATGCAGGTAACCCAACTACTAAGCAGTTAGATTATAGTCAAGCCATAGGGTGAGTGAACGTCAGAAGATGAAGACCCAGGTAATAAAAAAATGAGTAAACAAAAAAGTCGGATTTGTTATCAGATGTAGGTGCTGGTGGATAATACATAATGGCACTTATTAGGGTCAAGGTCATACTCCCAGTATGTCAGCCAGTGTCACCCTTTTGATCTTATTTTCAGTCTACAGCTAATAAGTAAAATGCTAGAGGGATCTATTTTAGTTAGCATTAATTACATTGTGGTCAAGTCATTAAAGAGCCAAAATAGTCACAACAGGATATAAAATTATCATTAGAAACCTCCAATTTCTACCCTTAAAGAAGTGTATATCGTCATCTCTCAAGAGACCCAGAAGAAAACCAAAAATAGATTAAAAATTCTTATTTGGGTTTATTTACATTTAGGGTATTGAATATGTGTAAGCCCCTGTGTATTAAAATAGTTGACCTCTTAATTGCCTCTGATTATGAGGTGAAGTATGCATTTTATCAAATTTTATTTCTACCACACATGGTCTGGGAGTTCCTCGACATTTATTACAGAAAGTTAATTACACTAAAAATGCTCGACCATGAAACTGAGGTTATAGAAAACATTATACTTGTCAAAGGAATTAATCTCATGCTGACCAAACCTTCCTTCCCCCATTATTTTTCATTGTTATTCACTTTAGATCTTTGTCACCCATTTTAAACCCAGTGGACTGCAAGCTCTGACCCTTGACTTACAGGGTTAGAAGTAGCATAAAAGTTTTGACCCATCCAATCCCAATTTTTGTGTTGTTGGTTTTTTTAATGTGCTTATTTTGATTGTCATATTAATCACCTGTCAAAGAGCATTTCTTAGCTTTGAAAGGAACTGCATCCATTTTCTTCAGTTCAATAACCTGAAACTGCCAAAAGTGAACTGCTCATCTTACTGTGAATAAACTGAATTGTATTTGTCATTTCTGAGCTTGCTGATGGTTTCTCTTCCTAGCAAAGTGCATCTTTTGTGATAGAAGAAATATTGTGTATTTAACTGTATATTGGGCTTTGTTGTTTTCTTTTCATGAGTGAGTTGATTATCGATGTACGTCTCATGAATGAGGAGGAAAGTCTGTGGTCATCAGCGACTCCAGGAAGAAAAAACAGTATCTTATGCAGCACCTTTCACATGAGTGCTGTTTACTAGTTCTGCCAGATCTATTCCTATATCCTTAATTATTGATCAGAGCTCTGTTTTGTTAGGTGCCTAAAGGTGCAGGGAAAAAAAGTGCCTTTTCATTAAGATTTTCAGACTTCTTTCTTAAGCTCAACTGTTCTCAGCTTAGCCTAACACAACATCCAATGAAATAAGATAGTGACCCAGTAGAAGAGTTTTTTCTTGAAACTTAGAATTGCTAGAAGTTTAGGAAAGATATATGAATATATCTTTCGGCATACACAATTGTTTTTCCCCAGTCAGAGCTGGATGCCTTCAATTCCCGACCAATGAAAAATGTCAGATGTACATCAGGATTTGAAGGACATGTTCTGACTCTAAAACAGAGCCTTTGCCAAGTGTTTTTTTTTTCTGACAAGCTGATCCCTTAAGTTAGTATCATTGATTTAACATAGTTATCTACCATCTACTTGGTTCTCAAAGACCAAATAGTGGCAGCTTCATTTGTGTTTGTCTGATTAATAGAATTTAAAAGAAAAAAAAAACAACAATGCACAACCAAACAACAACAACAACAAAACAACAACAGATACTTAGAAGAGAGAAATGCTCACTGGTGGGTTAGCTTGTTTTTCTGTGCAGATATGGCTAACTTAGCAACTAAATGACCAGGAAAAGGCTAGCATAAAACTGACCTATGTTGTGCTATAGGTACTCAGAAGAGGCATTTAAATGAGAACAAAAGCAACAGGATTACTGATGAATGAGGTGAATAAGGTGTCTCCACTTTTAGAATATAGTATTTCTACCTGGTTCTATGGAACATTACTTAGTTGTCCTCCTCCGCATTCATAAAGGTCCTTCTGTCTTTTTTTCCTTCCCATCCACCATATTACAATCTTCCCGAACTATTAAAGAAAGTCAAATGTATTTGAGACTAGATTCTGGATATATTAGAATTATTTTACTTTTTATGCCAAACGAACCTTAGGACTATGGCATAGATTAAAGCATCGTGATTCATGTAATTTTTGAGGTTACCCTTGCCATCTGCCATGCACATTTTAAAGTAAACAGAGCTGCAAGTAGGACCTTAGAAGTGATTAAAAGGACCATGACAGAACGATATCACTTATGATCAAGCGTACCTGGCAGGTTATGATATAGGTGATGGAAGGGACTCAGCATCCCTTATAGCAGCTGGAGAATCCAGTCTTCCAGAGAATCGTAGAAATAAACATATTATCAGTAGTACACCCCTCATGGTCACGCAAATCAGAGTGTTTCTAGAAATAGAAGTAAATATGGCTTTCTTGAAGTGAGAATTTGTAGCATAGGACCATCAGTACAGGTGTGTTCAAAATGCAAAGAAATAAAATTCAAAGCCTCAGTGAATTTTGGATAAGATGTTTCTTGCTGCATGTCAGTATCTCAAGACAAAAGTGAAGATGTTTGAAGGTCCAAATCATCCATCATACATTTCTTCATTTGCAGGTAAGTATATGAACTACTGGGTAGAAAACTGGCTGGACGGCCGGGCCCAGAGAGTTGTGGTGAATGGAGTTACATCCAGTTGGCGGCCGGTCACGAGCGGTGTTCCCCAGGGCTCAGTACTGGGGCCGGTCTTGTTCAATATCTTTATCGATGATCTGGATGAGGGGATTGAGTGCACCCTCAGTCAGTTTGCAGACGACACCAAGTTGGGCGGGAGTGTTGATCTGCTCGAGGGTAGGAAGGCTCTGCA
>NW_008796046.1:4494185-4507512 GCF_000699145.1 Aptenodytes forsteri | reverse complement strand
CTGCCCAGGGAAGTGGTTGAGTCCCCATCCCTGGAAGTATTTAAAAGACGTGTAGATGCGGCGCTTAGGGACATGGTTTAGTGGGCATGGTGGTGTTGGGTCGATGGTTGGACTCGATAATCTTAGCGGTCTTTTCCAACCTCAATGATTCTATGATTCTATGATTCTACTGTTTCATAGACTCATTTGTGGTTTGCCTAAAAAAGAATAGCATTTTGGAAAACAATATTACTTAAAAATCCCTAAGGACATAGTCACTAACTGTAAAATATGTACATGAAGAGGTATGACTTATGAATTAGTACTATGAATAAGACAGCCGTGTACATCAGTATTCTCTCCAGCACTCAGACAAAGCAAACAAAACTAAATAATGTAGTGAACTTCTTTCACCAGCTACTATAGCTACATGCAGATTGTTAGCTCAAAGGGAATAAAACAGGGTGGAGGGAAAGAGGGTTGAAATGTTAAATACATACTTTAGCGTATTGATAGGGATAGGAAAGATCTGACAGGCCTAGTATACAAGGTCAGAAATTATGTAAAAAAGAATACCCGCAGGCAGTGTGCTGAGCCTGACTCTGGCCAGTCACCTGTTAGGAAACACTGTTTTTTTTTTGTTTTTAAAGTGTCTGAGATAATAAACAGGATCACATCCCAAAGATGAATTCCGATGCATTGATGCTGAGAACAAAGAGAATTTCAAATTCTGAAGCCACAGTTATATTTTTGATCAGATTAATGATAGCTATGAAATGATAATAAAAATAACCTAGGAATTTGGCCGATAAAGGTTTTATCTGTTTCTATTACGTGTTTAGTTTAGTTAGCATTTCTGGGATATAGCTTTTTTGACACTGCTGAGATATTTGCCGGCTGAGCTCAAGAGAAGAAACATCTGCTGATTTGATCAGAGGAGCATATGGTTAGCAAATTAAGATGTGGAACCATGAAGTAGTAATAAGAAAGCAAAAAGATTGTGGTTTTAGTCAGAAATGAAAAGCGTGCAAGGTTCTCTAGGAAAAGGGGAAAAAAAAAATATCTTTTTTTTGGCAGAGATTGAATCACAAATCAGATTCTCTACTAAAAATGCTTCACAAATGTAATAGTTTCAGCAATTCTCTCTTCTGTTCCTGCAAGCGGAGTTTGTCTTTGCATCAAAAAATCCCTTAGTCTCCGAGTTCCAAGATGTAGAGTATCTGCATGGTAAAGACTCCAATGTATGCAATTCTTTACAAAAAGCTATTGAATAACCAGATTATATTGTGATGTTTAAACAATGGCAAAAATATAGGAGAGAGGTAATGGCATCAGTCCTTCTATTACCTATTTTCAGAAAACGTATGCATAGATATCTATGCCTCTCTCTGTGTTTACATACACAAACTTCTGAGCTGAGTGGATGATGAAAGACCTAGTAGAAACCTGCTGTTTTAATAAGGAAAAGAAGAAAGCAGTTATTTAAAATGAAAAGGTTAGAAGTCCCCTATCATAAATTCTGTTTCAGAAACTCAGATGAAATAGTCCCCTCCTCTGTGTCTGTATGTTAAAAATGCTCCTTTGGATTTCCTCTTGATTCACTTTGGTGTAAATTTATTCAGAAGCAAATTCATAGTGCAGATTTGGTATTGTCATTTTTGTTTTCAATTTTTGACCTGGTGGTTTGTGAAATTTTTTCTTGCCCTGCCTATGGCAGATTTTTTTTTTTTTTTTCAATATTCCCCTTCAATATTTATAACTGTTATTCCAAGTGCCTAGAAAACTTTTAAGTATATAAAACTCATAGTAATATAAGATTACTTTCAGTTGTTATTTGCAACCTTTTGAAAGCTTCTTATTCTTCTGAAAACCTTGAAAACTTTAAAAACTTTAAACTAGTTTTACCTGTGAAATCAAGTGTTGCATTTAGAGAGGACTGATCAGAGGGATGGGAGAACCAGACCCTTCAGGAATATTCTTTTTATGTTGCTATAAGTAACAGTCCTCATATCTGTTAACTCTGAGTTTACTAGCACTGGGGAAGAAATTCCCTTCAAAATATTTTTCATTTAGGCATATTTATGCAATAAATTCTATGTTTTGGGGAGTTTTTAATGTCAGTATAATATCAGAGCTTTTAGGTAATATCTTTTCCTCTGTGTTTATAAAATGAGATTTTTCATTCAAAGAAGGATTCCTGCCTGAATCTCTGATCTTCCCTAAAACACTGGAGTTTTTGTATCACGTGAAGGAAGGATAAATATGAACCCGTAATTATTATCCTCTTGAGATGTGAACTGAGATAGATGACACACAGAGTTCGGTGATCTTTCTTTTCTTTAAACTGTTCCATAATAAATAAGTGAGATGAATCACTGCACAGGGACCTGCACTCTTTGTTCTGTGCAGCAACATCCCACCCTGCTTTATCACATCAAGCTAACAGAAGAGGTCCAAAGCAAGAGAACTGACTGGAGATTTTGGTCCTTTTAAACAAGTTATCGGTTGTTTGGCTATTTTAAGAGCTGTTTATGTCTGCACTGATCATGACAGAACACATATTAATAATTTAAAGATGTGCTTTCTCACCTGGCTGATGCTAGATATCAGCAGAATGTAAAACTCAAGGTTCACGATCAAACATCGCTTCTGTAAATGAGTCATTTCCACATTAATTTCCCCAGTGTATATATAATTTTAAACTTGCCTGTAAAGTTAAAAGTTACTTCCATATATAATACATTTTTGACATAGCTTTTCACAAGACTGTAACTTTCTTCTGGAGATGATAAAAGCTGGATAGTCTTGGTAAAACCTAGTGTGTGCGCTGGAGTGTTAAGATTTTCTCCTCTTCTCCGTTTCACACAGGACCAGGTGCCAATCTTGGATACCTCTGTCCATTCAGTCGTACCGTATGAAACATTTAAGGAACAGTAATGGAAACCAGTATGAAATCAGGTGGCTAATGATACCCTTCTCATGCTTGCATGGGTAGAAATAGGAGAAGGTCTCAGAAGGTTAATGCTTCAATCAAATTCAAAATCGTAACAGGAGTGAATCTGTAGATCTGTCGTACATGCTCCAGATGTTCTGTTTTGGTGCTCTGTATAGTTTAGCTTGGGACCTCACTCCTGTGAGCTGTCAGAGGATGTATGTTAGCAACGTGTAGAAGCTACAGCAGCACTGTGCTCTCTCTACCCTCAGACATCAAAACAAACTTTCTTTTCTGAGCACCATAGACCTCAGCAGCACTGGATGGCAGCTCTTCCTGAGGTTCCTTTAGTGAGAGGAACCGAAAAGGGACTAAACAAATATAAATTAACAGAACTGTGTAGAAATAACCAGATTGTTTCCTCTTCCAAGAAAGCCCATCAGATTTAAAAATAAGTTCCTGTGGATTTCTAGAACCCTTCTTTGATTCAGTAGCATGCACACTTTAAGTAATTCTACAAAAATCATCTATCAAAGAGAAATGTTCTACAGAGCTTTTCCCTAGCTCTTTTTTTTCCACCAGCCTTCCCAAAACTGCAACAAAATGTCCCTCACAGAGCTGACAGTGGGGTATTCTCCAGTATAAACTGGTATTCAATGTTTTGTATTTTTAAGCTTTCACCCTTATTGGTGTAAAAAAGATAAAGTCAATATTGCGCTCGCAGTAACAGATATATGGGATTACCAGTAGCTATCCAGACCTATGTAATTTTAAAATACAACTCAAAATTAATTGTACCATAAAACGATGCTGTTTGTTTCTCTCTTTGACCATTTTATGACTAAAGATACCTGTTTTATTGGGAAAAGAGAAAACAAATTTGACAAATTAAAATTGTGACAGGGTTATTTGTAGGTTACATTGCCATCCAGTTTTATCCTCTCTTACTGTAGTTCTTTTCTTTGAACAACTGGAGACCAAAAGGGGCCGGCCTATTTATTGAACTTGCTTCCATGACACCACAAGAACAGATGTCCATCCAATCATTCCTGTTTCAAGCCCATAGTTTAGCAAAGTGCACTTCCATGTGTTGAAGTAGGTATTCAGTCTTGATCTCAAGTGCCGAAAAATGCATGATGTGCTTTTATTAATTGCCTTAATGGTAAATTGTTTTCATTATTTCTAGCCTGAAATTAGTTTATGTAGATTTAATTTTCACCTCTGGATCTTGTTATGTCTTCTCCTTCTTAGATTAAAAAAAACTTTGTTATAAAATGTATTTTCCCCGAGTAGACTTTTACTAGCCATGATCAGGCCACCATTTCTCTTTATCACTGGCAGGTATTTACATGGCACCATAAATGTAAAGAAATTTTTGACATGCTAGATGAAAAATAAAAGCCTTTTTGACAGAGTAGATAGATAGAATATCGGTTCCCCAGGCTGATCTTCAGAGAAGAAGACAACAGAAGTCCTTTAAGAGACTGAAGGATTACTAATCCCATGTTTGGGAGTTGAAAGCTATATAAATCCAAACTATACATAAAATGCATTTTCTAAAGGTGATGATAAGGAGTCACTGGCAGAGACTTTGAGAGAAGGTGAAAGTGTTTCTGTCACTTGGGATATTTGCACAGAAATTGAGAAATTCTGAGAGGACCCAGACCAACACAGAGGTGAATTGTTGGCAATATCCCCTTTAAACCCTGTGGTTCAGTAATGAAACAAAATAAATGAAAACTAATCATGACTCAAGGAAATGGTAAGAGGAAGACAGTGGTGAGATTGTCATATTAATGTCAGTATTTTTTAAAAAATCAAAGAGCCAGCCACTCTCATCAAAACATCTCAAAAACAGTGAGTTGGTTAAGATACAAACCACACCTTTTTATGTGATTTTGTTTGAGCTGGTTTGAAAAAAATCAGAAACAAAATCTCATTGTACTGTAATAACACCTTATCAGAAACCATTAACCCCTCTACCCTCTAACCTGTGAAACCTTCTCTGGAAGTTCAGAATATGTGACAGAATACCTGACACTCTGACACTGCTGCACTAAAAAAGGGGGAACTTCACATAAAAATCTTGGCTTGTTTTGAAGCTTGTTAGGGGATTTTCAGTGCCAATTATTCAGAAAATGCCGCATAGCTACTTTGTCTATTAAAAGTGTTTAGAAGTTTTTGGTTTGTTTTCATTTTATTTTCTGTGGGAAATATTTGCTTTTAAAATAAATACAATTCCCTCATGATCCCGAGATACTCTTCTCTTGATGTGTGTATACAGATGAAAGAGAGTAGGTTAGAAATATAACTGCATACAGTGGTTGAATAATAAAACAGTGAAGTTTGAACATTGTGTGTGAGCTAGTGCCATGCTGGTTTTGCACAAGATACAAAGATCTAGTGTGTTAATAAATATTCAGAAATGTGTTTCAGATTCTTCTGATAATGGAATGTTTACCTTACTATTTTTATCAGTGCACATTACAGTAAATATGATTCACAACTGTCATACAAAGGGTCAATATTGCCCTTGCTACTGTATACTAAGCTATTGCTGATTTTGAACAGGAGTGCTGATACATTGCATGAGGGAGACGTGGATCCTAAAGGAGCACTTGCATTTCAGCTTGCAGTTCCAAAAAACATCACTGTTTAAGCCAACAATTCAGTATGCTGTAAACTGAAGTCCCAGGGACATTAGAGAAGGCCTTCAGTTCTTTAAAGCTTAAATGCTGTGCTGGGTAAGGCCCCTAAAACAAGCTATTAAATATGGCTTTGCACTTAAAGTTCAGCCAAATAATTTGATCCTCTCAGTAAATAAAATGCAGACACTCATCCAATGTAGTTCATTATCTGGAATTAAAATACCTCCAAATTTTAAGTAGACTTGCTTTGGGGCTCTTTTTAATGGTGATTGGTGGCATCATTTATATATAAAGATGTCTTCCGAATGTCACAAAATACAGCCTTCATACACCTAAGTTGAGGCCAGATCCAAAAAAAGGATATTAATGCCTCATATTATTCTGCCTCAAGTTTAGGAAGAATTTTAAAAATATTTTTCACCTGGTCTCTTTTAAACATCTATGTTAGTATGTGATAAATTATCCATGACCTCTTTGGGCTGTATGGGAGCCTAAGATGATTATTTTCCTTATAGATGCCTACATGTGAGCAAATAGACCCTACTCCTGCAGTCAGTAGGCACATGTCTCTGTGCATTTGTGCTTATCTATCTTTCTGTGGGTATCCACTGGTTTAACTAGGTAAGGAAGTGAATGATTACAGCCAACCTTAGCCCATATGGAAACATCAGCTGAGCCACTCCCTTGCATGAAGAGCCTTGGAGGAAGTCTACCAAAGCAAACCTAACCTCATCACTGGAAGGCCTAAGCTCTCTGCAGATCATAGTACCAAGGTGACTGTCACTTGAAAATATCAAAAAAAGAGTATGGTGCCCTCCTTTATAAGACGGTTTCTTTGCAGAAAAGCACTCTGCCTTTCTCAGTCTGAAAGTTTCAGAGCTCCTGCCCAGATCTTCTTGCACAACAATGCACTTGCTGTGGAAGATCACCGTTCAGAGGAACTTTTCCATGAGTCCTTCTGCAAATGGAGAGTTTGAGTAATCAGACAGAGACATGGAGTGCATGCACAAAACAGAGTGGGGAAACTAGTTTTTTTCTTAAATTCTTCTTATCAGTAAATTAATTCAAGATTAACTGAACCAGAAGGGAGAGAGAGAGATTGGAAGGGGGACCATGACCAATGATTAGGGCACTCTTCAGAGAGAATAGAGTCCTGAGTAAATTAATCTGACATAATGTTGTGGGTCAACCCCAGTAGGCAGCTAAGCCCCACACAGCAGCTTGCTCTGTCCCAGTGGGATGGGGAGAGGATCAGAGGGGTAAAAGTGAGAAAACTTGTGGGTTGAGGTAAAGACAGTTCAATACATAAAGCAAAACAAACTAAGGAATTCATTCGCTACTTCCCATCGGCAGGCAGGTGTTCAGCCACTTCCAGGAAAGCAGGGCTCCATCACGTGTAACGGTTACTTGGGAAGACAACCGCCATCACTGCGAACGTCCCCCCCCTTTCCTCCTCCTTCCCTCAGCTTTTATTGCTGAGCACAATGTCATATGGTATGGGATATCCCTTTGGTCATTTTGGTCACAAATCCAAAACACAGCACCATACGGGCTGCTATGAAGAAAATTAACTCGATCTCAGGCAGACCAGTACACATAAGTAGAGCCCCAGGATGTGCTCAGGGGACAGTGAAGTGGAGGGTTTATCATACGCTCCTCTGGTTAACATTTGGCTTTTCTGAATCTGACTCTGAGATGCTGAGCTAACTCAATGTTACAGGCTTCACATCAGGATGCAGGCAGCCAAGAAGTATTAGTAAAGACAATTTATCACCATATCTTAAACTCCTCTATGGATCTACCTTTAGGGTATAGTTTCACAAGACGCTTGCTTGGCATACAAAGGCAGCTTAGGATATTTCTACAGTCCTGTCTTCCAGCAATGCTGTTTGACTCGGTCTCTCCTGTGCTAGTGCAGCTGCTTGTGGGTTTGTGGTTAACTGCCTCACTGGAATGATCAAATTACAAGCAGTGAACAGTGAGGGCTGGACTGGGGTTGTGAACTTCTTGCAATAGCTTTGCTGCCAATGCTATCATCTTTTAAAACTGCAGCCTATGTTTCTTCTTCACAAAGGCTCAATAAAATTGATCGTGAGTTTTAAGTGAACTTCTGTTACTATAATTAGTATTTGAATCTCATTTATAATTATCCATATGGTTTTCCTTGTGTTTATTTTTTCCCCCACATGGTACATTTCATTAACTTAGATATCCTTTAAGTGATTATCTTGCTTTTTAAAAGCAGCAAACATCCACTTTTACCCCAAATTCTTCAATACCATGTCACTGTTCTGTGACTATTGCGTGCTCCCTTCTTTACAGCAGATATATGCTCCACAAATGTTAGCTAGTGGAAGCTAGAGTATATGAGATGGTACTTTTTAATAAAATATCTTAGTGAAGATGTTTCCAATACTTCTTCCCAGTGCAGCCTATTTTTGAAGTACTGCATTACTTAGGTGGGAACATCAACCCAGAGGCAAGAGTGCCTCACTGGAAAAGGAACCAGCGTTGGTGTGAAGTCAAAGTACCAGTGAAGGAAATCCCTTAGGGCTGCAGGAGCTGGAATCTCCATCTTCACTCCATTTTATGACCAAACTTCAGTTCTGCATATCTCACAGGCAGAGAACTGGTGTGTTAGTGGATGTGATGAAAACTGGGGCTGATGATAAGTAAAAAGAAACCAAACAATAAACTAAACAGGATTATAACAATGGAAAAAGATGAGGGAAAAAAAAATTATAGAAAGGTATAATTTTACCCTAACTTAAAACTTTCCCAGTGTTAAATTGATGAATGACATAAACCTTTTTTATTTAAGTAGGGTTTTTTTCCCTGATTTGGTTTTTGAAGAGCTACAGGATAAGCTCCAGAATAAAACTGAACTAAAAAGACCCCTCAAAATTCCTCTCATTTTGGATGACCTATAGGAAGTGTTGGTAGGGGTCAGCAGGGGTGCACTAATTTCACAGGTTATTCTTGAAATGTCAGCTTCTGACACCATCAGAGAGCAAACTGCTGAGCTTGTATGTACCTGGGTCAAGGCAGAGAAATACAATGAAATGAAAGAGCTTCTTGTTGTTAATTCTTGAATAATGTAACTTTTATATATTATTACTTTTTGTAGTATTTGTTTCTGAAACCTGAGTTGCTCTCAGGACTAGATGTTTCCCCCAGTAATAAGGCTTTCTAATCAAAGTCTTTGCTCACAAGAGCAATTTATTGACGACCAGAGGTCATTACTGAATCCATCATAAGCTGCTTGATTCATAGAGTTAGGCACAATTTGAAAAGTGCCTTTCGCAAAATCATACTCTGTTGTACACCTCAGAGTGTTTAAGGAGCTTACAAATGTTAACAGAGGATCAAGTAAAGCTTAGTTTTAGTCTGATGATGAAAGTACCTGGATGTTCAGCTGATGCGATGTGAGCTTGAGCTGTTCTGCTTCTTGTCATGAGCTAGTGTGAGTATTTTGATAATTTTTCATTGCTTCTTCAAAAAATGCCTGGATTATAAGAGTGTGCTGAGAAGATCAGGAGCCCAAGTGATCTCCATGGCACTAACATCAATATGGAACATTCATGCTCACACAGTGAACAATTCCAGGATTGTCCCAAGATCTGAATCTGCAACGGTATCTTGTGTTGTTTACAAATATTGTTAGTATCAGCAGACATAAATATCAAAGAACACAAGCCATGATAATCAGAGTTTACAGAACAATTTGATTCCCTCAGAACATGAAAACTTTTTCTTTTTTTTTTTACAGTTTTTACAGAAAACAAAGGTCAGAGTATTGCTACTGCTTTGATGGTATGACTTGCAGTGGTAACGTGCCATCTGACAGTCCGTGTAGTGTGAGGTTAATAAAAAAACATCAGTAAGATGAATGAGAGGAAGAGAAAATGGTGGGACAAAAAAGATATGAAAAATAGGTGAAAAGAAAAAGGAGGGAAACCAGAGAAAGAAGGAAAGAGGGAAAAGTCCCTCAGGAAGGGACACCAAGTGAAGCAAAGAGATTTCTTCTAGAGAGATCTAGTAAGAGAAAAAATTGTTGTTAATGAAACTCTCTTCCACGGTGCCTCTCTACTCACAGGCAGACCTACACAGACATCATCAAGATCTACTTGCAAGTTGATGTTTAATTGTAAAATTTTTATTGAAACCATATTTTTATGGAAAAAAAAAAAACAAAAAACTGTTGTCACAGCTCTTGCTGAATGGTTTCATAGAGTTTTTAGATTGAAGACTGCAGCATTTCATGTCTTTGCAGAAGGAAAGCTGCCTTTGTAACAAGACTATGAACAATTCACAGTCTACAAAAGGCAGTTAAAAGTAAAGGAGGCAGCCTAAATGCATAGAACCAGGATGTTTTTGGAGTCTGCAGTTTTTAATATTGCCTGTACCTGTGGCTTTGTGTTATTGGGTGCTATTAATCTCAGAAGAAACAATTCTTTGGTCTAAAGAACAGCATCAAGAAAAGGTATTACTGCTGAACTTGCAGGAAAAAAGCCAATAGGTTTCTTCTATCCTTTTATATGTAGCTTTTATACTCTTAAGGTATGCAACACCATGTAATTGTGCAGATGAAATTAGAGAGATGCAGCAACTGATTTAAAATCATGATCAAGAATATCTTCCACATTACAAATGAAATAAAAAGGGAAGCTATATATAATACAAAGGAAATAAGTAATATACTCTTTCAACACCATAGGGATTTTTTATTCCAAGATCAGGTTTTTTTATGCCATTGCTGAATATAATCTTGGCAGTTTTATCAAAAGCTGGTCCAAGTATAATACTGTAAACTGGCCCTCATGTCCTCCTCTTTCAGCTGACACTTCAGACCTAGGAAAAATGGAGAGATCTAACCAAAGGTGGCCACTTTGGACATATTTTGATACGTTTGCTGTGATGTGCTGATTGCTACATTTCCATTGCCTTAAATCTTTTTCCCTTATTTCACGGTTGGCTAAGTTGTAAACAAACAGGCAGGTATTCAGGGAGATACAGGTTCTTTCCCTCACTTTTCAGTTTGGATCTCTGTTGAGTTATATAATCTCTTTCTGACTAAGCTTACCAATCTGAAAGGAAAGTGATAATAATGATAATTAACTTCCTTTGTAATGCATTTTCACATGTAAAGACGAAAATTGCTCTGTCAGAAACAATGTTTGGTATAATATTTCCCTGCCTGGCTTTCTTGTTTCTCTTCTGGGATACGAATATCGAGTTGGGTTTTTAAGTTAACTTCCAACAGATTTATTAGTCATTTATTTTTCATATTCAAATCAGGAATTAGTGACATTCTAAACAAGATCTTGAAGATTTCCATTAAATTAATAAAGAAAATAAGGTACAGTATGCTACAGCAGTTTTCCTTAAGGAGCAGAGAAATAATAAGAATGTTCCTTTGTTTGTGTTGATGCAACGTGATCCTAAAGCAAAATGGTTCTGAGAATAAAGTTTGTTTTATGGGTGAACAATTGGAAGAGTTTATGGGATAACTTATGTAAAAGTTTAAATCTTCAGTAGGTAGATGGGAATATAAAAAGACCAGGCTATAGTCTCTGTTGGGAGCTTTCTTGGCTGTGCCTATGTTATATCTGACCTGGCCCTGAGTCTGCTTTGCAGTCTGAGCTTAGGATGTCTATAAATACTATGCCTATGTATATATACTATGCTTATAGGCACTTTCTGCTTATACACTTTTCTTAAATGCTAGAAGGTTAAATAATATTCATATGTCTCTTCTGAGAGAGTGCAATAGATAGAAATGCTTGAAGAAGATTTTTCTTTCATTTGGACTTTAAAAAATTTCTTTAAATGGTGTCTTTATTACAAGCACTTTTTGCTTGCTTAAAACAAAACAAAACAAAACAAACCCAAAAACTTTCAGAAATTCAGAATCTTCTTTCTGCTGTTATTGAGAAATTTCCTTTACATTACATCTAAAGATGCAGCATTCATCATTGCCACAAAAGCACTCTTTTTATTTTTGTATAACTGCCCCTTCTGGACACTGTCATTTTATTGTGAAAGTTAGCAGATGCCACCTATCCCAGAATTTCTAACCTCACCACTGTCACCTGGCTTAGGAGGACCTTGTATTTAACTTCGGATTGAATGAAATTAGACTGAATATAAAAGCCACACCTCAGCCTTGGGGAATGGAGTCAGGGAAGAATGGAAAGGAATTCTCCAATTGTTAATTAGACTCAGTGTTTTGTACTAATGCAGCTGAAGTCTCCATCAGATCCTTTAAGTAGCACTGGAAGATCTCCTGAGATTTTGGCCTAAAATATCAGATTACAGAAGGCCTATGTCCTTAATGTTCTCTAACTCTCCCCATTGCCATGGTTATTTGTATAGAAGAGGGAGAAATGCACAGGTAATATGTAGATTACTAGCCAAACCATTTAATATAGCAAACTCAATGTCAGAAGAAAGTGCCAAGCTGCAAACTGGAGGGACATGTCTCTGAAAGACAGAAAGAAGGGCATAGGTTGTTTTTTCCCCTAGGATCCCTCTTACATGATGTAGTTGCGTTCTGCCTCATACACAGTGCTGGATGTCCAGAGTCTTCTAACTCAGGAGTAATTTGCTGCAGCTTCCAGGAGCCCTTAAGCACTGTATTAGCTATAATTTACAACATTCTTTCCCTAATATTTTGTAATTGTCTGCTGGGACCCGATTCCTGTGCTGGAGACAGGTATGTGACTACTGGTATTGTAAAGCTTCCCCAAAGCACCTCTCCACTGCTTGTTACAATAAAAGATATTTTTCCCTGAAAACCTGAAGGGATAGATTTTGAAGCAATTGGCCTTTTCACATGTTGTGGCACTATGGGCTAGACAATGTTTGAAACACAGTTTCCATGCAATTTAAGATTTCCTTTCTAGCTGTTTCAGAAATCTGTTTCCTTTTTTTTTTTTGAGTCAAGGGGATTCAGCAGATTATTGTCTATCCTTCATTTTCTGGCCTATAGCCTGTTGCCTCCTGGCTGGCTTTAAATAGTTCCTTATGACAACTCACTGTTCATGGGTGATATATACACTTTCAACTGCTGTTCTGATGCATAGGAAAAACTGGTTTGGGCTCTGGTCTGACAAGCTCTGTAGCATGTTTTTTTTTTTTTTCAGAGAGATGTGAATGAAAATCACTGGTATATATCATAAAATATATGAGGGGAACCAGCTGATAAGATAGAAGTGTGGCTTTCATAAATTCCAGAGCTCATCCAGTTGTGTATGGATTTTGGAACTGCTTTAAATGTATTAGTCAATGGTGTTTAAAAAAAAAATGTAAAATTGCCCTAGAAACATGATCTTTCTTAATTGTCTTAATTAGTATTAATTATCTATTAAACACAGTGCATGTCAACTTAGGCAGATTACAGTCTGGGTACTAGGAGTTTATTAATTTGATATGACACTGAGACACAATAATAGCTGCAGTTTAGGAGCTAATATTTATGGGTCTAATTCAATCAAGAAATACATTCAGCTTCTGTGGTAGACAAGAGGAAACAACTCTTACAGTGTCTGGTATACTGCAACGTGTTCCTAGTTGAATCCAGAGTGCTCAGGTAAATATATGAGAAGACCCATTCACAGTCAGTGAAAGAACTTGAACTGCGAATGGAAAAAACCGAAGTGATAAATGGGAGATTCTCTTCTCTGCATTTCAAGTATCATTAAGATATAGGGAAAACAATACTCACTCATCCCTTTAATAAGTTAATGGAGTGACTACATCAGTGGAC
>NW_008796046.1:4491132-4493459 GCF_000699145.1 Aptenodytes forsteri | reverse complement strand
TGGGGAGACCTTATTGCAGCCTATCAGTACTGAAAGGGGGCTTATAAGAAAGATGGTGGCAACCTTTTTAGCAGGGCCTGTTGCAACAGGACAAGGGGGAATGGCTTTAAACTAAAGGGAGGTAGGTTTAGACTAGATATAAGGAAGAAATGTTTCACAACGAGGGTGGTGAACCACTGGCCCAGGTTGCCCAGAGAGGTGGTGGATGCCCCATCCCTGGAAACATTCCAGGTCAGGTTGGACGGGGCTCTGAGCAACGTGCTCTAGTTGAAGATGTCCCTGCCCGTGGCAGGGGGGTTGGACTAGATGACCTTTAGAGGTCCCTTCCAACCCAAACTATTCTATGATTCTATGATTCTAAGACTTTTAAACCACTAATAAAATTGCTATCTACGCATGCCTATTTCTAGGGTAATCACTTTGGTTCAGAGGTGTGCAAATCAACTACTGGTCTTGCAAAAAGATTGTGATGACCATCTAGAGGCCTTATACAGGGCTGCTTTGGATGTTAAAGTGAAACTGTACAGAACTAGATATGTAAAAACCATGCAACCTCGAGTACAATACTTTTCCATCCACTTCAACGGATTTTGGATCAGGATCATAAAATAATCTCCAACACGGCTTATTGCTTTTCATTTCAGAACTATTCTTCATTGACTGGGGTTGCTCAAACAGTGAAATTGGACTGCGTTGTGCACTGCAGTACAAATTTGCAGTTGTTTTCTGAAAACCAAAATGGGTACAGAAAGTGTATCATTAACATCTGAAAGCCAAGAACTGTAACATAAAAAATGCTTGCAAAGGATGTATTGACATTTAACCTCACAGTTTCATTAAGTCTTAACTCTGTACATAGAAAAAGTTAATTACATGGTGCTTTAAGTCTTTGTAAAAGGTCAGTTTGCTAGTACTATACTATGTAGCAGCAGTGGTTGGAAAGGTAGTGCTCTGAGTAGGAACATGCTTTTAATAGTTGTTTGGGGTAAATCGTAAGAGCTTCATAGTGCATGCTTGGTAATGAGATTCAATTATTTCCAATGAGAATTTTAAGCCCCCTGAGAGACTCATCTTTTGCTTACTGTAAGCAAAACTAATCTTTGCAAGTATAAAAATGACACTCACCTTTCTATTGTGTTGGCTTAGAGAAAGGTCAGATGTAATAAAGATCACTCTTCTTGACAAATAACACTTAATGTTTCTTTTCATCCAGCTTATATTATATTGTAAAATCAGATTACTGTTGCAATAGCCTAATGGTACTTGACTAATAAAAAGTGGTCCAGTACAACTACAGTATGCATATGGAAGATTCTTGATTAAAATATTATTTCAAATAACACTTGCTGGTGCTGAATCTTGGTATCCTGATACAGAAAGTCCACCAAAATTACTAATACATGAAAAATGGGGGGAAAAGTTCACCTCAGCACTGAGAAAGCATGAGATAAAGCTAATAAGAAAAAACTTATGTCCATCGAGGCATATTCCCTGCAATAGCAGATCGTCATATGGAATATGCCTACTTGATTTCATCTGACAGCATTAGGGGAGAAAAAACAAAACAAAACAAAAATGTCACAAGTCCCCTTTGCTAATGTGATAGAGGGAAGGATGAGCTAGTGGCTTATGGTTTGGTTATTTGTGTTCAATTCTCCATTCTGCTATCAACTTCTATTGTAACACTAAGTCACTTAAACTTGAATCCCTAGAAGAGCTTTGATGTAGGATTATTTCAGGCTGGAGAGGATGCTGGTACAAATGTGCCTATAAGCCTGAAACAAGTGAAAATCCAAAATAGCTGTGTTTACATTAGCAAGTAGTGCAGCCCAGAATAAAGGACTTTTTATAGAGAAAAAATGTCGAAAACACAAAATCAAAGCAAAAAGTGCTTCCAGGAGGGGGTAAATTCAGATCACAGCTAGATTGGTCCTTCCTGTGATCTTAAAGCCAGGTAGTAGCTGAAGCACTTGGGCTCACATGTGCTCCTGGGCACAGCTTCCAGGCGAGTTTCATCCTAAAAAATTCATAGAATCATACAATCATTAAGGTTGGAAAAGACCTCTAAGATCATCGAGTCCAACCGTCAACCCAACACCACCATGCCCAATAAACCATGTCCCTAAGTGCCTCATCTACACGTCTTTCAAATACCTCCAGGGATGGGGACTCCACCACTTCCCTGGGCAGCCTGGTCCAATGTTTAACCACTCTTTCAGTAAAGACATTTTTCCTCACGTCCAATCTAAACCTCCCCCGGCGCAACTTGAGGCCATCTCCTCTTGTCCTATCGCTTGTTACTTGGGAGAAGAGACCGACCCCCACCT
>NW_008796046.1:4486240-4490799 GCF_000699145.1 Aptenodytes forsteri | reverse complement strand
GAGTAGAGAGGCACGATCACTTCCCTCAGTGTGTCTACTCTGAGACCACGCTCTGACGATAAAAAAAGCATGATAGATGGAAATGCTTGGAAATCCACTTCAAAATTCATCATCCAAACTAAAATATTGATATAGATTATTTGGTGTGTTATCATTGCAAAAAAGGTGAGTTGTGGGTACAAATATATTAATAGGAATGTCAGGAGGTCAAAGGTAATTATTCTGCTTTTATTTAATGGGATATCTCTGCGAATAAGCTGAAATACATTTAAAAATAAAATTATAGGACTGCCAGAGAGGTCTAAAGTAATTATTCTGCTTCATTTGGCACTTGAATACTATGTCAAATGTTGGGAAACATATCTTAACACAGATGAAGACAAGTAATAGAGAAAACAGAGGAAACCACCAATGATCAGCAAATCAGAAAACACGACCTAATGAGAAACACTGAAGTGAATTGCATTTCTTTTTTTCTTGAAAAGTAAAGAGTAAGTAAGCATAATTTAAGTCCATTATTAAACAAAGTTTTTCTGTTGAAGAGAGGAATAAATTGTTCTCCATGTTGCAAAGGAGAAAAAGAGGAAAAAACTATTTTTTTTTTTTTACAGGAATTTTAATGATAAAGGAATGTATTGGACTAATGGATAGCTGGTATCACAACATTGAAGAACTTTCTTCATTAGAGATTTTTAAGTGGTGTGACATATAATTGTCAAGGAAGTTTTTATATACTTGTTCCTACTCAGTACAAGGTACTGGACTGACTGTACTGCAGATTATCCAGCCCTATGATGGATAGTTAAAGTATAAAGTAGTTAAAGATAATTTAGCTGGGAATTAATGGACTCTTAAGCAATCCTTCAGAAGGTGTAAGTAGTTGTGAGGAATACTGAGATTTGGATCAATAATACATTGGGGCCATGAAATCAATGACAGCAGCAAAATCCACAAGCCTGGAAATCAGGCTCTGCATGTCGCAAGCTACAACCCAAAGCAGAAGTACTTGCTTATTTTGAAGATTTGGTGTAAGTGAATTTCCCAAGCAGAGGCATAGAGAAATTTAAGACTGAAAAGGGAAATTGAATCTTGATTCCACCTTCTCTTTCCCACCAGCAGCTGTTGACTTTTAAGTTGTTGTTCCTTTATTCCTATGACAGATTGTATTCATATATAAACAGTATGTCCGGCAAACTCAAGTACCAGCATCTTTCAGAACTGCTCTCAACTTCAGAGTTGCTGTTTAAGTCACAGCCAGTTCAGTCTCCAGCTGCATATCAGTCATTTTCTGACCCCAAATTGATTATCTCCACTCACTTGAGATTTCTTCTGGACTTCTTTTTTATATGTATAATTATTACTGGTATAGTATATATTATTTTTAGTTAAGACCACCATTGAAATTTATTTGGATTCTTCCACATGGTCATAAAATTTAGTACATCTCTGTTTTGTTTCAGTGTAAGAGCCTTAGTTCCTTCTGATTGTGTCCTGATAATGTGGGTTTTTTTTTTTCCTGTCTTTCACTAAGGTAATTGCTTCCATAAATGTAGTTTGATGAAAGGGCTTTTAACATATACAGTTCAATTGTGAGTTGTCATGCTGTTCATGTTAACTAACCAGAGAGGAAATATTTGATAGGTTTCAAAAATGGGAAAAACTGACTTTCTCAAGGCTTCCTTATTTTCAGCTTAAGTCTAAATTTGCTAAAATGACAGGACAGAAGTCCTGCTTCCAGGCCACTTAACAAAAGTGTCTTCAAGTGTAAAGCAATATTTCCCAAAGCCTATAGAGAGCAGAAGTGTGAAAAGCTGCTCAGAGTGCTAAAAGATGCATGCCCCACGGACATCCTTAAAATTAGTCGGTTTAAACACCTGAAGCATGAAACAACATCTGCACGGGTTGTGATCAAACTCAAATGGAAAAATTAAAAGGAAAAGACATTGCTGTTACTCTGGAGGAAGCACAATGTTCAATAAACAGAATACAGATTCCTCAGAAGTGTGAAAAGCTGCTCAGAGTGCTAAAAGATGCATGCCCCACGGACATCCTTAAAATTAGTCGGTTTAAACACCTGAAGCATGAAACAACATCTGCACGGGTTGTGATCAAACTCAAATGGAAAAATTAAAAGGAAAAGACATTGCTGTTACTCTGGAGGAAGCACAATGTTCGATAAACAGAATACAGATTCCTTTTATCTGCTCCCTTCTGCTTCTGCTCATCTGTTGAATGCTCTTTGCCTACTGAGCTGATAACCCATTAATATTGCTCCCTCCACAGCAAGAGCATCCTGATGTCTGACTGCTGCCCTACATGTGACAAGGGTCAGTTGTAAGTGCATATCACTTCTGGGGGCTCCGTGCAGATTTCTGTCAACCTGTGGGTAATACAATCTCTGGCAGCAGGAGATACAGGGATTTATCTCCATCTAATCCCCCCTGCCAGGAGCAGAGCAGCAAGGGAAGACCCCTTAGTATGTGATCTCTTGTCTGGCCAGTAAAAAAAATATTCTAGGAAATGGAAACATCTGATCATGGAGTTAGTCAGTGCTGTGAGGTGCAAGGTGTACACAAAACACTTCTAGCAAGCAATATGATATTAAACTCTATGAATAGAGCTCTAGTAAACCTTATGGGATCTACAGAATTATTAAGTGCTCATGTTCGAGTAGAATTCCTCTTCAAATCACTCTCAACCAAAGCAATAGTGAACCTGTGCCTCTGGTAACTTATTTTTTAGCCTGATCTTGCCAGGTGTTGCATTCGTTCAGAACCCTTGGATTTCAGTAAGAATGAATAGATGAAGCTTAGCTCGTTATGCTATAAGGACTGTTATTTAGCGTATTATAATCAGTACTTCAGGCAGCTCAGAATACTGCTAGGGCAGCTTTAATGAAAAGTTTGAATCTGAGAATACATAGTGGGCACTGTTTCTTTTTTATGTGTTAAAATTAATAATGACAACACTTTTACAACAATCTCATTTTTCACCTTTGGTTCTATACACCATCCATACCACTGACAGAATCAATGATTATATTTTAATAGCAAATCATTGCCTTATTTCAGCTCAGCTTATGAAAAAAGTAACTGTAAAAGGAAAGTCTCTGTTAATGGGTTTCAAGGACCTATATCTAACTTGAAAAATGTATTAGGAAATAATAGGTCAAAAGGTTTACATAAGAATGTGAGAACAGGTTTCCTATGTTAGAATTTAGTTCATTTAGTTCTAGTGCACCGTCTATGGCAGTGACCTAGAAAAAATGACTAAATATAATAACAGGGCAAACACACAGGTACACTTCTTCCACTATATCCTCCCAGCAACCTGAATTCTGCATCTTACAGACTTCTGGGGCAAAATCAAGAAGGGTATTTTTGTTTTTAGCAGCACTTGTGTCTTTTTTTTTTCCATTAATTTTTCATATTGCTCTTTGAATTGATAGAAACGTTTGCGGTCCACAGCCTTCTGCAGCAATGGACTCCCCACCTTAACTCCAGCTGTGTGGAAAAGCTGTTACCTTTGTTTCTGCTACACTTTTCATTCTAGTAAATTCATTTAATGTACCTGGCTGTGCAGTAAAAAAAAATACAGTGAATGATAACTGTCTTTTCACTTTTTTTATGTCACTCTCTATTTCATAGGTTACTATCACAGTCCCCTCCACCCTCTTTTTTTCAGACTGGAGCCTCCTGGTCTCATTCTGTAGCTTGATCATCTCTGTCACTTTTTCTGAATATTTTCTATTTATAATCTACACTTCTTGGAAAGAAAGGAACACAACCAAAGATGATATTCAAGTTGCTGAGGTTACACAGTGGCATGATGATTTCTGTTGTATTCTCTATCTTTGTCTAATAATTGACATTTGATTTGGTTTTGACTGCCCTTGAGCACTGAAATGACACTGCATGGAATTATGGACTATAATATTAAGATCTCTTTCCTGACTGGTAATAGCTAGTTGATACTCCATATCGTGTATGCAAAGTTAGGATTGTTTATCCTATACCCCTCTTTGTAAATAGCTGTATCAAATTTCATCTGACATTTTATGTCCAAATCTTTCAGGGTGAGATTCATCTGGTGACATCTCAGCTCTTTGCCTTTGGCTCCCTTTATAATCAATGGAAACAAACTGGCGTGTTTAAGGGATGATTTATCCCACCCTGCGTTACAGTGAGATAAGTCACTCCATGAAAGTACCTATTTCCTTCCACTGATTGTAAAAAGGGAGCAAAGGCCTCTCTGCATTGCAGATGCACAGATTTGGTCAGATGAATGGCACTCTCGGTATCGTGAGGTTTTTCTGCAGTTCTTCTCAACTAGTGTTTTAGTTTTATTGCTCTAAATGGGTTAGTTTGATCAGCAAGCTTTATTACCTCACTCCGGTCTTGTGAGACCCCTCCTGGAGTACTGTGTTCAGCTTACTCCTTCCCAACATAAGAAGGACATGGACCTGTTAGAGCGGGTCCAGAGGAGGGCCACGAAGATGATCAGGGGGATGGAACACCTCTCCTGTGAAGAAAGGCTGAGAGAGCTGGGGTTGTTCAACC
>NW_008796046.1:4470434-4486209 GCF_000699145.1 Aptenodytes forsteri | reverse complement strand
TCAGTACTTAAAGGGGGCTTGTAAGAAAGATGGGGACAGACTTTTTAGTAGGGCCTGTAGCAGTAGGACAAGAGGTAGTGGTTTTAAACTAAAAGAGGGTAGATTTAGACTAGATATAAGGAAGAAATTCTTCACTATGAGGGTGGTGAGGCACTGGAACAAGTTGACCAGAGAAGTTGTGGATGCCCCGTCCCTGGAATTGTTAAGGCCAAGTTGAATGGGGCTTTGAGCAACCTGATCTAGTGAAAGATGTCCCTGCCCACAGCAGGGGGGTTCCAACCCAAACTATTCTATGATTCTATGATTCTGTGATTCTATTAACTTGTTTTCTAGGTAATTTATGAAGATGTCAGCCAGTATCAGTTACTAGCACAAGTCTCCAACATTCTAGTGGTCTCTAGTCTCTGTGGGACTTCAGTAGTAATCTTCCTAACACTCTCAAAACTGACAATCTATTCCTAAACTTTATTTTCTGTATTGTCACCTATTTATATTAATTTAGAAGATAAATTTCTTCCTGTCCTACAGAAGCTTAGTTTCTATAGGAATCATTAGTGGGAGATTTATGAAAAGCCTTTGCCATCAAAGAGACAAACAATAGCAATCGACTCTTTTTTAGCAACATGCTTCTTGGTACCTTCAGAGAACTGCAAGTGGATTGTAACACATGCCTGCCTTTGGCATATTCTCTGTTTCCTGTTACCCAGTATTGATCATATTCCAGAGTTATTCACTAGCTCTGGTCAGTATTATACTTTCAACCAATCTGTGCTTCTTTGATGTCTTAAATGCATACTGGCTCTACCAGCTAGCAGGAGAACTTTCTGCTTTGGGTATGTTTGGAAAAAAAAAAGCAAACCCAAACAACCAAACCACATCAGTTTTTATGCCTTTAGCAAGTTCTTTTTCAGAATTGGTTTGGCCTGCCTTATATATTTTTCCTGCTAATATTTATGTCCTTTTCTGTTTTCCTTGGTTGAACATGAGTATAGCGTTCTTAAGGAATGTCATATTTTTAATAGCCTCCTTTGTCCTCCTGTCCAGTCCTACTGCCTTTTTTCTTTTTCTTTTTCTTTTTCTTTTTCTCTTTCTTTTTCTTTCTTTTTCTTTTCCTTTTCTCGCCTTTCTGTAGTGGTTTTTGGTTGCCATACAACTTTCTGACTGACATACACTTGCTTAGAGTACCTACAGTAATGTCCTTAATATCTATACCACCTGCAAACATTTAAACCTTTTAGCTCTTAGTTCCTTTGTAAGAAGCTTATGCACTAGTCACCCTTTTTGAAATTAAAAGCTTTTGTAGTAGATTTTGGTTCTTGATTCACTTATGAGGATTGTTAACTCTAAACATCTTACATGTACTGTAACAGAAATGTTCTTTAATAATAAAATTTTAAATCAGCTCCTTTTTTCTACCCTGGGTCAATTCAAGAGCTGCTTCTTCCCTTTGGTATCTTTAGCTACCTGATCCATGAGGAAGGCACTTATGATACCTAAGATGAAGTTTCACCATCACACTGTCATGTGACATTTACATAGTTAATGAGGATAATTGTAGTCTTTTATTTTTATTGTGTTTCCTGTCCTCACAACTCTAACATTTCTTAGTCTATTACCATTTTACCAGAACCTTTTTCATCCTAGTAATGAAGTATTGTTATACATTCTTGGGATTTCAGTGCAAAAAGATGTCTGTACTAATTCTTGATCAGTCAAGTTATATATCTGGTTTGACTGTAAAGTTTGGGGTTTTTTTTAAATGTGTGCATTCCTCAAAGTATATAAGCTACTCTGTCCTTCCAATATATTTATAAACTGATAGTAAAATGCTATGGATTGGCTGCCCTTCACCAGTTTCAGACATCCCTTCTGATACATGAATTTAAAACAATATCTTCCAGTATCTCTCTCTCTCTCTTTTCTCTTTCTCTTTCTCTCTCTTCTCTTCTCTTCTCTTCTCTTCTCTTCTCTTCTCTTCTCTTCTCTTCTCTTCTCTTCTCTTCTCTTCTCTTCTCTTCTCTTCTCTTCTCTTCTCTTCTCTTCTCTTCTCTTCTCTTCTCTTCTCTTCTCTTCTCTTCTCTTCTCTTCTCTTCTCTTCTCTTCTCTTCTCTTCTCTTCTCTTCTCTTCTCTTCTCTTCTCTTCTCTTCTCTTCTCTTCTCTTCTCTTCTCTTCTCTTCTCTTCTCTTCTCTTCTCTTCTCTTCTCTTCTCTTCTCTTCTCTTCTCTTCTCTTCTCTTCTCTTCTCCTCTCCCTTCCCCTCCCTTCCCTTCCCTTCCCTTCCCTTCCCTTCCCTTCCCTTCCCTTTCCAAACTTTGTATCTGTTTACCTGTTTTTCTATGCTTTAAACTTCTGAAACAACATTGTAGAAACACCGGAATCTTATTGCATCAAATATTTCCTTGAGAAACAGGACTTTAAGCATGTCTTTGACTGTGGATGTGGAGATGGTGTGTAAATGGACAGGGTAAGTAGAATAATTTGTATCCCTTCTGGGTGGACAGGAACCACTGAATGATCATTCACACAAATCCAGAGTTCTTTAATAGGTATGTAGGTGCAATAAAGGACTTGCGTAACTCTAAGGACCCTGACCTCTTGTGATCCTTGTGCAAATGTTATTTCTGCAGTAGTACATGAGAAGTGGGTACTTCAGAATAAGGCTTAAAGCAGGACATTAAGTAACCTGTCACTTAAAGTCAAAGTACTTGGTCTATAGCTGCTTCGTGTTAGCCATAGAGAAATGCTAAAAGCATAAGCCTTGAACCGAGCTGCACCCCTCCGGGTTGCAGGGGTATGCGTTTGCCCATCAGAACAGACAGCCCTGAGCCACCAGCTCCAGGTATGTGCCTATTCCTTTCCTTTCAAGTGTTTATGGGTTTTTTTTAGAGTGCAGCAACTTCATACAGTATCTCGGTCTCTTGTATGCAAGGTTAGTGAGCATAAGGGAGAGGAAAAGAGAGGATTGCTTGTGTATTTTATTCCAGAGTGGAAAATATTTTAGAAGTTCTGGCAGCCCCTGCATCTTGTGTAGGTGTTTGTTCTGAGGACAACTGATGAAGCTCCTTGGAGAATTAGTGGGGAGAAGGGGTATGATTTTTTAAAATTTTATTTATGGAGTTTAATTTATTAATTTTAAGCCATTTAATTGTTGCAACTAGATATGAATAAAGCTGCACTAGAGATCAACTGCCAGGTGCAGAGGTAGCTGATGTTAATCTAAGTGAGAACTGGTGATCTGCTGGAAAGTGGCCACACTACCATTTCTTGCACAAGGAGCCATATTAACCACACAACACTACCGTCTCTGGTGCTTTTTAAAAAAGAAAAAAACAAACAACTTTTTTTTTCTTCTCCAATCACAACTTCCTTATTCCTTTCCAACACGAAAAATAGGCACCTGTGGGAAAATATGATTAATTGTGCTATCACACAGCAGGAGATGCAAGTTATCCTTTAAATTATAGACAAAAGACTAAACATATACTATGGCTCTGGTTTACTTGCCACTATTATTTTGGGCAACTCAACAGGTTTTGTATTATAGAACTGTCAGATACAATCATCCTACTTCTGCTAATTGTCCTTCTGTGAATTTTTAGCACCTGAGCGGAGTTTTGCCTAAACCACTGCATGCTTTAAGAAAATGATGTATTGCAAAAAGCAAAGCATTATAGCACCTGGATTTGTCATCCAAAGCTGAGCAGACAACAGCTTATTTATAATGGCATTCTGTCATCCTTCAAGCCTCGGTGGAACCCTTACAAGTGAATAGCTATTTTAGGAGATATATCTCATGCTTCTAGTCTGTATAAATCTAAATCTTACTTCTAGCCACATACAAGGCATTTTCGTGGTACCCTACCGCCACATTGCAAACACTTCTTGAAACTTCCTCATACTTCAATCAGCCAAAACCTATGTATGAGTCTAAGCTATTTACTCTACACTGATATTTAGGGTCAAAGGTGGCTTCCTGGATTAGCAAATCTACCTCAGGTAATAAAATAATATCATGTATTCCAAAAAAAGGCCATTGTTTTACTTTTATCGGTTTAAAACAGGTAGGAATACCTGCCTGCCTACAGCTGCTGGCTGGACCATAGTGTGAACATACAGTAACTGTGGCTGGTGTCCTCCCACTCCCGTACCTAGGTAGACGGCCAGATCTCAGGACGTCCCTTGTGGTTGTTAACCAGTGCAAAACATTGAAACTTTTTTGACATTTATGTATCAGCTGTGTTATTTGTAGAAGTTGAGTTGAATTAATGCAACAACCCTTCCTAGCGGAGACATGATGGCAGTGAAGAAAGAAAATGAGCCTTCAGCACTACCCTTGTACTTCTCCCTGTGTTGAAATCAGTAATGTTCAGGATTGTTTCTGTAGAGTAGTCCCTTGCTCTTTTCATCACAGGACACAGCCTAAATCCACTAAAATCAGTGCATGCTCCAGCGACCCTGGATGCATTTTGGATCAGGCCATGAGCCCAAGCTGATTTTCCATGTATTCTTTCCTTCTGCAAAGGCAACAGGGGTTCCTCCCTGTGCTCTCAAAATGATGCCATGCAAGCATTGAGTAGATACACTGCTGTTAACAATAAACATTTTAGAGTGCACTAAAGACCGCATATGTTAAGGAGGCCTCTCTGGACCACTTTGGAATGCATTCAACTTTTGATGCTTTAAGAACCCTGATTCCAAGTATACCTTCATTTTCAGGTGGCTCAGCTGACTAATGAGTAGATGCTGTTAATGTGCAAGTTCTTGTGCGTGGCAGTTCATTAGTCAAATTTAAGAGGCCTCTGCACAAGTACCCTGCATTATGTTGTTCTACAATGTAGGAAATGCTCTAAGACTGTGTGACTAATAAGAGTCAGGAGCCTTCTCCTTTTGGCTGTCTCACGGTTACGCCTTTTTACAGTATCTCATGTCTGCATATTAAATAGAAAATACACATCTATGAGATGAAGCAGTTTCATGAAGGGTAACCAAATATAGACAATTCACATAAGTTTTACCAAAACATTTCTCTGATGCTCCATTATTTTGGCATTCCATGGGATTAATATGCAAAATTATAAATGTATATCTCCTTAATACTGCACTCACTTGTTCAGGTTACATAGCCTGAATCACCTCTTTGCATAGTTTTGAATGTGGCATGAACCTGAGTGTGTTGCAGTGATTGGGAGAAAGCCAGTCTGAGGCGATTTTGAACGCGCTGACTAGAGTGAAGGAGCTGCTCCGAGACCCAGAAAATCCAGTTCCATCTCCTGGTTTTTGTTACATGACTTTGAACAAGTCACATAATCCCTTTGGGCTACGGTTTTCCACTAGTAAAATGGTAATTACATTTCTTTTGTTGTTTGTCTGACAAGCTGTCTAGCCTGATGAGACTCTAAGCTTTTCTGGGTAGGATCCTAAAGTGCTCCTGGAGTTTATGAAAAAGAAAAGTAAATTGTCTTACAATTTGGACAAGCATTATAAAGTATTGTCTAATTCCTTTACATTAACCAGGAGTTTGTGATAGAGCCCTATTCACTAAAATAAAATAATAAAATAAATAGTTACTTTTACACTGAAGTCCCTACAAAGTCAGGGAAATTTTTGGAATACACTTTATATTAAAAGCTTTACCCCACCTGTCACTCACACAAAGCATATAATTTTGACAAATTATGCAAAAAACCTAATTACAAAGCATATAATTTTGACAAATTATGCAAAAAAACCTAATTACATTTTAATTTGCTAATCCTTGCTTAGTTAAACTAGTGACATATGCAAATTACCTGCTGAGACCTAAATTGGTTCTTTCAAAGGATAAATAAATGCCCTTTAGTATTTTCAAATATTATTAAAAGAACTTCTTGATTGACAGATAAGAAGTCAGCTCTGGGATGTAATATCACTTTTATAAAAATCAATTCATGTGCCTAGACATAAATGTCCAAAGTTTCACAGCATGGAGAAAAATTTAGGAGTTTGGATCCCTTTCTGAAAAACTTGCTGGAACTCAGTTGAGAGTCTTATGGATTGGAAATCTCATGACAGCTGACTTCCCTATAGGATTGCTTACGTTTTTTCTTGTTTTCCATCCAGCAGCAATATAGGAACATGATTATAAATCTGCACCCAGGCCTGCCCTTTAAAAGAATTGCTCTCAACTGAGTAAGAAGAATCATGGGTATGACATTTAAAAGATAGCATATGACCAATTAGGGAGAGATTTTCTAATGTTCCCAAGAGCAGGAACAACTGTGCAGAGAGCCGGAGTCTGGAGATAAAAAAATTGTAACTAGAATCTTCGCTAGGCCTGGGACAATGTTAGAGGAATGGCTCTTCAGAGGTGGGGGGTGACAGCATTAATTAAATCTAGGGACAGACCAGACAAGATTATTTTTCACTGTTATTTAAAAAATAACAAAATTAAATTAAAAAAATTAAGCATACTGAAGGAGGGTATGGTTACTGTGTCCATTACTTAAGATATGGCATCCTGAGTGGGAAGACTGAATCATTACTGAAGGTTTCTGGTTAGGGGCTGAGCAAGCTACTGCTGCAGTGATTGGATTTGGATCTTGATTTAGATTTGCAAGTATCATGCACGAATTAAGTGCGGTGGTATCTGTGCATACACCTTAGTCTGAAAACTGTTACAACTACCCCTGTGAACCTCCACCGCCTCTAAGAATGCTGCAGAGCTTTCCAAAATTTGGGTTAGTTCTTGAACCAGACACAAGCTGAAGTGTTTTTCTTTGCCTTACTTAGATGCTGACACCACACTGTTAGTGCATTTCACCAGATATGGCCCCAAAAGGCTTATTTGAGTCACATAATCCCACAAAAGCTCAGATATTTCTCTGTGGTGTGGATTCTACTTTAACCAGTCAGTTGGAGAAAATTCTTCTGGCTCTGTATATGATGGATTTTAGTCAGTACTTATCTTCCTTGCTCCCCATATAATTTCAGTTTAACAGAAAAATTTGAACAGTCCTAGGAACAGAAGCAAACTCTCAAAATTCCCTGATCTCCGAAGACTTTTATAATTATTCAGCTGCTGAGTCCCTCTATCCTTTATTTTTCTGGCCACTTGAATTCTTCATTCCTTTCTGCTCAGGAGCAAGAATTCAGCAGAAAGAAATGGCAACTTCCCTACTCTAAGCCAAATCTCTGGTTTGCTGATTTGTGAATCCTCCTGCAAATTGGTTTTAAATTCCTGGAGGCTCTGACTGGTTGAACCTACACCTCCTGTGTCCTGGTTGAGCAACCTGAGGGTAGAGGGGGCAACACCATCACCACCCTGGAAAGAAAACAGGTATATTTGTGTTTTATGGGAGATCTGTTGGTAATAATTCTTGGCAAGGTACTTTCAGAAATCCCTTGCTGGATTGGACCTTTTGGAAACCTCAGGCATCTAAAAATATGTTAAAATATCCTTGAAAACACTAGACAGTGTCTATCACACTTCAGAATTTAAGCATTTTTGAAAATTGGTAGCTTTTCTCTTCATCTGCAGCTGAGTTATACTCTGGGATAGGGACAAAGGCCTGGCCAAATTATTCTCCTAGTTTTCTATTTACATGTGTGTGCACTAAACTGGGTGGAGTTAAGAAGATACTTTCCAAAGAGTGTGTTTGCTTAAGACAGTCAGGTCTTGGTGACTGATCTGCATCTGGCACATTCACCGTAGTCAAATCCCTGTTGTATTTCAACAGTACAATTTTATTCCGTGCTTGTTCATCAAAGGTACTAGAGACAGAAGAATATGAATTGAGGCTGTCAGTGTAATCTGTGCCAGAGACAAGAAGCAAAGCTAGGTATTGACAGTGCGATAGTGAAATGGATTGCGAGCAGGTGGGAGTATCAATTAATATGTTTTAGGCACTTCTGCAATCCGCTGTGTGGTCCTATACGTTAATCCTTGCCACCAGCTCCAACTGCAAGTGCCAGTTCTTACCAGTTGGGGATTAAAACATTAATCTAAATTTCTCTTTGAAACCATCTGCTTTTTCCCTTCACTATAGAGAAGCAAAAAATCTCATATGTAGAGGGGTACATGTAAGGAACTGCATATGTTAGCATGGTATTCATAAGCTGATCTTTCTCTTTATTAAAATATATTAATAGAAGCAGTGGACTTCCAGTGACCATTTCTTCCTATATCTACCTTCTTTCCCTCCCTAGATCACCTCAGCCTAAACCATTCCTGACAGAGGTTTGGCTAATCTCCTTCTCACAGTATTCACTGACAGGCATTTGATGATCCCCCAGATAAACTATTTCAGTGACTTAACAATAGATATGATGCAATGATATATGGGCATGCAATTAAAAAATAAAATAAAATTAAATTAAAAAGAAGATTATTTCGCTCTCATTGAGTGTTGACCATTTCACCCATGGTGATGGGTCTACTGTAAATTTCTTAGACTGAATAACAAGTCTGTCACTGTACACTGTATGCCATATGTTCCTTTCTTTACAACAAACATTTCCAAAACTCCTAACATCTTATAAAAACACTATTTAATCTCTGGCAAGCAGTTTTTCAGCATTGTATTTAAGTAACAAGATAAAAACTCAAAAATGGAGGTAAATTTATACTGTTTTGATTATGTGAAGCTCACAACTCAGATAATGCAAAAGCCAATTAATCTAATGCCTCCTCCAAGAAATATAGGTAAAAATTTTAAAATGTCCCTCGAACAATGTTGCAGTATTTAGTAGTACCAATACTAAAAACCAGAGACAATGTTAATTTCTTTTAAGATACAGCTGTCTATAAGAAAGTCTCTACAAATTTATGTAGGCATCTAAATATATTATATGGAGCCAACAAGATGAAAAATGCTAGATTATACAATTATTCTGGTTTCAAAATCTATTTTCAAAGCTGCTGAGTACTGTTTCCGCTGACTTCTGTGGAAACTCCTGGGTGTCTGGCATTTTATAAAGCAGATCACTGTGAAGATTTGAACAGTTAAACACATGGGAGCTAGGCTTTATTGGTAATGGTGAAAATACGAGCATGCATCACCTCTAATCTTATTATTAGCAGCATGCTTTGCAGTGACAAATAACTCAGCTTCTCTTCTAAGGAGAGCTAGTCACTGTGGCAAGCTGTGCACGAAAATTAAGCACTGATAACATAATTTTCTGTTCTCTAAGGAGCTTACAGTAGACTAGATCGTGGGACTCAATCTCAAGTAAAGTGTTACGGAGTAAGAAAGGAAATGTAATACTTCATAAAACAAATCAAATACAAATAGACAATTATTACTTTGAAAATTATATATGATGTAATTTTTTTTTCATTCTATTGAATTTTTGCTTTCATTGACAAGTCTTCTCAACACCTACAGTCGGCAGCTTGGCTGCTGTCACATACATCTGTTAAACCTTATGGATAACCTAACCCCATGATAAGTATCGCAGTGCAAGGCACCAGACTGCACGTCGGCTCTGGCTGATCAGACGATATTCTTCCATACTGTTGGACCCATTAGGAGTTTACAGTTACAGCCAGTTTCCAGGGCACTGTCTTATCTCACACCTGTGATCTAATGCTAAAGGGAATCAGGTTCAAGTCAACATTGATGGGACTCTAGTATGCAACCAACTGTTTCAGTGCGTTTTGGGATAAAAGGCTGGCACAAACTCGTATTGCATTCACTAAGGATCTGACTTAACAAGGGATAGATCACTGTGCAGCTACTAGAGGTTGCAAAGGCTCTGGCAGGGCAGTTGGGCAGAAAGGGAACCCAAGAGAGAGAAGACTGTCCTAGCGGAAGATTGCCTCTGGATATAGGCATGGACGAGTGCAATGTTAGCAGAATGACATCAAGCTCGGGTTGGGCAATCTAATAAAATGAGAGAGAGATGTAAATTTGTACAGCATCTCTGTGGGTAAAAGGCTAGAGTATATGGAGATGTGCGTATGCAGTTTTCCAACAAGGAACAAGATCAAAGAGGAGTGAAAAAACTAAAAGAAAGTTTTGGAAAATAGGGCAAGGCTTCATACTTCTTGTTTTCCTTTGAAATGCAATGGTGTTGAACCATCTCACCAACCTTTAGGCACCTGGATGGGAAAAGAGCTGATTCTCTGCAAGTGAAAGAGAGAGAGAAAGGAGCCAGATGTCTTCAGAGGGAGTTTCAGCCCACCTATGATCTTACCTGGGCCTGGAGTGGTCTGTCTTTACCCTTCACTGCATTAAGAACAAACTGTTCCTAGTGTCGGCACTTCAGACCAAGTGAGAAGAATCTGGGCAACTGTTCAAATCCTCTGCTGAGTCAAGAGAGAGGATGTTGCCTCACTAGTTCTGTGTGGATAAATAGCAGTGCCAGAAAAAAAAATGTTTTCCTAGAGATTTCTGAAGACGGTTGGGAGAACATCCCACCTGACACCATCACTGAACGCTGACTGGGCATTTTACTTTTCCATCTTTACCACAGTTGGCATATCTATACAACAGGCATATTTCAATACTATTTTATCCATTTCTGCTCTTACGAAGCCATGTTGACCTTTTAGAAGGAAATTCTATAGTATTTTACTTCTCTACAGATATACAAATGTTTGTGTGCGTAGCCACTTAGTCATAAGTTAGTCATATCTGGTTACACAGGGTGTTATTTGAAAACAAAAATAAAATCACTGATCTACCCAGAAGACTCTTGATATTAGTATTTTAAAATACTAGAACATTGCTTCTTCAGCACTAAGAAGTAAAATGTATTTTTTTTTTTTAGTACATTATATGACAGATTCTCAGAGGACATAAAGCTAGTTATGCCTCTGTAGATCTTGCTGACTCGTGTCAGCTAATGGGTGACCTGGCATTGATGTTTCTCTTTCAGTCCATTAACCATCTCACTATTTGCATTAGTACCACTGACAGTTGCAACATTATAGAAAAGAGCTTTTCCAGGCCTTAACATGACCTTTCCATTTTGAATTCAGATGCACTGACACAGATCTTAAAATGAGACAGTTTTGACTTTTTACATTTTTCATATTCCATTCTTGCAGTGAACACCTCGTTTTGTGTCTTCATCTGCAAACTTTCATCAAGTACCAAAGGTTGACTTGTCCAGACAGGTTTGTGCAGCCCATTTCCTGATCTTTTTTCTTGCAAATAGTGAATATGAAGCAGGACCGTGGGATTAGCCCAAGATATTATACTACATCAATCAGTGTAACTCCGTTTTTGGCAATGATCATGCATACAGATCTTCTGTAGAAACATCTTCAACTCTTAATAAAGAAGTAGCATGTTTTCATTGGTTGAGAGTGGTTACAATTGCAGTTTCTTACTGGCCATCGTATTTTACTGTCCAAATAACTTCCCAAATAAACCTTCCAGCTCATTGGCATGAATTATGAATGTGCCAGCAGTGTTGATTTTAAAATGCATGTCAACACTTTAACATCTGAACATCTATGTAAATGCAAGCTTTTAGCAGAATTTCAATTTAACAAATTACAGTTTGTGACTCTAATTTATGAGAACTATGTAAATACCTAAGATTTTTATAGCTGCTCCCGCTTAAATTAATCACAAATTACTAATTATGCCTTTTTCAGCTGCAGGATATGCAAATTTAGTTGCATAAAGAAAGGAAGCGTTCAAGAATGGATTGATTTTAGAGGCATTGTGCAGTATCATTTTTGAACAGTAGAGTGCAGCCCTTTAACCTGCTACAGACCTAACTGATCCACATCTGTTTTGTTTGTACTGAAATCCAAAATATGAAGGAAAAATAATATATAAAATATAAAGTGTATTCTTCCTCAGAGAATAATTCATATCCCCATCACTGGCCCTACACAGTGCATGTCTGTACACAACTGCAAAGCAAACACAAGCCAGAAATATGAAAATATTCTAAAGGATGGGCTAGTTTGTCATACTGCAGCTCCAACACGCCAAGTGAGGAGGAAGTCTGAGAGACACCTTACTCACCTAGAGCCAAACCAATCTTCTGATGTCAACAGAAATATCGGCTACAACAGGATTTCTGCAGCCAAATGGACTGCAGGTAAGCAGAACCAGGAAAGGTCTGTTATTGCCAGCTGTTGCGGTGAGAGTCAGGAATTGAGCCCTGATGTATTTACAGCGGCTCTTCTTGCACATTCATCCTCCTTTCCCAGGTGTCCCACGATCAGAGTGTTGGATGTAAATACCATTTTTTTTTTTTTTTTTAATATTTATTTATTAATTTACTTATTTTTACTTTTGTGTTGCTGGTCAGAAATTTCATTCTGTGCTTCCTGTAAGGAAGTAAGTTGTGGTTACCTACAACCGTAGAAGAACTAAAGCTTCAAGCTTCTTTTTTTAAGGCCATTTCGTTTTGGCTGGTTTTGTGATTCTTTGGTGGATAGCCATTCTTTTTATGCTTGCAGTTCCTTCCACCTAGCCCTTCTCAGACTTCATCTCCAGTATTTTCCTCACTTTTGGGCTCTATAGTACAAGACAGACATCAATATATTGGCGAGAGTCCAGCAAAGGGCCACCCAGCTGGCCAGGATGTGGGAGGAGAGGCTGAGAGCTGGGTTGTTCAGGCTAGAGAAGAGGAGGAACCTTCTTGCTGTCTGCAGCTTCCTACTGGGAGCATGTAGAGACTAAGAGACAGACTCTTCTCAGAGTGAACAAGGAAAGAACTGGAGGCAATGTGCACATGTTGCAGTAAGGAAGAATACAATTAGATATAAGGGAAAAAAAAAAAGTCACCATTTCAGGGCAGTCAAAAAACATGATCTAACTTCAGAGTTAGATCCAATTTTGAAGTTGGCCCTTCTTTCATCTGGAGGTTGCACTAGGCAATGCCCTTTTCCAAATTAAATTAGCCTATGTTTCTAAGTCCAGGGTTTTTTTTTTTTATTTATAATCAAGTTCTGCAGACAATGTCAAAAGCATAGTTAGGAAAAAGTCCTTACCAGACCCAGATTTAGGCAGGTGGTACTGTCTGGAGTCATTTGGTGTGATTTTGACTAAAGAATTTTGTGACTAATTGCAACAGAGCTGGTAATTGAGACTCAGGTGGATGATGTGATCCTAATTTGCCACAGAGCTGCAGAGATTAGTGGAATATTTGGCTGAAGCACACAATGAAAAATAGGAATTTTGGACTGTATTAGAAATGTCAGACACAGAGCGGTTTTATTTATTCACTTACTGAAACAAAAGGACCCGTCAGAAGCATCAGAAGGGAAAAACAGATCCAAAATCATGCTTCAGTATGTTTCTCAAGTAGATTAAGATAAAAAACTCATTTATGAAGTGCTGCTTGTCCCCATCCCTGGAAGTATTTAAAAGACGAGTAGATGAGGCACTTAGGGACATGGTTTAGTGGGCATGGTGGTGTTGGGTTGATGGTTGGACTCGATGATCTTAGAGGTCTTTTCCAACCTTAATGATTCTATGATTCTATGATTCTATATTGATCACTGCTGGTAGTCCTGTCTCAGCCATCATAGTGATGGGGATCAAAGAAAGCAACATGAAGCTTTATGGCTTATGGCATGGATTTGTTGTCCAAAGGATCCTGTTATGTACATTGCACCAAATCACCACCAGAGTTGCCTGTGGCATCCCTGTTATACATCACCCTAAGACTTGGTGGAATTGCAATTTGATGACACAAAAACTGCCCTAAACAAGTACACTTGTTTTCCTTTGTTTTGTGCTGCTGTTCTGATGTGAGGTTCTTGGGCCACTTTGTAACCTCTTCATATCACCCTCTAGGGTTTGCTCCTATATGGACTGAATCAGAATCCTTTGTAAAAGCTATTAGCCAGCGGCACTGGGTTTTAGGGTGTTTCTTCTTTCTCTCCCTCCCTCTCCCCTTTTAAAGACTCACTGTGCTTTAGTTTGTAATTGCTGGAATTGTAAGCAAGTGTAGAAACGCTACACAGTTCATTGCTCGTTTTATGCTTCATAAAATATTTAGATCCTTTCAATGCAATGTAGTCATGAGTCAGCAGGCTGTTACTTTAACACATTTCATCGTGTCGAGAGCTTGCATCCTCCAATAGTTTAGCGGCAATGAGGGTTGCCAGAATTTGTTCTTTAAATGCAGAAGACTTTGAGAACCAAGATACATTACTGCTCCTGCACATACCTCCATTTTCTCCTCTTCGGTCTTCTCACCATATGCCCAGTATCCTCAGTGTTTCTCTAATGGAAACTCCCCATTCCCAAACTGATGGGTTGGTTTGTCTCTCTAACTGACTTTAATCACATAAAGAACAATCATGTTATTTCTTCTGCTACTGTAAAATTCATAGATTTTGGTTTTGCCCAGTCATGAGGAGTTATGTCCCACCTGGGCTTAAGAAGAAGAGAAATACAAGCATTTCAAATATCTGCAGAGCAGAATTTCTGCTAATGCATTTCCTTAGCTGATATCTCTCTGTTTGCTGGAATTTTTTTTCGTTTTTAGGAGATGATGACTAATGTTAACAAAAAGAGCTGGTTTTGTAGTGTCTATCACTTGCAAAGCCACTGAATTAAATTCCTTTGGAGCTCCAGCTTGAGGAAGCTGGTATAGAAAATGTGGACTTTTAGGGCTGCAGTGAAGTATAGAGGGAGGTTAGTGCATGATCCTAAACATTCTCACTCCTTGGGTTACGTCACAAGCTCGTAGACATGCATCGTTCCTCCTGGGGAATGTTTTGAGGTCCACTTGTAGAAGATGTTGTGAAAATATCTTTTCATATGCATATCCACATTCAAATACTGATTTTTTAAGTTCTTTTTCCTCGATTGAATTTTGCAAGACAGCTTAAAAAACCCAAACCTTCTAGGTCATTCTTTGTAATCTTTACAAAAACATTTAGATCTATGTTGAGGTGTGTTTCAGCAGGCAGCAACATCTGAGTATCGAACATATTTATATAACCTCTGCTTTGTCTTAGAGATGCTGGAGAGCTACTGAAGGACTACAGACCTCCAGGCTCCTATCATTTCTAAAGAAGTCCGACCTACTGAAATCATACTGGTCTTGAAGCACCACGTAGTGCAGAACTTGCATATCTTTTGAGTCTCTGAATCTAAGTGGCTTCCTCCAGGTCACAACCTGTAACGCAGATCAGTAAGCCTGGATTTATCACTTCATAGTCCCCCCCAGCTAGTGCAGTAGTCCTTTTATTCTAAAGAACAGAAGAGTTTTGTTGATGTTGCTGGTTTGGGGTTTTTTTGGTTGGTTGGGGGGTTTTTTGTTGTTTTTTTTCCCCCCTCTGTGCCAGGTTGTTTTAAATACTTTGTTGCATTGTCTATAGCTTTTTCATTTGATTTTCAGGTCAGTAGACAGATTCTTCACTCAATATTTCATAAATGTTAACAGTTAGTTAACAAATTCCATCATACCATAGCACTGAAGTGATCTTTCTACTTTTTGGTACAGTGTGGTTTGTTGGTTTTTTTCCTTCTTGGTTTTTTCCTCACAGAAAGTTCTCAAAGTTCTTATTTATAGTTTATTGAAAGTAAACTTAGTTGCATAAAAATATGACCACTTTGTTTTGTGTGCCTGGTCTGGAAATAGGTCATAAATATAAGCAGATCCCCTGAATATATTCTACTAGGTACCAGTGTGGGTAAACCTATCTAAATAAATCTGAGGCAGATAAATAAAAAACTGTTAGAGAGTAGAGCTGGGAGTAGACCAAGAATCCAAGAGGAATATCCATGAAAGCTGCTAAAAATTCAGACGTGTGGTAGAGCTTGAGGGGCCCTTAAAAAGAAAACAACAGCAACCCCTCAAAAAAAAAACAAAA
>NW_008796046.1:4463882-4470382 GCF_000699145.1 Aptenodytes forsteri | reverse complement strand
GGGGGGGCGGGGAGGGGGGGGGGGGGGGGGGGGGGGGGGGGGGGGGGGGGGGGGGGGAGTGAAGGGATTTGGGAATAAGGAGTAACATTTGCAGTAAGTGCTGGACTGAAACTCATCAGTTTTCTACCCACTGCCATGATGAAGTAATCTGTAGATGTTATGACAGCTTTAAAAAAAGGGAAAATATCAGGTTAATCACTTGCAAGACAGTTTTTTCCCCATGCCCTGAGAGCATTATGGAAAAAATACCCAGAAGCATTTGTGAGAGTGATGGAGAAGCAGTTGATCAAGGCTGCTGTCACTGAAACCAACTTGTGCAGATTATTCCATAGTTGTTGCAATCACATTCTTATTAATATTAATAGAAATGTGGATTGGGTTTTATAATGCATATTTAAATAAAAAGTTGATGGCAAGGATACACCAAACGATTCTAGCAACATTAGAAAAGAGCTAAATTAAAGCCTGTGGTTTGCAAGTGGTCACGTTTTACTCCGTGCAAAATGAGAATATTGCCCAGCCAAGTGCTATTGAACTCTGTCCAACAGGAGTATATGGTCAGATCAAGGATAACATACTCTGCTTATTGCCACACTGAAAGCCTCCTTTAGGATATGTTGCAGCTCAGCAGTTATTGTAAAACGTTTTGCATCCAGAGATTTGCAATTCAAACATCAACAGCTAACATAAAAAATAAGCTATATAAGCTGTTCTTTCTTTCCCTGAATCCATCAGCAAACTGTATGCAACAAATTTGTGTCATTATAAATTTTAGCAAGTAACTATTTATTTTAAGGTCTTAAGGAAAGCTGATTTTGGTGGTGGTGGGTTTTTTTTCAGTAGCTGGTGCAGCCTTTTCTGTCACACAGTGCGATTAATTACTTGATATAACTGAAATATTGCATGGAATAATAGACATCGAAGTAACATGGACCTCGAGCTGTTTCCATTCAAATCAGGTTAAGTTCATATTTAGGGTCAAGCTGTACATATGCTTTGAGTTTCTGAAGCTGATATCTGCATGCCCAAGGTAAGTACAAATTATGAAATGAATGTTCAAATGCAAAATACTTCACATTCCAGGACTGTTTGCCGTTAGATAAAAATCATTGAAAATGTAAACCCCAAAAAAGTGTACTTTTACTTTGGCCAGATCTCTAAGTATTCTGGAGATATGTGTGTGCATTGAAATATCTTCGGGGTTTTTGCATATATGATGGAGCTTATCTGGGTGTCAAGATGTTTTCATAGTTCTTTGCACAGTTTGCATCTTGTAAGCCTATCGTCAAAGTAAACCACCTTCACTGAAAGCAAGTACTGTTTGTGACTTCCTGTGTGTTCGCAGCCAGATGGCCCTGGTGCTGGCTTGTTAGTTTTATTTCTGTTTGTAAAAGGTTGTATTTTTCTTGCCTTTTTATGTCACTTTAGGTATGAGGAAATAGGTGGGAAACACTTGTGCGATTTGCAGGTCCTCCTTGGTGTTCCTAAGATTTTGCATTTATAGAATCATAGAATCGTAGAATCATTGAGGTTGGAAAAGACCAGCTTAGTCTTGGCTTTCTCTTTTCTTTCTCTTTACTTTCTCTTTTCTTTCTCTTTTCTTTCTCTTTTCTTGGCTTTCTCTTTTGAAAATTTTAAAGCAATCCCTTGCAGTAAAATTTCTATGGAGTTTAGATTTGGAATGCTATACACAGTTTAAAATACACAAAAAAAAGGCAATGTGTAAAGACTTCTTAACTGGGAGACTGAGAAGATCACTGCTAGTACTATTTTATTTCTTTTAGATTAATCATCCCTAACATTCATTTAAAACACAATCCTGTATGTTTAAACACAAACTGGTTTGCAGAATAAAAGCTCAAAACCTGATTTCTTCTCTGACTAGCAACTTAAATTTAGGCTGAAGTCTCTTGTACACTCTGGCTTCATAAAGTTGATTACAAACGGATTATCACAATGAAAAGTTATGCAACATTTTCAGATTTCAAACACAAGATGGCACCATTACTAATGCTTTTCCCATATTATCTCCTACTTGATACGTGACAACTTTTGTCACTGCAAAATTGCAGTAGCGACGTAGCTTCCTTGCACACGTTGCATGCATGTTTAATATATAGCAACCTGGTGTGTGCCTAACGGCCTCTGTAGCATCTCTTCATTTTAGTGAAGTGCTGCATATGATACAATTGCTGCTATTCTTGCCAAGCCACGTCTTTAAAAGCTCAGGTGGGTCAGGAATGAATTGGTGCCTGTAGGTGCAGATTTGCTCAAGGGGCTGCAGGGGCTATAATTACCCCTACGACCAGTCTTGCACATATTCAGGGTCATGCACTGCAAGAACGCTCGCTCCTGCTTTTCCCAGCACCCATCAGATAGATGTGTGTACAACCCTGTGCAAATTTGCTTTAGCCTCTCTGTTTGTATGCGTACATACATATTGTGCTCAGTCTCCTTTGAGGAAAATGCTGAGTTTGTTTGGCTTTTGGACAGATAATGTTGGGCAAATTTAACTAACTACTTTTTTAAAACAATGTCAAAGCAAATGTCTCAAACAAAAGCCAATTTGCCTTTCTCTAATGCCTTCCCTAGGCCTTGAAGATCTCACGTATTTTTTCCCCAACTCAGATTTGAGAAATACTTTTAAAATTTTGATTATTTTGCCTGTTTATCGAAGGTAAATAAAAGACCTGTGGACGATGTTATGAGTTTCCTAATGCAGTAGCCTGACAGAGGTGAGGCTGCCGCAGCTCTGTTCCCAGGTCCAGCCGGGAGTGAGGCTGAACATGTATTCCATATAGGCGCGTGCGCACACACACACACACACACACAGATATGCATATTCAATACATTTATACATATGCATATGCCTGGTCGCACTTATCAACACATAAAGAAAACACAGCACTCACACAAACACAATCAGCGCAAATAGCCTCATCCTCTGGCTCATTAGGATGAAGGTCTGCTAGTGAGATATAAATATATATATATATACACACACACACGTATGTGCAGTGTGGATCCCCCCAGCAGCTAGGATCAGACCCTCAGTCTGCCCAGTACGTGCCCCTGGATCCCAGTCTCCCCAGTTGCTGGCACCTGGACACAAGAGACCCTGAGGCCACAGCCCCACTCCAGCTGCTGGTCGAGACCACTTCACTCACACGCACACGTGAGCAATGGGTCTCTCCAGTAGCTGGTTCAGATCTATGGCTGTGACCTCTTAGATGGGACCCCCTGGTCCCTCCAGCAGCCAACCCACAGCCCCTTGGGTCCCTCCTGTATCCAATCCAGTCTTACGGCTGCCCCAATACCTGGCTTCCAAGTGTCAAATCCTACTTGCCACTTAGTCTGGCTTGATGTTTGCTAGCGATCACCCACTGACAAACACACCCACGCAAGGTGCACTTGCTCTGGTCACTCCAGTTGGCACCACGGACACATGGGCCCCTGTGACCCCTGGTCCCACCCCATTTGCTGGCACTCAGAGCCCGTGCACATGCACATAGGCAGAATAGAGAGCCCCTCACCAAAGAAATGGAATTAAATGAGAAGACAGGACAGACTGTCTCCATGAGGTGTGGGGTATGGCCACACACGTGCTGTTTACAGACTACTGGCCCTTTTTGTCCCCTTATCTCTGTTTTCCCACATTTGTTTACCTTGATCCCTTCCTGTCCCCACCTCTGGTTTCTCCCTTAGACATCCCATAATAAGTCTTGTGCAATCCCCAAATCTTGTTCCCCTTCATCCCACAACTCCCACAGACAGTGACCCCACCAGTCTGTAAGGTGCTCTCTCACTGGTGTCACCCCCAGCCCACGGGGCTGAGGGTACCCTGAAACAGCCCCAGGAGGGACCAGGTCAGGGGCTCATGTCTCTGATGGGGCTATTGGGAACCACCCTGTGCCTGTCACCGTTCCTCTGTGCTCCTTTGTGTTCATGGATGTGATCCTTTAGTCACATAACCTGATGGGAAAATTTAGCCCAAATGCATAACATTATAAAAATATCCATAAAATAAAATCTCGTCCTTGTAAATTATTTCTCTTTGTAACTGTGTGGGTATTGACACCAGTTTGCAGTGTGGATTAAACAGATGTTTGAAAAGGCATGACTGTCAGATAAATATTTTGCCCTAAAAACATATTTCAGTTTATCTGTATGAAGCCTTATGTACTTAAATTCTAACTTAGACAAGTCTCTTACACACACATTAAAATTAAATGCAGATTTGAATGCTTAGCTAATTTGAAGCCTTAGGATTTGACTGTGCTCAGCCCTACATAGCAGAGTGTAAATGCATCAAGAAGTTAAGGACAGCAAGAAAAGTGTAAGCTAAACTAAAGGACAACACTGGAATAAGAACAAATGGATACAAATGGCCCATGAAAAAAAAAGAAAAAAGAAAAGAAAAAAGAAAGTTGGAAGGTGACTTCTCTTCATTAGAGGAGTTGAATTCTGGAGCAGCTTTCTAATAGCAATAGTTGGAAAACTGATCTTAAAATGCTCAGCTTGATCAGAAAATAAAGAGAGATAGGATGGGAACTAATAAAAATTCCATTGGACCAGGAAATTACTTAGTTTTTTCTGTCTCTTTTGAGCAGTCAGATTGTGGAAGATGCTGCATTAATCATGGTCCTCTTTGTCACAGGAGATACAAAGCTGGAAACCGTAACTCTGAAGGGTGTCTCACACGCGAACCTAAATCCTGTGTTTGTCTATGAAGTGTACTTAAAACTGAAGGTTTGTTGTGTTATTTGGGTTTGTCTAATGTTATTGGACACTAAACAGTGCTTCCCTTGTGTAGTGGAAACATTTGAGAGGTAGTGACTAGAGCTAGGCAAATAATGAATATTCCATTCAGTGAATTTCTCTACTACTTGAAGGTTTTCCCAGAGCACATTGCAGTTCCCAGTAAGCCTTATTATTCTGCAAATAACTGCTTTGAAAAAGTCCTGGTCTTTAGATTGCATTTCATTTCCTTGCAAATGCTGGTTGCTTAAAATTCAAACTGTTGTATTTAGGCGCATGGCATGTGAAGTGTTTTTGTTCCCTAGAGAAACGGTGGAAGTCTTAAAAATCACATTTCTGGTGTTGAAAGAGTCATGATTATTCAGATGAAATTTGGCGGTTTAGGGTAAAACTCAAACTGTAAAAAATGCTGGAACAAGGCCAGTTATGCCGGCTCTATCACAGGTAGGCCATCAGTATTTTTTGGAAAACCTTTCACTTTAGCTATTCCATTCTAATAGAGACAGCAATTTATTTTTATATGCAGTACTATGCATTCCTTGAATCATGCTAATGGCAAAGAACATAGGCTAAAAGGTTACTAAACTTCGTTGTCATACCTGCTAGCTACAACTCTATATTTTTGCTGTGTACAATTTAGATACACTAACATTTGTATGGCTATAACAAACAGAGACTGTTCTTTATTCACTTTTGTCATGTCAAAACGTGAAATTTAGAAGGCATGTGACTCAATTTCCATTCTGATTTTCAAAAGATCCATTTGTATATATATTAACTTCACAGAATGAACAGATGTTCCAGAATAAAGAACTGCTGCAGTCATCTGCTGTCAGGGCTTAGAAAGGGAGTCCCTTAAAATATCCTCTGTCATCCTCTAAATTTCATAATGATGTCTGTATGATCCATAAAATATTGCTGTCCTTCTGAAAATCTCCTCACTCTCTCAAACTATATCTCCTGACTTACCAGATATCCACCTCAGAGAAGTGTCTACTGGATGGCTTCATTACCCAGTAGCTATTTTGCAACACAGCTAACAGCATATAGATCTCCTAACTTTTAGAATTACAATGACTGCTTGAAGAGCTTAACACCTCAACCACCTGGACCTCAAAAGATTTGCTGTTAATGGCATTGCTGCAAAACCCAGATGTTTGTGGGAAAACAATCATTAAGGGAAGAATAACACCAATAGGGTATCCAGCTCACAACAGCTAATGTAGTTTTAGAAGGGATATATTACCTCCATCTTGGAGACCTTTGAGCATTTACAGGAGATAGATACAAAAGGTGAATGGTCCTTTTCAATGGTTGCTGCTGTTAGAAGAACAGCAGGAAATCTCACAACGTAACAACTGCCCAAGTATAACTACTTCTTTCTTTGTAAGTCTTAGAAAAACCTGATGAGCTTCCACCAAAAGTTCTGGCTTTTACTTGGGTAAGTGAGCCTGCCAAAAAGTGTTGCATTTTCCCATCCTCCCATCACCTGTAATTCATTCTTGGCCAGTGTTCCTGAGGTGATGACATCTCCCAGCTGCCCTCACCTGAGACACTGATGCTAAGGTTACTGTCCTGGTTTCGGCAGGGATAGAGTTAATTTCCTTCCTAGTAGCTGGTACAGTGCTGTGTTTTGGATTTAGGATGAGAACAATGTTGATAACACACAGATGTTTTAGTTGTTGCTAGGCAGTGCTTACACTAGTCAAGGACTTTTCAGCTTCCCATGCTCTACCAACTGA
>NW_008796046.1:4447515-4463640 GCF_000699145.1 Aptenodytes forsteri | reverse complement strand
ACCGGGGGGGCGGGGAGTAAGCGAGTGGCTGTGTGGGGCTCAGTCACCGACTGAGGTTAAACCATGACAGTTACCAAACAGAGGGGTGGTAGAAAACAAGACCATTTCTAGAAGGACCATAGAGTTTCTGAATACCCTTGTGCACTGATGCAAGCAAAGCCACAGTTACCAGTTTTCATGGTAACCTCCAGTTTGTTCCTTTTTTCTTGGTCTTTGGCCAATACTTCTCAACAATTATTTTGAATAAGAAGAGCTCAGCTTGCTCACCAGAGCTGAACAGAATTAAGTGTGGTGCTTGGGAAGGTTATTCAGATTAACTGTCACGATAGTCAGAGCCTTGAGGTGTGTTGGTCAGTTTAACTCCCTGAAGGCAACATGATAGTAATTTAAGGAAAAATCTTCAAGAATTCTAAAGCTCAGCAAAGGCATCAATATCCACCTCTTTACACTTATTGGAAGGAACTAAAGTATCATGATCCAATATCCTTCTCGGTCTCAGAAGATTCATATCTGCCTGTAGAGTGCCTATCCGAAAGCTGCAAGTGGTGATAGCATTCTCTATAGCCCTTATGAATCCGGCCACAGCCAGAATGGAAAGCAAGATTCATGAGATCAGGAGAAGTGAGGGAACCTGGAGTCTGGTTTGGAAGTCATTCCCTTGGAAAGGAAGAGTCTTGGTCCCAGTGGCTTCTTCCGATGTTATTTTACTTGATGACTCTCTCAAGTAAATACATAAGTAATCACTGGATCAGGGAACAGAAACAAAGATTTTATTGGATCATTTCCAAATTTGTTAGGTTGTTCATCAGGCCAGTGATGTGGCTTCGGTGTTGGTCCCATTCATTAAATGGTCCAGTTTCATTCTCTACAGATGGATAGAATAAACCCCGGTTCCTCTAAATACAACCCACCATATGGAAATGTTAAATAGGCAAAATAGTTGTTACAATGTTTCCGTTCAACAATTTTGCAATTTCAGCTGTGGAATTGCACGTTTAATACCTTGTGGCTTGCTGGCTCCCAAAAAAGGCACAGCTTCTCCTGAAGTCTTCAGGGAATCCTGCAGACATGCCTATTCTTCCAGAAGACTTACCTTGAGCTCTCTGTAGGGGAGAAAGCTGCTGATCTTGATGCTGTAAATTAGTAAATCATTAGAGATATGATGCAATATTGGGAACAAGTATTAGTCTGTCTAATTGGCTAATGAATTAGGCATTACTTCTCATGAAGTGTCTAATATGTCTTAATCACAGTTATATCTTGGGCAAATCCATACGGTTAAGTTTTGACTTAATGTTTTTTCTCTTTCCCATAAAAAGGAGTAACAGTGTTGTAACTATGTTCTGGATACTTTTCCCAATAACGATATAGTGACAAATTCACTGTCACTGAAAGCTAATACTCACAAAAATAGACTAATTATATTTAATTTGTTTAACTGCCCCTATCTTTTATAGCTGTCATGAAACTTTCAAAGACAGCTGATGGATATAGGAATATCTTAACCTCTGTCTGTAAAGGAAGTGGGACATATTTGAAATTGATAAGAGTTGAGCTTCACAAAAATCCTCTCTCTATTCTGTTTAGAAAATTTATTTAGGAAAGGTGACATTACTCTGCTAGTATTCTGCATGGATCCCCAAATACTACATATGAGTATAGCATAAATATGGTATGTGGGGAGTATTTTTATTAGCACTGTTCTATCAAAATGGACATTTCTAGGCATGTATGCTTCTGGTTACTTTAAAGCTTTATTTCTTTATTGATACGTATATATATATATATGCCTATACCTATAAGTGTGTATGTGTGTATATATATGTATTTATAGACCTTTAATGCATATACCCTTAGCACATGTAGCACATACAGCTTTTAGCTAAATCTTTGAAAGTTTTTGGACCCCTAGGATGGGATGCTTGCATTTAGATTTCTACAAGTCAGTATGCACTCAGTTGTGGTGGGTTGACCTTGGCTGGCCTCCAGGTGCCCACCAAGCTGCTCTATCACTCCTCTTCCTCAGCAGGACAGGGGGAGAAAATAAGATTAAAAACTCATGGGTCATGATAAAGGCAATTTAATAAAGAAAAGCAAAGGCCACACATGAAAGCAAAGCAAAGCAAAAAAGATTTATTCTCTACTTCCCATCAGCAGGTAATGTCCAGCCACTTTCTGGGAAGCAGGGCCTCAGTATATGTAGTGGTTGCATTGGAAGACAAGCGCCTAAATAACGAATGCCCCTGCTCCTGCTCCCTTCTCTTAGCTTTTATTGCTGAGCACAATGTCATATGATATGGAATATCCCTTTGGTCAGTTTGGGTCAGCTGCCTGGCTATGTCCCCTCCCAACCTCTCGTCCATCCCCATCCTACTGGCCGTTTGGGGTGAGGGGGTTGGAGAGACAGCCTTGATGCTGTGCAAGCACTGCTCAGCAGTTGCCAAAACACCGGTGTGTCATCAACACCGTTCTAGCTACAAATACAAAGCACAGCACTATAAGGGCTGCTATGGGGAAAGTTAACTCCACCCCAGCCAGGCCCAATACATCACTGTAGCCAGTGGAGCTTAGAGCTGAACAGGATCAGCGGCTGGGATTCAGATGCATGAACATAACAGTCATGTTGGATTCCCATAGTTATCCAAGCTGGATAGATGCTTGTTTAGATGCAACTTAGATGGCTGGTAGATGTTACGCTGAATGATCATCTGGGGTAGCAGGCAGAGGTCAGGGAGGTTAGCCCACTATTTCTAAAATAACATTAGTGACCTACTTTTAGACAAATGAATCTCTCTGTTGAATAACTCTCTTTTGATTGTAGTGGGAACTTGGACACTTCACTCATTTGAGAACACCTAAATGGAGTTATCTGTCTCAGGCTGAATTTTGCCCTTAACCCCGCTTTTACCCACTGATGGCTACTCTCAATTACCCACACATGAGCGCTTAGTGTCATCTGAATTGACAGAGAACATGAGAGACATCCATGCAAGTCAGGCAGATATGACACTGGATCTATGGGAGACTGCACCCTTTTAGACCAGAAGCTGAAAGCCAAATAGGATATTTTACAATATTTCAAACTGCCCTAGACATCCATATTTGAAATGGAACCCAAAACTGAAATACTAAACACTACAGAGGATCGGACTTTTTCTTCCTAATCTTGGAAGACATCTGCACTGTAAGTAATCATGATGCCTTCATGTCTGGTCTCTGCTAGAACTTAAAGCTCAATAAATGGTTGAAAGTATCTGTGCTTCCAGTATTTCTTTTTTAGTGGATGACAAATGAAAAAGAGAGGTTGCTGCTGAGATGCTGATTCTGGAAACACTTATGTACACACTTAATTGTAGTCGAGCCTGGAATCCATGTGACAACTGAACCAATGACCATTTAAAGCAACGGTGCCTGTATTAACTGTTAGAGGTCCTAAACTGAAAAAATAATCAACGCAAGTCACAGCTGGATAATGGAAACCCACAGGGGAGAGGGATTACAAGTTTAGTGGGGCAATAAGAAAATATTAGAATTTAGAACAGTTCTTCAGTAAACATGCATCCATTGGTTACAAACCAGAATACAAAAATCCACTTATGCTAAATTAATATGTAGTTAATTGTACTTATCGTCAGGGAGAGTGATGTCTTGAGATAAACTTAATGTAAGAACTATGAAGCAAAACTAATTGATTCTGGCATCCAACATGCAGATGAGAGTTTCATGTTAAGATGTACCATAACCATATGTATTAATTTATTATAAACCATTGGGGGCTTTGTGTGCTCAAAACTGGGTACAGCTGGCATATTAATTTAGCTTAATTTGAGAAGAGCTATTAAGCTTTATTAAGCAATGTGCAAAAAATAGAGTAGCACGAAAAATTTACAAACATTTTAGAAACATTCATGTTTTTTGACTCTGAATGTTAGCAAATGAAATGGGTTAGCTTATAAATATATGTTTAATTATTTAAGAGCAAGTTGGATACACATACAAAACATCTTCCTTTTAGGCATAATTCTGCTCCTACCACATGCTCTGTATTCATATAATGCTGGAAAAAACCATCTTACTCAAACTGCAGCATGCTAGAGCAGGCGCAGGTGAAAGGGTGCTGTAGCTTCCCCAGGGCTGCAGCAAGGGAAGCCTAGCAGTCTGTACCAGCTACGGTAGTGGCCTGGGATTCCTGTCATCCGTACAGATAAAGGGAAAACCCATGGGACTTCCACTAGGTATGCAGACGATGTCAATCCTGCACATTTTGAGTGTCTGTAGATTACAAAGCAGTGCAGCAAATGTGAACAGATCAGTAGCAGGAAATAATTACATTCTATATTTCCTGCTCAGATTGTTATTCCAGCATCCTCGGTTTGTAGCCTTTTCTTTTTTACAAGGAAGCATCAGCATGTAACAGTAACTGACCTGTGCTTTTGGCTTCAGATGGAAATCACTGATGAGGCTCAGAGCCTTGCATTAAACCGACGCTGTGAAAGGATCTTTTGGAGGGCGATAACAGATTTTTAGGACAACCTTGCTCCAAGTCAGAGGTAGTTTGTATTTTTATTGTGGCTGTTCTGTTTCAAGTGGTACGTCTCAGCCTCACATTACTGACATCACTACACCAGTAGATACCTCGAAAAAATTCTTGATGTTCACAAACCTTTTCAGTAAAGCTTCCCGAAATATATCTCCCTTGTCTTGTGGAGAATACAATGTGGCACCTATGTTATGTTAGACCAGAAGCGACCAGTCACAATCCTATTATACACTGCTTTAATTCTATATGTTAACTTTAAAGCCACAGATTCTGCTGTTGTAGCTGGACGTGCTTTTTTTTTTTTTTCATGGAAGTAGAATTTACTCCAATGTGTTTTACTGAAGAGGCTGTGTCAGAGTCTAACATTGCCAATATGTTGCTGATGGCTTTCTACCACCTCATGAAGTCCAACAAAGGGAAATGCCAATTCCTGTCTCTGGGAAGGAATAACCCCAGGCACCAGGACAACCTGTGGACTAACCAGCTGGAAAGCATCTTGGCAGAGAAGGCCCTGGGAGTCCAGGAGGACACCAAGCTGACCATGAGCGAGGAATGTGCACTCATGGCAAAGGCGGCCACCGGCCTCCTGGGCTGCATTAGGCAGAGCATTGCCAGCAGGTTGAGCGAGGCGTTCCTTCTCCTCTGCTCAGCTCTTGTGAGACACATCTGGGATGCTGAGCCCAATGCTAGGCTCCCAAGTACAAGGGAGACATGGACATATCAGAGCATGTCCAGGGAAGGGCCATGAAGATGACTAAGGCACTGGAGCATTTGACATATAAGGAGAGGCTGAGGGTTGTGACTGATCACCCTGCAGAAAAGAAAGCTCAAGGGGGATTTTATCAATGTGTATAAATATCCAATAGCAGGGAGCAAAGAAGGTGGAGCCAGGGAAAACCTCCCAGTTAGCAGGACACCTGTGGATGAGAAAGTCTGAAAGGCAGCTTGTCAAAAGCCATTGAGTCACCATCTCATGGAATGGCTGTGCAGTCATGGGGCAGAGGAATGATTTTGGGACATTCTCTTTTGGATGGGCCATGAGAGAATTGTGGGTAACAGTACCAACGTATATATATATATTTTATTTTTCTTTTTTCACTGTTTACTTATTGCTCTTCATCTATAAAAACCTATGATCTATTACAAAAGACTTCTGTAAAGGGATTTCTGCAGTTACTCTGATGCAAATAAATCAAGTTATCTGGTTGTTTCATATTTTCACGTTATTAAAATATATATAAATAGTTGACCAGCAAAGATTTTTCACTCTTTGAAAGTGAAAAAAAAGGGACTAATAAGTTCTACAGATGAAAATCAGTGCAAACAATAACTCATTTAAAATTTTAATTTTGCTAACAATAACAAAAAGTGCTATTTTGTTTGAATTCAAACAAATGGAAGATTATGCATAATGGTATTTGGCCCAGAAAAAATTGAGAAGGGGAAATGAGGAGGAGGGCAATTGCAGAAATAGTCAGCAATGGGTGACAAGGAAGCCAAAATAATGAGAGGGAATCCAGCCACAGAAGGACTTGGAACATTTAAAAAGGCTAATAGATGAGAAAGGCAGTTCTGTGCAGATAAATGTAGTGTAATGATGACTTTGATGAGTCTTTGTTTCACAGCTCTTTGTGCAACATGAAATAGGGGGAGTGGAGGAGAAAAAAATGAAAACAGTCAAAGCCATGTCTGCGAGCGTCATTAATGAGTGATGAGGACTAGAAAGACAAAAGGCAAATCTCTGAGCATTTGATGGGCCTTTATCCCATACATCTGTGTGAATTTCAAAACCTGAGGCGTGACTGAGAGTGGGAGTCCAAGAAAGTTAAGAGATGAGTGGATATGTCGAGGAAAAACAGTACTCTCAGACTTGGTTTGGTTATTGCAATTCTGTCCGTAACCTTAATTACAACACAGGAACAATCCAGTGAGAGTACTATCAAAAAATAATATTTTTATGCAGCAATTTTCACCTATGTGCAATGAGTTTCATTCTCACTGGGGACCGAATGCAGATCAGCTACTCCTGCAGCTCTATGCAGGGGAAAAACATGGAATAACGGACCCATTTTTAACTTCAGTGAACCTTTACTGACTTAGTTGTCATGCAAGCAGAGTCACAAGCAAATCCTGGGATAAATTTCAGTGCAAACCAGTAAAATGTCCTTAATCACAAATAAAATCTTGCATTTATTATTAACTCTTATTGTATCTGTTTTGAGACAGCTGGTGGTCAGTCCACACAGCTAATGACATCCTTGATGGCAGTGTTTTTAGCACCTGTGTAGCATGCCTACTGCCTGTGTATGTGTGCTGTGTATAAATCCATTATTATTTTGCTCCCCGGTAAAACATAGCCAGGTTTGGGCAGCTGTTTAATAGAGCACTTTACAACAATTTAGGTCAGAAAGTGAAGAAAACCACATCCCATTAATACTTCAGGGCGAATTCTAGGTAGGCTGAAGGTAATTAGAATTTGGCCAGGACTCCAAAGAAAACAGTCTTATTCTTGCATAAAATACAATGGGATTTTTATCGACCCCATTAGGTTTGTGGAAATAGTCCGTGGGAGATTTGGAGGAGTTACTGATCTTAGCATTTTGAAGTCCTTGCATTGCTGGTTACTTGTACTTTGCACTTTCTTTTTCAGACTTTTAACTCTTGGGATACCTGAGAAATAATAAATGATATGGAAATAATGCAGTTATAAATAGAAAGCTTGCTGCTTGCTCTGGGTAGGAGCTGAAACCAATCCTGCCATCAGAATTGTCGTTATGCTGCCACCGCTTCTGGGTCTGAACTTGTTTGAAAATTAAACTGCAGTGATGTTCTGTATTTACTGTGAAGGTGAGATCTCTGACCAAGTGCTTTGCAAAGAAGATGAGAAAATCATATCAGTATAAACACGTCACTGATTTATCAGTTGCTAGAGGTTATTAGAACACATCTGAATGTTTGCTTTCAGGATTTGGACATAAATTAGAAACCACTATTAAAAAAATCTTTATTTATGTGAAGTTTGTTAAAATGGCAGCAGCTGGAGGGTTTCAGATGTGCGGTTGTGCTGAAGAGGAACGTTTTGCACTTTAAGGGACAATACTTTCTCCAAAGAAGAGAAAGTTCTGGTGCAGATACAAATTTCTCAGGCAGTCTTGTAGGCTGGTCCAAATGATATGCTTTTATAGAAAAATGACTTGCACTGTCAAAAACAAAGCCTTTGTATCAAAGAGAACTTTTATCTTTCCCCTCCCTAGAACACGTTTGGGTGGAAACATGCAATTAATTCTTTTAGGGACTTCAGAAAGTATCACCTATTGGACGTACAAACTAGCCAAATTGCTTTCATTTGTATACAATTTGGAATTGGCTCAACTAATCACTGTTTGTTAATTGCATTTTGGAGGAAAAAGGGAACCTGAATGAAGTGACTGCTTCTCATTAAAACTGTGCAAACAGCAGAGTGCTTGATGTCTGCTATTGTACCCGGTAATTGTGGCAACAAGTGGCGTTTATTTTTGCAAGTAGCAGTAATTAAATCTGCTGCAGTATTTAAAAATAATGCACTCGCATTTCATTACATGCAAGCGATAGCGTGTTATACTAGAGACTGTAAACAAATATCACCCCCAACCTCTGCTCTCTTACAAAAAAGCTCATAAACATTATTAAGGAACAAAACACAACTTGTGTGCTTTTTCTGTAGCCAACATTCTGGCAGGGTAGTGTAAAAGGAAGGTGACAGAGAAGGAACACATCCTACTGACATTGCCCAAGGGGAAGGGATGGGGGATGAGCAAGTTCAACATCTTGCCTGGAAAGAAGGGCGGCCAATCTGCGCTAATCTCAACAGTCAAATTTTCCCATCGGGGCAGAGAGTGACAAGGATGAAGACGCAGCAGAAGTGGGCAGAAATGTTCTGACAGAATGTTTTCCATTGGAAAAATGCCGATTTGTCAAAGTGAAACGTTCCCCGGGAGCATGTCGATTCCAAGAGGAGCGAGGCTGACAGCAAACCTGCCTGGTTTCCTGCCAGCTCACCCACCAATCTGCCTTCCAAGAAACTTTCTGTCTTAGGCAAAATGCCTCCAGATACTGGTGTGTGTCTGCAGAAGATCATCAAGCAGACCGCAGATGAGCTGAGGGCAAGACCCTCCAGGAACCCAGAGTGGAAATACTCACCGGGGCAGGGCTGCCAGGAATATATTTTGGGATACAGAAGCTTGTTCTCAGGAACATCAAGACATATCATTGAATTTCATTTCTATATATATTTGCCAAGCAATTTTATTCTTGTTTTTTGATTATTTTTCCCTCAACTGTGACATTTTTCACAGAAATTCTGTTTCCTGGCTAGCTCTTCCAGTAGGGCTGGTGGGGCTCTTGAGAACTTCAGAGCTTGTTCAATGTGTAACTTTGAAAGTTTAGTAAATTTTCTGCTAAAGCATCTTTCTCCCAGAAGGCAAAAATATCTATGTCAGAGCCATGGAGACCTTTGTAGGATCACAAGATCAGAAAGATAAGGATAGTGCTATGGTTAAGGCAAGGGCTTGGCATTCAGGGCTCCATAATTCAGCACAGCACTCTCAGACAGGTATTTTGCACGTACACAAGCCACCTAGTGTCTTCATACTTTTTTTTTTTCCCCTTGTGAAACAAAGCAGGCAAAAGAACAATATATTTAAAAGTTATTTATGACAGCGCTCATTTACTGTGCATCACAAATGATGGTTAGGACACAGCATATTACTAATAACACACAAACATGGAATCATGCAATATTACATGCACACTTCAAATGCTTGAACTGGCAAAATAAAATCTAGCCCTGGCTCTTTCTTCCTGCACAAAAATTACCGATGCAGGGTGTCACATCATGGTTTTCATAGCCTAGAAACAGCATGATAATTTTCTTTGCAAGTGACTTTTTAGCCTCACTTTTCTTTAGAAAGAATAAACCCTCCCTTTTTCGCTGCTGCTGGTTTCCTCTGGTTTTCAGTCTGATGTGAATTGGTTCAGCCAGAATATAGCTCTCAATATCCAGTGCTGTGCTGCTGATTAGTTTTCTGAAAGAGGACAGAGTGAAGAAGAATGACAGGTTGTATTGATTTACTTCTAATGATCTGTTTCTGAACCAGAGCTGGGCAAAGTGTTCTCCTGAAGGCACATACAGCTGTGCTCCTGGCTCATCTCTGCATCACTATCAGGCTTAAAAGCCAGTAATGGATTCTGTCATGTTACTGTAGCTTTCTGCATTTTCTTTTCAAGCCGTATATGGGTTAGCTGCTGAGGAGATACATGACTTTTCCTTGCCATCTGCTGAACAGTCTGGTCAGAATAGCCCGGAGAAGGGCACCCATACTACGTTATAAAAGAAGCATTTCAAAATAGCGTTGCACAATTGTGGGTTGTTTAGAGGGAAATTGCTACGTGTAATACATGCCTGTATTTTGCCGGTGTGGGTGTCTTTCCATGAGTTTGGGTAAGCCTGGGATCTGTGAAGCCATGAATACAGCATGGGTGACCAGGGGATACAGGACAAAGCACACTGTAGCACTTTGTCGGGGACCCAGCATACCTCTGAAGGTCTGAGGAGTTTTTTTCCTGAAGTAACTGGTGCTTTAACAGGACTGTAATGTGCTATACAGCTGATAAATGATGCTCAACAATATGTGTGTCAGACTAAGATAATTTATTCTTATGTATTGGCTTATTTCTCTTTCTCTGTATATTTACTTTCAACATATTATCTGTTTTCAGGTCTGCCCATCATGTTAGCTCTGTGATTTGGCTTTAGAGTATAATGTACATTTGAAACTTATATAGTTTATATTTATATAAACACATACATTTATATACATTTATATAATGTAGCCCATGCATAGGGAAGACAGTTCTGAAAAGTTTGAAAACTGTGGACTACAGCAGGAATTCACTGGTGCCTAATTATTGGGGGGGCAGGGGGGTTGTTTGTTTTTTTAACTCTTGTGATTGAAAATTGCTACAGACATCAGGTATTGAAAATTGCTACAGACATCAGGTATTGAAAATTGCTACAGACATCAGGTATTCTGGAAATATTTCAATGCTGACCCTGCTTTGAACAGGGACTTAATTCAGATGACCTCCAAAGGTCCTTTCCATATAAATTATTTTGAATTCCATTAATGTAGCTGTTTTTCTATCCTCATAGGAATGATAAGTAAAGTACAAGTGATTCTAGATGATAAATTTAAAGATACAACCACCAGCTCAAGACACCAAGAAGGTGACAGATTCACAGAAGGTGGGAGGATATTGCTGAGAGTGTACGATCCTCTGACTGTGGCCACTTCTTCTATTTTCCTGAGTCTCCACTACTGATCACCTGAACCAGTGGCCTAATTGAACCTCTGGTGTGACCCATACAGCTCTTATAGTCCATGTGCTGTCACACCAATCTGCTTCTTTCATTTTCTCTTGCTGTAGTTAATCACTCTAGACTATCAAAATGATGTGTTATTTATGGACACTTGAGGCACGTAAGGAAATAAACCAAGACAGTAGCAATTAAGAAAGCTTTGATACTCATTTTCAATAAGACTAACATTTTCTAGTGCAACTGGTCATCTAGATATGATATTTGCAACTAGATGAAGATATTTTTAGAGGCCTGTTTTCTGGGAGAAGGAGGGGGTAATGTGCAGCATTGCTTGAAAACCCAAATGATTCTCCAACTTTGTCTACATGGTTCAAACACAGAAGGGACCAGGGTTTGCCCACTCTTCTGAAAAACTGGTAATAACCAGCTCTGAGCCTAAATACTTTGGACATGGACAGGGTGTCATGGACTTTGGAGTAGTAAAAGACATGGTTATATAGTTCTCTTTTCAGAGCAGGCCTATGACCAGACAAATATGGGTGTCATCCAACCCAAAGTTGTCTTGAGGTTTTCAGTCAAGATCTCTGAGTACTTTAAACATTTTTGCGGCATTATAAGAAAGATGAGATTGTTGTGGCTGACTTGACCCTGTAATTAATAATGCTCCCTGGCTTCACTCAACTATGGGCAAATAGGTTTTAGGTTTTTCTCCAAAATTAAATGATTTGGGGAAAAAATGTATATTGCATACCTTCTGGCTGTTGTCACAGTAATGCTAACTAGGTTTTCTTTGCATTATTTTTCATATCATGCATGAAGAAAATATTACCCTATGATGTATAAAAGATGGATACTTTCTATCAATCAAACAAGGAGTTGTCCCCCAGGAACATTTATACACGCTCTTATTTTCGTTACGGTTTATTGATGGGTTGGTGTTGCTGAAATACAGAAAGTGTCTGAGTGCTCTTCTAAGAGTAAATAACAACACACACACGCACACAGATCCTTTGTTCTCTCTCTGCTGATGCAGAATTTAAAATGCAGAAACCCAGGCATCATCTTCTTTTGGGTTAACAGCTTGCAAGGATTGTCTATTCCCCTTGTGCTGAGCATACTCTCTTCCTCTCCCCTTTCCCTTCCTGCTCCTGGAAAAAAGAAAAAAAAGGCAAAAGAAAAAAAAAAAGGAAAATAAAAAAAGAAAAAAAAGAAAGAAAAGTACCCCAATAAAAGAATTTGGCCTCTTGCTGTAAACTCTCTCTCAGTCCCTCAGATTCAAGCTTGATCCTCATTCCCTGCCCATGATGCAGAAAATTTTCCCGGTTGTCACTGATCCCCAGAGGACCCCTCTTCTCCTACTTTTGTGGCACCAGACATCTAACCAATCTATACAACCCTCCTGTGGTGGCACACACCGCTCACCCTTGTAGTATATGCTAAGCAGCTGGACCCTTGCCAAGATGACCATTTAAATTATTTTTAAGACTCTCTACATCAATGGATATGGGATTGTGTGTCAGGTCAGTCAGGGGCATCTTCCATCCTGGAGAAGATTTAAGGCTAAAAGAATATGTCTACTTCAAAACATAAATTTACAATACAGGGCATTAGAAAAATAAATACATGCATACATGTATAAATAAAGCAAAGTACTAAGTTCTGTTAACATTATTAAGGTTATGTTTGATTAGTTATCTTTTAATAATTATTTAATTACTAAGTTGTACTCATCATCTAGATATGATATTGGCTGTTTCAATATGTCAGCTCTTTATCTGTCTTTCTCTTACAGTAAATTGAACTCTCCAACTCTCCTCTTAGAAAATGTTTCTCTGCTTAAGATGACTGCTGCCGTCCTCCCTGCCCTCCATCCCTATTCTCTTCCCCTTATTTCCAAGGGGTGTGAAAGATGTTTGGAAGGGACTCTTCTCTGCTGCCCCTTAGTCATTCCCTGTTCCTGTGACTGAGATTTCTGCTACCGTGATGGCGTGATGGGAGTTTTACCTTGTCTCCTCATCCCCCAGGTTCTTTTATTAGTACAACTACCAGCAATCATAATTACATATTTTCTGCTTCAGTCTTCTTGCTTCTATTAGAACTTTAAGAAGACATACTATACAGCTTCACGCATTGTTTTATGAGAAATTGTACCATGTAGTATTACATTCATAACTAGTAATTTTCTGTTAACAAAGTATGAAGACTAAGCATGGTACTGCAGATGTTGAAATTAGGAGAGGAATGCCTTAACTGACCAACACATTCACTTCTGCCTGCCTCCAGATTTCTTCTGAAATATCTTTTATACTCCTATAATCCTTTTCTTGTAGTATCCATAAGGTTAGGGTCTCATTTCCAAAGCAATGCACAAGGTCTCCCAAGCAAAGGTCTTTATTGGCATATGGACCCTGAGACTGCCTTCTGCCTGCAGCTTCCCCAAGACACTTTTTCTGAAAAGAAAGTGAGTTTTGCTTGTGAGACTCCTGTTCTGCATGCCATTGCATGTGTGCACTGTCCCCATGCTCTCATTGTATCCAACACTTGGTTTTGCAGAGTCTCTTTACTCTGTGAGTCAATAGAGGATACTACAAGTTTTCCATGAGAAAGATCCTACAAGAGATCCTTGGGCTGCATAAAATTGCAGAAGCCATTCTGCAAACTCACCTGTAGCAGCTCATCTTTAAAGATATGATAAAACTGTCCAAACATTTTCTGCTAGTATTAACAGGTATTTCTGTATTTCTATTTGCTGCATTTTTAAAGTAATTGTAGGAGTAATGAAAACTTGCAGTAAGTTATGAAGTTGAAGCTTTTCTTCCGCTCTGTTTTTTGGCACTATACCAATTCTTGTCACCTCATTCCTTGCGCAACAGTATATTAAGCGATATGACAGATGTTAGTCACGTGTGGTGTCTTTCTTTTTAGCTGCTCACTTTATGTTACTTTCAGTCCTCAGGTGCTGTAAATTAGAGCAGCGCCATAGATTGATGATGGCTTATGCCAGGGGAAAAATCTTTCTCTTAAACCTGAGCAATAAAAACTCTTCTGAGACAAATTTGAAAAATCTCCTCCCTTGGCTTTTTATTTTATTTTAGAACAAAAGGTTTGAAATAACTGTTTGCCGCACTCCTTCAAATGCTAAGTAACTCTTTCACATTTCTTCCTAAGCATGTACGCACACACAGATTTTAGAACTAAAATAAAAAGATGAAAAAGAAAGGGTGAGTAGTCTTAAACGATTCAATAAACTGTGAAAGGCTATGAATTATGGAAAAGCAGAATGAAATTATTAGAGACCTAAAAGCCAGGAAGATGACACCCACCTTTTAATGTCAAAACTAAATGACCCATTTATAGTCCAAGATTACCTTTGGTTTTTCTCATGCTTGGTGTTTTCACAAATTGTGAGTTTAAATGTACATACAGATATGTTGAGCTGTTATCTCTTCCCACTGATTTTCACACACATTTAGTGTGGGTCTAACCCCATTGCTCTTGGTAGTCTATTGACTTTATTGGCTTCCTGCTGATTTGAGCTGGTGTTAGTGAGACAGGAATCAGGTCCTGCCTTGCAGCGGTGTCTCTCCTGATGAAATTTTGAATGCAAACCTCTTCCTATTGTAGCAATGCCATTCAGTCATCTCAGATGGCATTCTGTTGAGCAATTCTCCCTCCTTCAAGCAACTGAGTGCACTGTGAAATCAGAAAGGATGAAATTGGGGCTGGAGACAATCTAATTTATTTTTTTTTTTAAAAGCACAGGTCGTTGCCAGCAGAAGCATCCTCTGGTGAACACCTTCATAATCAGTAAGACTGGTACATAGTTGTCCCAGAACCAAACCAATTAATCTTTTTGGGGTCACTTTGGATACATTATACATATCTTTCCCCCCTCCCCACTCTGTTCTTGGTTCTGTTAATTTGTTTGTCCGATCCATGAAGGTTGCTGATACATATACATTCACTGGGAGAAGCCTGGGCTTGGCCAAATGTCATTTCATACTGTAGTTGGTGCTCCAAGGCCAAGTTCTTAATTATTAACATGCAGTGAAAAGGTAGTCCTTGTTCCCAAATATTTAAGAATTATTTTCCCAATTTACATGATACCCATTTAGGCAACCGCAGCAATTCCTTTGAAGCACTTTACCTTGCATGTCTCAGCAGTGAGGACGGACATGGTCTGTGCCATCTGCCGCGCGCTGTTGTCACGGCCATGCTGGGATTGCACTGAGGGCTTTGATGAACTCTGGGGCACAAAGAGTGGTTTGGTGCACTCTAGGGAACAGACACAGAGAAGCCATGGTATGAATGGCATTAAAGACCGCAGCTGGTCAAAGCACAGAAGATATAAACCAGAGATTCCCCTTTGCTGGTGGCATATAAAGGTTTGCTGGAGAGACCCAGGACTGCAGTGAGGGAATGGAAGTCTGGTGTAAAAAATGCATAAACTCCAGGGTCTTGCACTAGTTCTGATAAATAATTTCTTTGCAGCTTGCAGCTCTATTAACATAATTTAAACTGGGTTTTTATGCAGTAACTCTGCTCAGATTGTCTCAGAGGGGCTGCTAATGTGCCGTTCCCCTTTTCAAAGCTATTTAGTCTGGAAATGCCCAGAGGGCTGTAAGGAGACTTGAATTGGGGCCTGGCAGTAAGTAGTGTCGCTTGCCTATGGCTTCAATTCTGGGAACACATCAATGCGGCTTTATTGCTTTGTTGTGACTTCGGCTTTGTATTCCACCATTGTAGCAGAGAAAAACAACAATAAAAGATTTCGCCATGGGAGGTGAAAATGAATTCCAGTCTAGTTTGTCTCTTCCTGTCTAGTTTATCTCTTCCCTGTAGCAAGACAACCACTCATTTATATGACTAAAAAGGGCAACTATACCCTTTTCTAATCCATACAGTTTATGCTGTTTGTTTATTATTTTAATTGGCAGCGAACGTTAGGCACTTATGTATACACTGGGGAAAAAAAGAAAAAAGCTCTTTCAATAAAGTGTTCCCTGTAACTCCGTCTTCATAAAGGACAACTCGTAGTGTGGGAAAGTACCCCTGACTACAGATGGATTGGAAAATGTGCTGGTTTGATGGTGCTAGGGACATTCTGGAGCAGGCTCTTCCCAGTAGGATATTGTTATTCACAGAACTTTGTGGAGTTTAGTGCACAAAACTTGAATAATAAATACTTGGGAAAGAACAGCCAGCTCTGGCTAAGGGAAACGTCTTT